>NC_138737.1:7132741-7712733 GCF_965113295.1 Leuciscus leuciscus
TTAGACTATGTAAACTTTGTTATTTAGTATGCTTGCAATTTGTGTATTTTTCTTATTTTATTACTGACTGTTCACTTGTTTTAAATAATGTGTGAACTTTATCAGTTAGGCTAGTAGTTTTTAATGTAGTAGCTATTGAAAAACTTAAAGTGAGCTTTAAGTAATAAATGAAAAGCAAAGTTATTATAAAACTTATCTCAATTAAAAACGTATCTTAAACTACAGTATGAGATGATTAAAAACAAAACTGCTCAATCACAAAGTACCAGCAGCCAGACGAAACAAACGTCTATAAAAGCAACACTATTCAACGCAACACCACACCCAAAAATGTTGATAGGCTAGTGTTTCTTCCTAAGAATCTTTAATAGGTCTAGCCTGGCATAATACCTTTGAATGTTGTCAATGTTTAATTGTCATTTTTTATTTATTTAAATATTACATTCTTTTTGTTTACTGCATTTATTTAAATTTGACTGAAGCAAGAGTATTATGTCTTACTTTGTTTCTATCTTGTTTGGTAACCTAATGTTCAGGATTTGTAGATCTTTAAATATAATAAAGCTTTTCAGAATCGTGATCTTTATTCCAAGCAAAAAAATTGTGATTCTCATTTTAGCCAGAATCGTGCGGCTCTACTTTAATGTCTTTACTACCTTTCTGGGGCTTGAGAGAGGTAACTAACCCTTTAACAATTAAAATGTTATGGGGGGAAAAAAGTATGAACATTCTGCTAAACATATGCTTTTGTACCACAGCAGAGAGAAGGTAATAAAGGTTTGGAACGGCATGAGGATGAGTAAATGTCAATGATGACAGAATTTTCAATTTTGTGTGAATTAACCCTTTTAAATACCAAGCTGACTCTAAATTACAGACAAAAAACACCAGGCTGCTCAGTGAACAGACCAGTTGGTAGGCTAAACTTGGCATCTCCAACAAAAAGCTCATCTATCGGAGACACAGACTTGTTGGAAGGCTGGAAACCCGCCATAAAGATGGAAATGCCAGCAAATAATTCAGAGTACAAAGCGAACTCTCTTTATTGCCAGCAGCACAACCTAATCCTCTACTGTCTAGACTTGGAATCAGAATATCCCTTCTAGCACCCTCTCTTTCTTGTCTCTTTCAGTCGACAGAGGAGAGCTGACACTGTTAAGATCATTTCTCAGAAAACAGCCCATATGTCAGTGACTCTCTGCTAGAGGAAGCCGAGGCTTTAAAGCTGCACCCTACAAAGACCTGAATTCTCAAGAATAGCACTATTTATATCTCTCTTTCACACCTTTTCTTTCAGGCTTCCCGCAAACCGTGATGGGTCTGTGCAATCATCTGTAGCTAAACCCAGCGCTTAAAAACATACACGACATGCTGTTGCAAACCACATCACCTGTGGTATCTAGATGTTTACAGCATGTAATCCAGATAAGATGGCACGTTATGATAACACAGCCCATTTCACATATCCTCTTATAAACTGCTCACCTAGTGCAGTACCACCTTTCATATAATCACACTTATTTCAATGTTTGTTTCAATCCATGAACCTTTAGCTCTACGCACACAATAGGGCCTGACCTTTTCTGTTGTATTTACATTTACATTTATTCATTTAGCTGACGCTTTTATTCAAAGCGACTTACAATTGCTATATATGTCAGAGGTCGCACGCCTCTGGAGCAACTAGGGGTTAAGTGTCTTGCTCAGGGACACATTGGTGTCTCACAGTGGATTCGAACCCGGGTCTCTCACACCAAAGGCATGTGTCTTATCCATTGCGCCACCACCACCACCTATTCATAGAGTATTTTCTATTCATTTTCAACAGGGTTTGCAATTTTTCAATCCTAAAATTTGGGAACTCAGTTCAAAACCCAGATGTGTGATGTTATAATATTCTAGTGAAACATTTTAAATAAAACTTTTGTTAAATGCAAAAACAAAAAATTCATTTCAATTTAATTTCTATTTCTATTTTAAACATAAAAAAACCTAATATTTTTATTATAAATTTAAAACAAAATGTGTAACAAGGTTTCAGATTTTGCTCAGTAAGTTTAGTAGGAGCCAGCTAGTTTAGGGCAGAATGTTGGTTGGATGTCATCGGTTGTGATAAACCAATGATTGAATACAATTAACCAGTATCCCAGACAGAACACCAATACTATCTGCAAGTTCAACTTTTTTTTTTAAATTTAAGAATTTATATGACAATTCTTCAAAATCAAAAAAAGTTTAACTTGCAGATAGTATTGGTGTTCTGTCTGTGATACTGATTAATTGTTCATTTTACCAACAAGCCAAGACCTGTATTGTGTTTTGACCCATATATATATCTCAGTGGTAATAATTATATTAATAATAATAATAATATATTCAATGCTTTTAACAGCACAACTGAAAACACAAGAATTGTGTTTTTATTGCTTATAAAATTAACCATATTTGTGGATAGTGCCGGACACATAGCTGAACGCATTTCTCAGGCCACGAAGATTAAGGTTTGACTAAACAAAGCTTTCATACCAATGTTCAGGCACTTTGAGTCCAGGTAGAGGGGGTTTAGGAGGGGCCATCTCCACATCAGGGACATCATTTGGGGTCTCTGTGGCCTCGGCTGGGGTAGGGGTCTCATTCAAGATGGTTTCCTTCGACTCAGTGATGGGAGGCTCTGGAACACTGCCATAATAAAGTGGTAAAAAAACGAATGACATATTTCAACATCAGCCAACTCACTTTTAAAGAATTTCATAAGGCATGTTCTTTCACAAAAAGCTCTTCATTTACCGCTTTGGACTAGTGACAGGAGGCAGGGTTTTGACGGGTGTCGTAGGGGAGGGGTGCTCTTGCTTCTCAATGGCGACTTTAACCAGCTCCTACAGGAAACCACAGGCAAAGTCATCTTTACACACAATACTATCAACTAAGAACAAAACCCATGGCTAAATACAGCTGGAATATGGGTGGAGAATAGATGGTGATGTCAACAGACTGCAAAACAAGCCCTGACAGAGTTCTATTGAGCATTAATACCTTCACACCATCCAGCACTGCTTTGATCACAGTGGTGACGGTTGCAACTATTTCTTTATCTTCCAAATTCACCCCTTCCAGCATCACTTGGTCCGACCAGCGAATGAGGTTTGCAAGACTCTGATAGAGTCGACTGAGACAGGAGGACACTCTTGAACTACAGACGGACGGAGGGGGAAGTAAAATCAATATTAATATGTATGACTGTAGAAAAAGATGAACAATAAACTATTCCTCTCAAGATGCTTAAACCATTTTTACCTGCTCAGCGTCTTGCCATCAAGTTGTACCAAGCTCATGATGGCCTCCAAAACTTTGCTAGCAGAACCAGGAAGCATTTCCAAGACCTTCTTGTCCACCACCATCTTGTCGATAATAGTCTTGAAATACCGCAAGGCGCTAACCACTTCTTTCTCATGCTCCTCTAATCGACTCAGACTCTAAATGTGGAAATGAATGTCGACAAAACCATCAATGTGCTTATTTGCTTTCAAACGGCCTGTGTTTTCAGAAAAAAAACAACTTTGTTTATATAGTGAACATCCAGAAACGCACTATGACGATAGTAACTTTATTCATACCTTGGTCACAGTCTTTTCTGGGGACTTCACCGGTTGCTCTGGTGGTGGTTTGGACTTTTTGTTTGATGGCGTCCTCTTGATTTTGGGAGAATGGAATTTGTCCTTTAGTTTCATTGTAAAGGATGTCAAGTGGGAACGCTGGGATTCTGAAGGAAAACAAAACCATTATTATGAGGAAAATTAGTGCATTTCCTCATGGTTATTAAAATACAAACAATTTGTTTTGTAAAAATGTAATAAATATTTATTGTTATCATAATATAAAGTGACATTTCACGCTCACGATGTCGCCCAGACAAAATCAGTGTTATTATAGTATTATGTTATAATATTATAGAATATAATTATATAATATTACATTATAATATATTCATATTTTGAATTAGCTTTTACTTTTTAATTTTACTTAAGTTTTAGTCATTCTGTTGTGTGCTTTTGTCATTTTTATTAGTTAAAAAAAATCTAATTAGCTTTAATTTATTTTTATTTCAGGTTTAGTTTTAGCAATTAAGGTACTTCAACTAGTCTTATTTTATTTAGTTGCCAATTTATATTTTATTTTAGCTTTATTTCAGTTAACAAATTTTTTTTTTAACAGTTTTAGTAGCTTTCAGGTTCAATAAACTATGAGACATTAACCATGTTCTGTGCCTTGCGAATTCATGCGAGAGGAGACTTTTGACTTTTGGGTTTTGTGTACAGTGAGATCCTCTTTGACTACAAACTGAATTTGTCACAGTGGGTCTTACCGCTCTCTTGGAGCGCGTCGCTCTGGAACGAATTCCGGTGATGACACTATTGTGCAGGGCACAAAGCCATTTAGGGGCAATTTATCCTCACACACATTAGAGGAATAAAGCGCTCGGGGTTTGCGAGGGCGCTCTGTGAAGTTTCAAACCATACGACACGGATTCTTTTTTATCAAAGCCAGAAAGAGTCCGACAAGTGAGTTTAATGGAGTTTAGTCAGGATGTTCGACTCATGTGGAGACTAGCTTTGAAAGTAGAGTAGATTAGCTCCCAAGTATTTAGGAGGCGTAAAGAAGACAACCACATTTCAAAGATAGAAGCTTTTCTTTCTATTGAAAAGTCAGGATCAAACAGTTTGCCACTTTTAAAGGGATAGTTCACCCAAAAATGAAAACTCTTTCATCAATTATTCACCTTCATGTCGTTCCAAACCCATCAGACTTTTGTTCATCTACGGAACACAAATGAAGATCTTTTTTGATGAAATCTGAGAGCTTTCTGTCCCTCCATTGACAGCTACACAACAGACACTTCAAAAAGTTCATAAAGAGATCGTAAAACTAATCCATATGAATTGAGCTGTTTAGTCCAAATTTTCTGAAGAGATTAGATCGCCATATGATAAACAGATTTATTTTAGTTTTTTATTCACATTTAAACATTGATCAGCGAACATAAACAGAAGCTCAACCAAACCTGCTTGACACGCGAGAACAAACCTCATTCTTGAATGAACCTCATTGGTTCTCGCACATCAAGCGAACATGCTTGAGCTTCTGTTTACCACAACTGATGTGTGAGTTGATCAATGTTTAAATGTGAATAAAAGCCTAAATTAAATCTGTTCAATTTTCATCATAAAAAGCAATCGAGTCTCTTCAGAAAAGTAGGACTAAACCGCTCAATTCTTATGGATTCGTTTTACAATGTCTTTATGAACTTTTTTTAAGCGTCAAATTGGTAGTTGTTGCGTAGCTGTCAATGGAGGAAAAGATCTTAATTTGTGTTCCAAAGACTAACGAAAGTCTTACGGGTTTGTAACAACATGATGGTGAGTAATTAAAGACAGAATTAACATTTTTGGGTGAACTAACCCTACATTGTTGAGATGTAGGCTACTAAACTAAAGCCAATTCGCTTTAGTTTAGTAGCCTACATCTCAACAATGTACTAATTACTAGTCTATTGCTAGTCAAATGCAGCTGGCTTGAGCAAAAAGGACATTCTCATTCCTTAATCAATCAAAAATGTGGAACTGGGTTAGTCATCAAAAATATTTTAGGACTGTTTTCCTTAAATAAAAAGATTGTAAATTAACAATTAAATTTTTTTACTGGCAATCTGACCTCTATCACCCAAAAACAAAAAGACATAACAGCAGGAAAAGAATCTGATACGGTAACTGAAAGATAATTAATGTGTTTCAAATTGTGCAGGACTGGAATTACCCAGAAGGAGATTAGTCTTATCTGTCTCATCTCACAGTAACATGAGAACCAACTTACGGAATGACTGTCTAAGAAAATGCGGTGCTCTGCTAATAACAACACAGCTAACCGATAAGGTTAAGCCTTTAGAGGATGTGATCTTTCCATCTGCTTCTTCATCCTCACGTAGTGAAGGGCAATCTACTAATTCATATCCTCTTTTTCTGCATATCCTCTTCTGAAACAGACAAAGTAGTCGACCACAACCTTTTTTTCTTTTACGCAGAAAGAACCATCCTCAAACTCTGGCCACATCTTAACCTGAAGTTTCCACTATAAACTCAGAGGCTGGGTTTGATATATCCGTAACACTTTGCAACATAGTTCATTAGTTAGTTAACATTAGTTAACTACCTTAGTTAACATGAACTAAGAATGAACAATACTTCTTCAGCATTTATTAATCTTAGCTATTATTAATTTCAACATTTACTAATACGTTATTAAAATCAAAGGTTGTGTTAGTTAACATTAGTTAATGTACTGTGAACTAACATTAACAAACAATGAACAGCTGTGTTTTTATTAACTAACATTAAAAAAGATTTATACTGTAACAAATGTACTTCTCATTGTTAGCTCATGTGAGTAAATATGATAAAGTGTAACCGAAATATCAATGCACAAAGCTTCATTACAGTCAAATTTTCTAGTAAAACCTGTTTTAAAACAGGTTTTAAATTTGTACTGCAATTTTTGCATTGATTTTGGATATTCTTTTTGGTTTTATCTTATCTTACTTATCACTCTAAATCAAACAGATTTGTGCAAAGTTGCAATTCACAACAAATCTATATTGAAATGATAAAAAAACAAAGAAAGATGAAGATGAAAATATTGTCAGCGTGACCTGATAAACTTGAAAGGAGCAAAGAAACTTCCCCTTTCAGTTTCTGATTCTTACTGAAACAAAATAGCCTAATGCAAACATCTCTACCAGCTAAAACAAGTACAGTTCAAGAGATAGGCCTATGTCTGAAACCAGAAGACATCGGCCAACATCCTCCTACGCAAACCAGAGTGTACTTAGTGGGCCATTTAGAGATGAACAACTGAACTTCTGACAAGAAGAGCACCACTTTACCCACAAGTGATTCAAATTTCTCCGTAACCCTCACAGAAAGGAAGTGACAGTGCTGGCAATCTCACAGGCTAGATAACATATATTGCCTTATTCATAAAAACATTCAGTCACTGAATACAACAGGGTAAAATATTAGCCTAAACTTGCGTTTAACAGAACAGTTTATGCGCCACTATCTAATCTAACAAGCCTAACATTGAATAAAGTGATTCAAATCTTTCCAAACCAAGTTATTAAGGAAGTGACAATTGATACAGCCCATAAGAGTATATTACAATTATTCCCCATGCACAAAAAAACCAAACACATAAATATCATGCAAACCACAGATAAATGCATAAAATATAAGAGCGTTGATGCAATGGAATTATGTATTTATTTCAATATATCTCAGTGCATATTGTGAATCACATCATGTATATAACAAGATATTCAAAAATGTCTATTGAATATTATTGAACTGCCATAGTAAATGACTCAAACTTCTCTAAAACTTCTGCGAAAGGAAGTGACAGTGGTTGTTACCTGTCTGTCTGCGTAACTTAGACATATTCATCAAAACAGTCACACACACACACACACACCCACACACACACACACACACAGTAAAAATACTGAAGTTAACAGGATAGATTCTAATAGCCAGAGGGAATATCGCTTTCTATCTAGCTGTGTGAATATATAGCCTATAAACTCTCTATCTATCAGACATTTTCCACAAGCTCGTATAAACTATAGGAGATTTTATACAACATAAATGAGAAATGTTTTTCTTTTTAATAATAATCAGTAACGTTATACTTAAACATACAGACTAGTAAAATTTTTGCACAACAGACCATTACAACACACCAACAAAACTGACAGAAAATGCCAGACAGCAACACAAAAGCAACTGTAACACAAACTCTAAGTTACCTAGATAACCGATGCGACATAACACAAACTACACCTTATAAATAAACAGCAAATAGGAGAAATATGAAATATGAAAACGAGAAGTCTGATTGCTAGCTAAAATAAACAACAGCGCTGAGCAGCTCCGTCCACACCCAAATACAGCTGTCTGAGACGAACTCGTAGAGACATTTATACCATATCCTTTTATAAATGTATTTAATGACCTAAATATGTAACACAGGTCATTTATATGACGTATTTGGCTATTAAAAATAAGATAAAGATAAGATGCCCTGATCCTGTCAGTGGCCTTGAACCCTCGTCTGACGCTAATGCTAACGCGGCTAACTGAAGTTCATCTACACATTATTAATAAATGTAAACAAATGTAAACACTCACCTTGCTTACTGTCTATTTTTCCAGACATTTTGATGACAGTAAGTGAGCTGGTCACGGTTAACAATCTAAAGATGTTCGTTTCTCGCCGTTATTCCAGCATCTTAAGGAGACAGACCGGTCGGTGTGGTCCTGGTCTGTGTGTGTGTGTGTGTGTGTGTGTGTTTGGCTCTGCCTCCTCCATCCACACACACACACACACACACACACTCGAACACTCACACAGACAGGCCAGCAGTAGATGATGATGTTGAGTGGAAGTGTGTGATTTCTGCAGTAATGTCGCCGCCATATGGACAGAATAAAACATTGAGGGCTAGCAGCATTGTAGGCAAAAGTGAAGAGTTATATTATATTATATTATATTATATTATATTATATTATATTATATTATATTATATTATATTATATTATATTATATTAATTAATTTTGAGGAAATGTATTAATATAATATTATTACAATTCTGAGGAATATAATATAATTATAATTAATATAATATAACTTTCCACTTTGCTTACATTGTATTACAATGCTGTGTTTTTCTATAATATAATATAATATAACATAATATTATATAATATAATATAAGTAGTAGGCCTATAACATAATGCCTCACATGATAACCAAGCTAAGATCAAATTCCAGAAGAAAATGTTATTGTTCAGAGCTTGCTCTTTCCTAGCTCAAGATACTTAATGGAGCTATTCAGAATGTTATTTTGTTTCTCATAAATTTCTTTACAGTAAAAATAGACAATAATGAGTCAATTGTTGACATACTATAGAGCTATGATGATGATGATGATGATGGTGATGATGATAATGAATTACATTTATAGCGCTTTTCATGGGAACTCAGAGCTCCTTACATAGAAGGTGGGAATCTCCTCAACCATATTTATATAAGGATGATTAGGAGGACAGAGGATAATGGCCAAATTTGGCCCGGGTGTTGGGGTTGCACCCCTCCTTTTTTCCCCCCGAAGGACATGAATTTTAATGACCACAGAGAGTCAGGACCTCGGATTATCATCTCATCTGTATAGTGTATAGTGTACAGACGGAATAGTGTCCCCATCACTGTACTGGGTGTTAGGACCCACACAAACCAAAGGGAGAGCACCCCTGCAACCCCTGCTGGCCTCACTACCTGTTTAGCAACCAAGTTTTCCCAGGAGTCTCCCATCCAGGTACTGACCAGGCTCAACCCTGCTAAGCTGCAGTGGGCAACCAGTCTTGGGCTGCAGGGTGATAGATGAATGAGAACATAACTCAGAATCAGATCATTTAAATCTTCAGTTAATTGGTAATAATTAACTGAATCTCTCACTTGTGATTGCAGATTCTGACCTGAAATTAATTACTTGGGGACTTTTTGTTAGGGAAAAGTTTTGAGATGCACGGAGACTTCAGCCTTAATTTATTTGCTGTAGGCTATAAGAAATCAGCTGATATATTAAGATATCTAATTTGTGATTTGTATTTCCTATTGATGGAGAATAGTTTTATATGTTGTAACTTCAGTCTGTAGCCAGCAGAGGACGCACCTTACCCACATCTAAACTCTCTGTCACTCAGATCAAATAATGACATCATCAGGATCATATTCATCTATCATGTGAACACAGAACATGAAGCAATATTGAATGCAAAATTATCAAAGGGTTTGAGATGTCAGTTCTACATTTTGCAACAAGGAGAGTGATGTCTCCTGATGTCCTGTAACCTTACATATGTAAAAAAAAAAAAAAAACGAATTCAAGTAATGATTCATAACTGTCTGTATCCAAACGAGGCACTAAACCTGTCTTTTACATCTTTTTGTAGTTTGCCTTAATTCTTTTATGTATAGCCTATCTGAAAAATGAACAGGGAGAAAAAGTTTACATTAACCCTGTGAAAACCAAATTAAAGTTTTGTGGGTTTTACCCCGAATATATTAGCTTTGAGGTCATCAATTTGCAAATATCATTAGGTACATGAAGGTATAAAGAAATCAAAGGTATAAAGATATAGAAATGAATGCTTTGTAAAGCTCACAAGCTTTTAAAAGTCTTGATAGCCTTCTTATTTAGAGAGTCTCTAATACTGTTTACATACAGCCTTACCTCGGTCAACAAAATCATAAAATTGTGTTTCTGATGATTAAACTTACATTTCTGAAAATATATTGCTAAGAGCTGACCAAATTAACCTTAAAGCTGCAGTCCGTTACTTTTTTTGTGTTCAAAATTGATATAATAAGCGGGTACATCAAGAATCCATTTTCCAAACCGTGTTTTTGTCTTATCCTGAATCACTACGGTACACCTATAATAAGTGTTTATGTTTGGACTATTTTAGACTGGTTTGGGTCGTAGCACTGCGGAGTAGCACAGTACCTGCGTGACTCGTCATAGACATAAACAGAGTGAAGTAGTTCCGGCTACAATGTTCTTCCGCAAGCCGCATGCAGTTCTGTTTATTAACCGCTAGAGCGCCAAAAGTTACGGATTGCAGCTTTAAGCAAATACGACTGACCCAAATGTCCTTTGATGTGACATAACAACAACCACAAAATAATTGGTGTTCTTAAAGTAGCCTACAATGTAAGCCAAAAGAAGCACTTTAACCCCTTCAAAAAGTTGCACTGATCATCATAATTTATTTATTAAATATACCTTTCAAAAGTTTGTGGTCAGTAGCCTACATTTTTTTAAAGAAACTGATACTTTGATTCAGCAAGGATGCATTAAATTGATCAAAAAAGACAGTAAAGACTTTTATATTGTTACAAAAAAAATCTATTTTAAATAAATGCTGTTCATTTGAACTTTGTATTTATCAAAGAATCTTGGAAGAAAATGGCTTCATCCGAAATCACATACTTCCCTACTAACAAAGTAGAATGTATGAATTCACAGTACTCATAAGCCTACCCGGATGACCTACTCTTTACTATCCCATGAGGCCACGGGAGAGGATTTGTGAATGGTGGTGATGCTGGTAGGTCACATGATAAGGGCAACATGGCGAAAGTAGTAAGTCCGGATTACATTCATATTACACACATTCATACTTTTTTGAACGTACTTTTTTAGCAGTCGTGAAGTACTTATTCAAAATAAGTACCTACTCAGTATGGTATTTTGGACACAGCCCTTGTATCATGGTTTCCACAAAAACGTTAAGCAGCACAACTGTTTTCAATCAGCATATTAGAATAGTTGTGTTCGACTTGAAGTGGCGCTGCGCAGACCGATCGGTGTATGATTTGAAAGTACCGCGAGAGTGTTTCAAAAGCAAATGGAGTCGTCTGCTCTCTAATCGCTCTTGCAGTACTTTGCGATTGCGTCACCGCGGCGTGAAAAAGGCTGTACTAATTCGAAGTCTCCTTTAAATGTGACCTCAAAATGCACCCTTCGTTTCGTGGGCAATGAAAGATACAACAGATGGATCATTTGTGGCCTTGCTGGATTACACTTTCAAATGGAAGTATTGGGTTCTACTTACTCGAATAATCTAATGATACAAATGTGTGTGTGTGTGTATATATATATATATATATATATATATACAGTATATATATATATATAAAGCAGTTCAAATGTTGATTTATATCGATATACATCGACAGAAATGGACCATGGTGAACATATTTGTGACCCTGGACCACAAAACCAGTCACATGGGTCAATTTTTTGAAATTGAGATTTATACATTATTTGTAAAGGAGTGTCTGGAAAGTCCAGTTCCAACGTTACTGTCACTCATCAACGGCAGCTGTCTCAGTTGCTAGGCAACAAGAACAGTCCTCCATAGGCTAGCTATACCATCCCATTTAACAACGCTCAGTTGGACCTTCGCGGCATTCGAAGGCGTGGTCTTTGAAGTCCGAGTCCTTCAAAGGATGCAGCCTTTCAATTGGGACACAGCCCTTAAGTCAGTAAAACCCAATACTTACATTTAAAAGTGTAATCCAGCAATTTCTCTCAAAAAAAAATCTGCGCAATGAATTCTGGGTTAGGCAAGGCCGTGAAGGATCCATCTGTTGTATCCTTTATTGCCCACGAAACGAAGGGCGCATTTGGAGGCCGCATTTGAAGGAGACTTCGAATTGGGACAGACTTTGTCGCGCCGCGGTGATGCAATCAGCCTTCAAAGGCACCCTTCTAAAGATGCAGCCTCTGAGTTGGGACACAGCACATGTGACACTGAAGACTGGAGTAATGGCTGCTGAAATTTCAGCCTTGCCATCACACAAATAAATTACATTAAAAATAAATTCAAATAGAAAACAGCTATTTTAAATTGTAATAATATTTCACAGCATTAGGCTACTTTTTTCAGGATTTTTGATTAAATAAATGCAGCCTTGGTCAGCATAAAAAAACATCTTTCAAATAAAATCTTACCAACCCCAAACTTTTGAACGGCATAGTGTACTGTATATTATAATTTTATTTTGGAATCTGACACTCCTCAGTTCTAGTCTCATGGGACAGAAAAGGGTTCACTACACACTTCACAATCTCAGTCATCTGAGTATTTTCTGCACACTACATAGGAAGAATGCTTCCTATTTCAATAGAAATACGTCAAGGATTTGATATGTGATATAGTATATGATATTCATGATACCATCTCATGGTCATTTGCGGGCAGATTACAGGTGTGTTACAGACAAGTGAAGATGTACTACCTTTTGTGCCTAAAGAAATGTCTTGCATCTCTTTTTGAGCTGTATCTCAGAATTAAATAGCTTTGCATCTGCCAGGAAAGAGCTTAAGTGAACTGCTATAATAACTTATAAGTTGTTTTTGAAAAGCACTGCCTGTGGTTTAATGAGACTCTGTCCTCTGCTCTACTTTGAAAGACAGATAAGACGTTGATACTCAAAGGTTGCCTGAGCTTCCACTGCAGTGGGAATATGTCTGTCAAAGCAAATAGACAGCTGGCCTGTACCTCTCATCCATCAAGCGCTGCCACGTTCACTATGCACATCTTGATAACGGGGGAATTAACAGCAAGCCCAGAGATCAATGCATTATTTAAGAGGCGCATGCTGATTGGTGATGAAAATGAATGAAGAGCCCGTTCCCTCTGCCCCCGTTTTCTACGGTGTCCCTCGGGTACCTTCTCGCAAATCCTGCAGAGAATGTAAAAACACGCTTTTGGCTGGAGAGATTCCAGAGTGATTTTAATTAAAGCCGTTTTTGACACATCATCAGTACAGTAGCTATCCTTCAAGGGGGTCCTAAACATCTTAAAATCAGTTTTCCAAGTCATTTTGTGTTTGTCAACAGCATCTCAATATAGGCCTACTGTACATCTATCCATCATATTTATTGCAATATCAAAAAAAGTTGGGACGAAAGTAACACACAGGTGGGTCAAAGGCACGCTTTTTTTTAAGTAAAAGAAATTAATACTTTTATTCCGCAAGGATTCATTAAATTTGTCAAAAGTAATAGTAAAGACTTTTATATTGTTACATAAATTAAAATGCTATTCCCTTCAAAGAATTCTGAAAACACTTTATACAAAAATATTAGGCAGCACAACTGTGATCAACACTGATAATAATAAGAAATGTTTCTTGAGCATATATATTAGAATGATTTCTGAAGGATCATGTGACACTGAAGACTGGAGTAATGAACACAGGAATACTGTACATTACTTTTAAAAAATATATATCCAAATAGAAACCAGTTATTTAAACTGTAATATTTAATAATATGACTGTTTTTACTGTATTTTAAAGTACACAGGTCTCAAACATCTTAAAATCTGTTACATGTCAGTATGTGTTTGTCAAACGCATCTAAATGCATATAACAGTTTTGCCGCGATGCACCGCAATAACCTTACCTCCCATCAGAACAGACCAATGACACTTCAGATGTCTCTTTGTCCTTGGTTAATATCAGGACACACACTATCCTATACTGTCATTTTAGAGAGAGTTGTATGCATCGAGCAGCACGTCTTCTATGACCTTAAGGAATGACCCTTACGGTGATGGTCCTAAATGAGCATTTCCCATGAGGGGCAGGAGAGATGAAAGGCTGTGTTCTTAAAGAGAGATTAAACAGGATTTGATAGGCAGAGCAGAACAGCTCCTTTAGTAACTCTGGGAAAAGACAGAGAGCATTTGACGGGCGGCAGGGAAACAGATCCACAGGGCAGCTCATTTAAAGAGAAGCACGCAGGGCAAGAATGCAGGAATGTTTGGATATTGATGATAATGATGAGGCCCCTAAAAAGTAGGCCTACATATAGTTATTATAGTCACCAAATCTTTTCTTCTCGCCATTGCAAACATGTTTACTTGGCTGACATACTGTATATATAACACTTACCTGTGCTTAGTAACCACTAGTGCTTCTAGTTCTAACTTATACACAGGAAAAATCAGGGAACTAATCAACATGAAACACTACAAAAGACTACAAACAGGGCACTCGGGACAGGAAGTATAACAAAAGTCCTTAGACAAACACGGAAAACTGCAGTAAAAAAAAGTTGCTGTCTTCAATTTTTAAGTACAATCAACTTGGATGTTTAAGTTTTCCAACTTAAATTACATTAAACTGACATACATTTTTTTTTTTATTATTAACTTATAAAACAAGTTGAAAATGTCTTAACTTATTCTGATGACTTTTTGATCATGTAAGTTTTTAGATAGACCAAACTTGACCTTTACTTTTTTACTCCAGTTATCAGTTCTTTAAACAACTGATTATTGGTTCTTTAATATATCATACCAATAAATGGCATCATTCTGTGTCTCTAAATAAGATCCCCCAACAATGGTATTCAGGGGTAAAATATAATATTTCGTGTATTTTGCATACATTGGCATAAATATAATGGCATAAATAACAATAATACATAATATTAGTATTCATTTTAAAATATTCCTAATGAATTTCATATATTTGTGCGTGTCAATTAAAATTGGTTCTGCTAATCAGTTCATCTATAAAAACAATGTCTTGTTACTGATAAAACATTTTCTTAATTCTTTCATCAATTGCTAATTTACACTTTAAACAAGACACAATCTGAATTTTTTTTATTTGCTTTAATTCAAGTTGAGGATAATGCAAAAACTTCAGCTTGGCTGACTAGACGTAAATATAGCTAATACGTAAACGTACGTGTGCTAGCTTTGCTAATACTGTACCTTAATTTACTTTTAGGTATTTACTCGTAGTGTTAAATGCTAACTAATGTTAATTGATGGCATGATTTAGCTGATTGTGTTTTACAAAAAAACAAAGTTAAAAATGACAAGAATAGACACATGGACAGGGATTCAATCCAAACACCCACAATCCCACATTTCATCTCCTGAAGTTTAAAATCACAGTCGGAGACGGTGTGGGCGGCTGCTTTCAGATCATAATTACATTCCGATGTATATGAGGCCAAGAGGTAATTTTTCTTTTTCTTTTTGGAAAATGCTTGTTTAACGTGTATTCTTTGTACACTGCAAAATCAACCCCGCAACGACAAACTTAAGATTAAATCATGGAAGAAAAAATAAAAGGTGTGGGGTGTGAGTGGGACAGCTTGAAAGATATTCAAATACATTTCCTATCAAAAAGAATTTATAATGACTCCCCCTCATCGGAATGCCATCTCTGCAGGGCTGGTTTCACTCCCCCCTCACTATTCAATATGGATATGATGGTGTACATGTTGTAATCATAGTGCGGAAGAATACGGCAAATACTTTCACCTTTAAAAAGTATGATTTTGGTCATATGGAACCATCATATGTCTTATCTATGACATTTTTTAAATGTTAAAACTTGTGTGTTTTTTTTAATTGTATTTATTTTCAATTTTTCATGTTTTAATATATTCATTTAACAATATTGTGAATAAGTATTTCTAATGACATGTTTTAATATGAATTGGCAGTCAGTAAACAGATTCAATCATAAAAACTTAAAGTATAGTCAGACTTAATCTGATTTCTAGTTCTAGTTCTGAGATACAGTCGGATTTCTAGTTCATAACCAAAAAAATGATACACATTTCAGTCGTGAACTCAGGAATGGCTCTGAATGATTCACTGATGATTCAGAATCTTTTTGTCTGACTCGTTAAAAAGAACCGGTTTATAAGTGTCATTTTTTGGAAAATCGGGAATTACGGCTTGTTGTCCTGAAACCAAGTCGTGCACAAATTATTGTGGTGTACTTCTATTTTTTGTTGCATTCTGAGCCATATAGTCGCAGTCTGAAGCCCTGTACGGACAGGCATAATGTAAAGTCCATCATTATAGCAAACTATTTCACAACCCTCTGGAAATCTTCTGAAATCTTGAGATGGCTTTGTGTGAAGAACATATCCAAGAAGATATGTGCCAGCAAACAGTAACAGAATCATTGTTATTTTTTGTGTTCAATCAATGCATGACTGCAGCTAACAGGGAAAGTAGTACCCAGAACTTTAGTTCACGTTGTAACAAGGTTCTATCAACATTATGAACAAATGTTCTTCTGGTAACGGAAATAAAGCATTAATTCAAAGTTGAGACACCCTGATGAAGGCATGTAGCCGCAACGCGTAGGTGTACTTCTCACCAATTTTCAAGTAAGCCAGGAATGAAATAAAGGCTTTTTAACTTTTTTCACTAACATTCGAGTGCCTTGGAATTCTTGTCTTCATTAATTCAAAGTTATCTGGTCTTTAATAATGTTTTCAAAAAGTTAGCACAAAAACAAAGTTCTGTCATGAAACTCTAAATGGCGCAGGCTAATAGGACCTTAAATCAATCTACTTGCAATCACATCATTCTCTATAGGGCACAGCTGATTGGTTCCTGCTGTATCAGTAGCCAATGAGCTTGCATGCACAACCTTCAAATACAGTGGGGGAAATAATTATTTGATCCCCAGCTGATTTTGTAAGTTCGCCTACTTACAAAGAAATGAAGGGTCTATAATTTTTATGGTTGGTTTTCTTTAACGGATAGAGACAGAATATAAACCCCAAAAATCCAGAAAAACACATTATTTAAAGGTTATTAATTGATTAGCATTTGATCAAGTGAAATAAGTATTTGATCCCCTACCAACCAGCAAGAATTCTGCCTTCCACAGATTGGTTATGTGCCCATGTGAAACAAAGATTAGTCTTGTCGCTCCTAACGTCAGCTCGTTATGTATAAAAGACAACTGTCCACAGAATCTGTCTCTTCCATTCCAACCTCTCCTCCACCATGGGAAAGACCAAAGAGCTGTCATAGGATGTCAAAGACAAGATTGTAGACCTGCACAAGGCTGGAATGGGCTACAAGACCATCAGCAAGAAGCTTGGTGAGAAGGAGACAACTGTTGGTGGGATTATTCGGAAATGGAAGAAATACTAAATTAAAAATCAATCGCCCTTGGTCTGGAACTCAATGCAAGATCTCGCCTCAAAAGGTAAGGATGATCATGAAAAAGGTGAGGGATCAGCCCAGAACTACACGGGAGGAGCTTGTTAATGATCTCAAGGCAGTTGGGACCACAGTCACCAAGCAAACCATTGGTAACACACTACGCCGCAATGGATTGAAATCCTGCAGCACCCGCAAGGTCCCCCTACTCAAAAAGACACATGTAGAAGCCCGTCTGAAGTTTGCCAATAAACATCAAATGATTCAGAGAAGGCTTGGGAGAATGTGCTGTGGTGTAAGAAGAGACCGAAATTGAGCTCTTTGGCATTAACTCAACCCGCCATGTTTGGAGGAAGAGAAATGCTGACTATGACCCCAAGAACACCATCCCTACAGTCAAGCACGGAGGTAGAAACATTATGCACTGGGGTTGTTTCTCTAAGGGTACAGGACGACTTCACCGTATTGAGGGGCGGATGGACGGGGCCATGTACCATAAAATCTTGGACGAGAACCTCCTTCCCTCAGCCAGAACACTGAAGATGGGTCGTGGATGGCTTTTCCAGCATGACAATGACCCAAAACATACCACCAAAGCAAAAAAGGAGTGGCTCAAAAAGAAGCATATTAAGGTCTTTGAGTGGCCTAGCCAGTCTCCAGACCTTAATCCTATAGAAAATCTGTGGAGGGAGCGGAAACTTTGAGTTACCAAGCCACAGCCAAGAAACCTTAAGGATTTTGAGAGTATCTATAAAGAGGAGTGGACCAAAATCCCTCCTGAGATGTGTGCAAACCTGCTGACCAACTACAAGAAACGTCTTACCTCTGCGCTTGCCAACAAAGGTTTCTCCACCAAGTACTAAGGCATGTTTTGCTTGGGGATCAAATACTTATTTCACTTACTGAAATGCAAATCAATTTATAACCTTTATATAATGTGTTGTTTTCTGGATTTTTGGTCGATATTCTGTCTCTCTCTGTTAAAATAGACCTACCATAAAAAATATAGACTCTTCATTTCTTTGTAAGTGGGCGAACTTACAAAATCAGCTACAAATACAGACTTTTGCACAGTACTGTAGTTAGTGTGTAGTATGAATGTAGCCTAATCTGGACATACTACATTCGCCATGTTGTCATTATCATGTGACCTACCAGCGTGAGTTACATTGCGTCACCGCCATTCATCCTCTCCCGTGGCCTCATGGGATAGTAAAGTGTCCACTGTATGCTCATTTCAGAATCTCGCCGAAAGAACAGGTCATCCGGGTACTTACTCTTTTATGATTACTGTGAATTCAGACATTATTCTTTTCACATACTGTTTTTCGCCTACTATATAGTAGGGAAGTATGTGATTTCGGATGCAGCCAAACTGTTTCTGTTTGTCATAACAGGTGACAGGTGGAAGGTCATTGCTGTCAGCTCTTCAGTGTGGCTCTTTTATATAGGAAAAAACTCGACTCAGCACAAATTCCTAAACGATCCCGTTGACTCATTTTCTTGACACACAGGCGGCGTTTAAAGGGATATAGATTAGTCTGTTATGGGATGTGACTGCCTCTCTTACACACTTAAACAAATGTATGATTACATTCAATAGCGCTCTGCAATTTCATTCCGTTTCTTCAAAGGAAGAGAGACATATGGGAAGTAGTTGCCTGCCAGTGAACGGTCACAACTAGGCTGATTTTATTTGTGATCTTTCTTTTAGATTAATTCATAGCTTTTCCTCTCCCGCCTGTCAGGTCAGGGATTAGTTCTTGTTTTGTGTGCGTGTGGGTTCTTGCATTTGTCTTTTCCTTTTCAAGGAAATGTGCTTTCAAGAGCGCTGTGGAAAATGGAGTGGCTTACATCATTTTTCTGAGAGTTTTTAAACAAGGATGAATGTTCCACCTAGAATCGATCAACATGTCTTATGAGCTTGAATAGAGGTACAGATTGATGTTTAAAAAAAGGAAAAGAAAAGAAAAATGAATGATGAGGAACTCTGAGAATGTAAAATTAGGTAGATCAATTGTAAACTGCAGCCTGGAGGTCAAAATGCAGTTACAAGTTTGTACAAAGGTTAAATGCTGCCTTCAAGTCATGCCATGAATGACTGTATTTATGAAATGCAAAGAGATATTGATCACAATAGACTTTAAATGTGAATATGCAATTAGGTTTGTATGCATTTTGTGCACTGTTGATGGAGAATAGCAATAAAGCTTGTCAGAAAATAGCATTCTCATTTAGCCAGTTAATAAGGTAACACCTGTGCAACAAAACTACATATCCCACAATTCTCTGCAGCCATAAGAGAATGAAAACTATTTAGATAAAGCTTCAGTAACACACCAACTGTGCACCCTTTACCCTTTATTTTATCGCACTAGTACTATTAAAACTTCCAGTCCTCCTCATGAAGTGAAAAAAAGAGAGACAAATGAAATTGCACACCACTATTTTATTCAGACCAAAATCACTTAAACCAATGGGTCAATGCTTGACTGGTTAGCATGACGGTTGATGATGTAACATGTAGTTCAAAAGAGCATCACAGCAAGTAGCTGTGAATTATATGCTATCAATATCAACAATATTTAGCAACTTAAATGGCATAAAATCATAAAATGTATGATGGTAATATATATGCTTTAAAGGTTTAGTCCACTCAAAGACAAACATTCTCTCATTATTTACCTGTCATCATTCACCCTCATGTCGTTCCAAACTTTTATGCATTTATTTCTTCTGCTGAACACTTAAAAATGTTAGTAACCAAACAGTTCAGTTGACTGTATTTTTTGTCCATACTAAGGAAGTCAAAGGGAACCGCTAGCAACATTCTTCAAAATGTCTCCTCTTGTGTTCCACAGAAGAACGAAAGTCAAACAGGTTTAGAATGACATGAGGGTGAGTAAATAATGAGGGGAATTTCATTTTTGGACGGATCATCTTTTTAAATGCAATATTGCAAATTAATTAGGACTGCATGAGGGAGACCCACCTGTAGACAAAAGGATACTATCATGTTTGTTCCATTTATGTCTCTTTGTCTTTGTAAAAATTAGACGAGCACCACTTGAAATCCCTCCTTTAAGCAACGGAATCAGTGTGAAGGAAAGTAACAAACCGAGTTTAAACCTAGGGCAAGAAGTCTTGCAGTTTCTCACGGCCGCTCGGCACTCTGTGTGCTTGCCAGCTACAGCAAACATTGATTGGCTGATTAAGCACAAATTGATTAGCAGGCTCTCATTAGCATCCCATTAGCAATGACCTATACCTAGCAAGACACACCGCATTCTGACTCAAATGGATTAACAAGCACAACAATCCCGCCACAGACAGAAAATCTGTGAACACTTCTCTAAAAGCCAGAAATCAATGGATTTCACATTATTAACCCCCGACGGACATAAAACAGCGCTCTAATGCCGTATCATGGGCACAAAGCCCCATTTTAATATTTGCATTTATTTACATTAACAATAAGCTGGCCAACCTCTATGCCCTTGAATCAGTCCAAACACACTGCATGGATACTATTTCGATAATACAATCCTTTCATATCAACAAACAACGTGGCATTTATTTTCAGCAGAAGGACAAGAGAGTATGCTGCATTGCTTTTGAATAGATAGGCCTGGGGACTTTAATTTGAATATATCTAATAAAACAAATATTCAAAAGAACAACAAGACAAGGCTGATATTTTCATTCGCTTGGAAATGAAAGCTCTAATTTGCAGAGGGATGACAGGTCACACAATCGCGAGTTGATAATGTTATTATCTGTGAACATCTTCGCTCCGTCCTCCCAACAGAAACATACACTTTTAAAAACCTATGAAATGGCTCGATATAGCAACAAACAACAATATATTATATTAACAATATTTAGCAACTTAAATTACATAAAATGTATGATGGTAATACAAGTCATTTGAATATATCTAATAAAACAAATATTCAAAAGAATGTTTTGATAATGTTATTATCTGTGAACATCTTCGTCCTCCCAACAGAAACATACACTTTTAAAAACCTATGAAATATGCACAGTTTTCTGTCCCATGTTGTATTTCCTATTTAAAAAGGTATTTTAAGTGGCTGGGAAGTTCTGTTTTTTAATTAGTTTGCTCTTAAGGGTGCAGTAAGCAATTTCTGAGAAACACTGTTGATATTTGAAATAAAACAAACACACCCCTCCCTTCATTGCTCCGCCCACAAAATAATGCTTTACAAAAAATAAAGTGAAGATGATGAACCAGCGACAAGGAAGGACAAAAAATGAACATACAAAACTGTCCTGTTACTATGTAACATTACAACAACAGCACATCTTGGTTCTGTGAAACAACCAATGTTACTCACATATGGAGCCGAAACAACACAACCTCAGCGTCCGTTTTCAAGCCTTCCTGCTGAGGTCTCTCCAGCACGGGAAAGTTTTTCTAATATTAATGTGGGTCCTAAAGCTCTTTCCTGATATTCCTCTGATGTTTTCTCTTTTGTAATGTCTCTCAGCCATCTCTCTTTCTACAGTCGTTCTTCAAATCTCCCTCTTGCTCACTCTCTCTCCTCCCCCATCATGGATGGACACGCCCCCTACTGCTGATTGGCTACAAGTGTGTTTACATTTCTCAGAAATCGCTTACTGCACCTTTAAGGCAGAACTTAATGTAGCTAGTAGCTCCTAAGCTCTCCATAAAGTAAAGGGTTGACACATAATATGACATTTACCTTTATTGATCCAATAAGAAGCCTCCAAATTTGTAAGCAGAAGATGCAGAACAGTTTATCTTCTTGTGGTTGATTTTTTTTAAACTTCTTTTGTCTCACGTAACTACAAATACATTTTCTTTAAAATATGATTTAACATTTAAATATGAAAAATTATATTAAGCAATACATAAAAACTAAAACTATAATAATTTATAGTATTTATAATATTTTTGATTGAAATAAGATTGGACAAATATTTGCACTGTCTCATCAATAATGTTTTCTCGGTTTCCTGGAAAATTGCAACTTTTTTATCAGTTAAATGTTTATTTAGGAGAAAGTTTCAATGAATTACTGAGCCAGAACATGAAAATATGGACTCTTGGTGTAGCTCTTCAGATTCACCTCAAATCATCAGATTCACCCACAAGTCATTGTATGTTTCAACCACAGATGTCGAGACAGAGCCAACAATTCTGTATATTCTGTAGTGCAGGAATAAAGTGGTTCATTATCAAATTTCAGTGTTATAGCCTAGGCCCAAATTGAGCTTTTTGCCAATGCTGATATTTATATCATGACATATAATATAAAATATAATTTATACGACATAATTTGCAGATCATTTCCTGTCTCGTCTCTACCGTACTATTGAATGAAAGTTGAAAAATAAGTGAAAGTTTAAAAGGCTAGTAATCAAACTATAAATGTTTGTGTACGATCTGATATGACAAATTTATGAGGCATAATTTTAAGATCATATGAGTTTTATTTTACATTGCACAAAATCATGCTCTTTTATTCCTAAGTCTTTAATGGTTTCATATAGGGGTCAGCTCTATCCTCATTAGTCTACAGGTCCTGTAATTATGCAAAGCAAACATCCATTTTTTTTCTTCACGTATAACATTTAACTAAAACCATGAGTAATGCTGGCACTACTTTGTGCCTGATCTCTGCGTCTTGCGTGTTCAACTTTAGTGCATGAGAAAGTTCTCGCCATCTGCGATAAGCTGTTAAAAATTCTGTCTGTATAAGTGCTAGAGTTTTCGAGCATCTGATGCATAGTAGGTCTTGTTAACAGTTCTAGTGGGTGGTGATTCAACATGCCAAGAGGGTGAGCTCCATAATTTCAGAGCGAAGCGTGAATCTTAGTTCCCGGCACAGATCAGTGACACATCAGCGCAAAGCGACAAGTTGGTGCCAGAGAATCGTGCGAATAGATGCTTGTGTGTCTGTTCTTGTTAATAATGTTTAAGCTGTCTCACACAGTGCTCTTATATGCATATATATATATATGCATTAAGAACAGTGGATTTATTGTGAGATTTTCCCATTGCTACTTTGAACATAAATGGTAACGCTGTTATTTTATACATCACTGAAGCTAAGGCTAAAGCTACATTTAGTGCAGAGAATCAAGTGTTCACACAATGCTTAACATTACAGCTACAATTTTCAGGTATGAACCGCAAACCCATAGGCATTCGGCACAATGCAGATAAGATGAGCAGGGAACAGATGGAACGTGGATGTGGCTTGTGCCTGAACATGGTGCCGATGTACGCACCTCCTACATAAGCCTGAGACTGTTAGCATGGAGATCTTCCAGAACATTCTTGGCATCTAGAGGATCTAGTCACCATCTGTCTCCCAGGACAACCTCCCAACATAGACCTTCCCCGCCTCCCGACACCCCTGTGCTCATCAGCTCAGAGATACGGTCGCCTGTCAATGAAATTCACCGGCCGTTTGTCTTGGGTGGGCAAATATGAACCATAAGACAATTCTGTTTGGATCATCTGCACCACCTGTTAAGTCTACGAAAACAGACGACAGCGCGGTATTGTTAACAGGAGACGTGCACTTTACCAGACTTGTGTGAATCAACAGGAAGAATTACTAAATGCACACACAAAGCATAGCCAGAAACGAGGCCATTGATGAAGAACACAAAACAGGAGTGAATTTGGTGTCAGTGTGAACGCTTCAAACCGTTCAATACCAGATTTATTAATAAATGGGGAAGCCCAGTTTTTTTATTAGTTTGTTCTCTTAATAGTAAGAATAAGCTTCCAAATTTGTAAACAGAAACAATGTTTTAAAAGCCATGCCATTTCAGTTTGTCATATTGTGGTTGAAGTTTCAAACTTATGTAAAAAAAAAAAAAAAAAAAAAGTATAATTACTAGTTTTATAATTTGATCTATCAGTATTTATACATTTTTGATAAAGTTCAATAATATTTTTTCATAGCCTATATATTAATTTATATTACAGATGTTTTTTTTTTTACATGAAACATGAATGCATAAATAGTTACACATTGTGACACTCACTATTTTAATGTCCTTTATCTCTTAAATGTAGGCTATATATCTAAAGTAACTGTTTATTCATAAAAAAATAATTTTTGCAAGCAAAATTGTGATTATATTACAGTAAGTGTTTCAGTTGTGACTATTTTTTGTTGTTGTTGGAAGCATCCATATTGCACTTCTGTGGCTGAATGTGCTAGCCGAACAACTGCCATTGAGATGAATAGGAATGCTAATGCTAACAGATCGCTTTCTCCAGCTGTATAAACCGCTTTGGGACAGTTTTCGCTGTTAAACCAGAGAAAATCCGGTGACGTTGAAATACATATAACAATAATGCCTTAAATCTGCACGACCCCTTTTGTAGCCTTGGTAAATTTACACTTGGGCAAGGACAGGGAGTACGCAAGGCACCTGGTCTGGAAATCAATCATTAGCATGGGTCGAGGGCGGTAATTAGGCGTTCAGGAGGGAGTGTGTGGGACGAGGTGACGAGGAGCAGTTAATGAGGCCACGGGCTGTGGAGGGGTGAACGGCCAGCACCGCGGGAAACTTCACACACACGCCGCAATTATAAAGCACAGTACACAAACATACGATTCAACACCCAAGGAGGTCAGGCTGAAAAATGTGCTGTAACATAGATGACAGTCTAACAAAGCCTGGAGAACTGAGGTGCTATTTTTGTTTTAGAAAGGCCCGTCCTTCTATAAGACTTGCTAAAGGCTTGTCTATTACTTCATGAGATCAGATTTCTGAGAAAATAACTAGTTATTTTATTGTAATGAATCATTTTGTTTAGATTTTTTTTTTTTTTTTTGGTTAACTTTTTTTTTTAGGGAAAAGCCCTATCTAGGGACCTGAGATTAACACAAATTAGCATTGTGCTAAAATGTGCATGTATTTTTTATTATTTTTTTCTGTATGTACTGTTAAGTTTCCTATACTGGTATTTTTGTACTGTGCTAAATAAAAAAAAAATGTTTTATTAAAATAATTTAGTCTAATCAAGCAGACGATTTTATCAATTTTTTTTACTTCAGGATACAATTTTTTCATTAAACATGAAATGGTGACCCAGTACTGCAAAAACTGTTATCCAAAAGTAAACAAATACATTCATAAAATGAAACTTTTAAATGCTAAATTATTATTACCTTGAAATAAATTAATTTCTTGTGTTGTGTTTATGCCCAACAGGCTTTTTACTTTACTGTTAGAGTGTTTGATTTGTAAATGTATATAGGCTATATTGGATTTTCTGTTTTATTTTTTGAAATACTAAAAATACTCCAAACTGGCACTATATGAGTTACCAGATCTTGGTATCTGTCATTAAAAAGCCATATTGGTCAGTAGTGGTTAGTCCAAGTGATCTCAAACTCAGTTCCTGTAGGGCCACAGCTCTGCACAGTTTAATCAAACACACCTGATCCAGCTAATCAAGGTCTTCAGGATTACTAGAAACTTCCTTGCAGGTGTGAGTTGGAGCTGGTTGGAGCTAAACTGTGCAGAGCTGTGGCCCTCCAGGAACTGAGTTTGAGACCAGCACCATACCATATTAAAAGTACAACAGTATTACTAAAACCAACACTGTTTACTAGAGGATTGAAGCAATAATATTTCCTTCACCCTGGTAGCCTCTCTCTCACCTTTGAATTTACGAAAGAAGAGAAAAACACTCCAAAGAATGAAGCTTGAAGGCTATTTAATCTACTAATGCATCAAAGACTGAAGCTCACCAACTGTTTTCGGGAACAGATGCTATGTTAACTGTGGAGTGTCGAGTAGGTGTATGAATTAACCCTAGAGTCTCACTTCCAGTCGGAGAGAGAAAGAGAGAAATGGTGCGACTCCAGCACGACTGCGGAGGCATTCGAGACTTCTCTGAGTAACTCGACTCAAAGCCTCACACACGCCAGCCCGAGTGGGATCTGAAGGCAATGATGATTTTCACTTGATCAAAGCAGATCATGAAAAAGCGGCACAGCTTCTTGAGTTTTTTCCTTCTTCTTTTTTTTTTTTTCAGAATATAAAGTGAAAGTGAGCCGGCTCATTAGGATTTTCAGCAGGTTGGAAAATTCAGGATTCAGATTATCCTGCTCTCAAAGCAGCACTGTACTGATATTCATCACATATTAAAGTTCTGAAATGAATTCAGCCCAAACCAAATATCATACATATTCCATTTTATATTATATAGTACTTCTTAAGAATCTATCTATGTTTTTTTTTTTTCATTTTTAATATTATTAAATCTAAACTCCATAGTTTTTATATAAAATGATTAAATATGTATACTGATTAAGTTTATACATCATTACATTTTTCATATATTTTTATGAAATGCCACAGACAGTTTCGTTTAGATTCTTCTAGGCAGTTTTTATAGGCTGAAAGGCATATCAAGATCTCAGAGTACAATAGTACATTAGATCAGTCAGCCCTGTAGCTCCAGCTGATGTAATTAAATCATGGCTGATGTTCAAATGAGAATCTATGTGGCTACATAAAGATCAAATTCAAGCAGCACAAACAGCTTAAATGAACGTGTATGATACAACATATTACAAACATGAAATGAGTAAAAACACCTTTTTTGAGACTACATTGACTTGTGGTTTCTAGATAAACATAAGTAGGATAACAACCTCAGAACTCATGGCAGGTCTTGGAAAAAGTCACTTTCTTTCTGGCACTGATGGTCAAAGTGAATTTCTCATGCCTAAAACAAAATGTGTTCAATAATTTAAACTTGCATGTACAATGTGTCATTGCAAAAGTGAAGTCACGTCAGGCGAGGTTAGAAAACAAAAGCCAGCATCTCATCTAGTGCCGCTGTCACCATTTAAATCTTGCATGATAAGAAATGAAAAAGCAACTGCGATTTCGGCGTCATACACATCTAAGAATGTACTCTAGATTGCAGTTCATTTTTTATGAACTGCATGAACATTTGCACACTGGTTTCTGAACTTTATACAAGCATATTTAAAAAGCAGAAATTTTAAGAATTTTCCATAAAAAAAAAAATCATGATCAAACACTGTGCAGGGATATTTTAATTAAAGAAACATAGTATATAATACTAAATACTCACATTTTTAAAAAAGAATTATGAGGCAAGATGTGGAAAAACAATAGCAAATGCTTTTAAAGGTCAAGTTTATTTAAAGGTCAAAGCCTATGGACAGCCTATAACATTAAAGATTATGACCAGCTTGTGGTAGA
Organism: Leuciscus leuciscus; assembly: GCF_965113295.1. Taxonomy (NCBI): domain Eukaryota; kingdom Metazoa; phylum Chordata; class Actinopteri; order Cypriniformes; family Leuciscidae; genus Leuciscus; species Leuciscus leuciscus. The sequence continues at coordinate 7,160,613 of NC_138737.1, forward strand.
CAGCCTTCTAGCCATTTACATTCTGAAACACATCAGCATTTAACATGTCCTATTTACAAATGTGAGTAAAAAACATTGTGATATCTATCTGAAGAATGATGTTCTTCTAAAAGAGGGAGGAGCAAAGCTGTGGAAATCAAAAGGCTGGAAAATCTCTCAAAAGCAGCGGGTCTTCATGATGAATATAAAACTATCCACGACGCAGATATCTGCAAAACACTGCTAGAAACAGAATCTTTGAGTTTTTCGAGCCAAAATCCTGTGTGTCCCAGGACAGCGTCACTGCCGGCAGGTGTCATGGAAGGCCTCCAGAGTTCGGAAGTCCCTCCATGTTGGAGGAAGGCCCTCCTGCAGGAACTTGCCACAGCGTTGACACGGGTTCTGGAAAAGCTTGATGTAGCTCCTCAACCAGGTCTGGTCAAAAGAACAACACACAAATATTTGTGAATTTTTTCTTTTCTTCAAGAGCTGATTGGTTAAAAATTCCAAAACCTAAATAGCATTCCTCATGTGAAGCAGACAAGACTTGATTAACACTCAGAGTCTAAAGTGACTTGAATGACACATTTTAGCCAAAATGAAGCAAAGTATAAGGATGTTTTCCTCCTGAAATGCTGTAAAACTGTTGGCTGACCTCAGTGCACTGGCATGGGTTGTGTGAGAGCAGCATGAGGGTCTGTGGGGTCTCACAGCAGTCACAACTAGACATTGATTAACAGCAGGAGGAGTGTGTCTGCTCTCCTCTCTAACCCGTCTTCACTGGGACGCTCAGCACAGTTGGGGTTTACCTGCACCTGTCAGGACACATTGTCTTTCCTAATTCATCTGTCGGCCCAAACCGCCCTCCACTGATTCCCTGTTATTCACACTCCAATTAGCACACACAAAAGGCCTATCTTTCTTTCCATCTTATCTTGTCTTATCTAATCGTATCCATCTATCTATCTAATCGTATCCATCCAACTATCTATCTATCTATCTGTCTATCTGTCTGTCTGTCTGTCTATCTAATCTGTCTGTCTGTCTGTCTATGTATCTATCTATCTATCTATCTATCTATCTATCTATCTATCTATCTATCTATCTATCTATCTATCTATCTATCTATCTATCTATCTATCTATCTATCTATCTATCTATCTATCTATCTATCTGTCTGTCTGTCTATCTAATCTGTCTGTCTGTCTGTCTATCTATCTATCTATCTATCTATCTATCTATCTGTCTGTCTGTCTGTCTGTCTGTCTGTCTATCTATCTATCTAATCTTATCTATCTGTCTGTCTGTCTATCCATTCATCCATATATATCTGTCTATCTATCTATCCATCCAAATCTATCTATCTGTTTGTCCCTCCATATCTATCTATCTATGTCTGTCTGTCTGTCTGGCTGTCTGTCTGTCTATGTATCTAATCATATACCTACATATCTACCTGTCTGTCAGTCCATCCATCCTTCAGGATCTTAAAGCTAAATCTATCTGACCGCCTCTGTTTATGTATCTGTCTGTCAGTCCATCCAATTAATCAATCAATATGTCTGTCCGTCTAGAAAGCAAAAAGGAACTTAAAGGTATTTTGTAGAGAGACTAATGACTGGTGATGTTTTTTAAGGTTCTAAATAAGCTGTCCTCAGGATGGCCTCGGAGCGAAGTGCATCAATGGTGCGGTTTTTAAATCCGCATACGGGAGAAAGTCCACGATTCCAGCCATGATCAGAATAGCTCCGCATTGATCTTACGGAGAAGTAATCAATCTCTCCACTCTTTTCAAAGCTTAGAGCAGAGGTCGGCTTACTATTTAAAGACGGACCAGACACAATGCTTAACATCACACACAAATAAACAAGTCACGATAAGGTAAACTTGTGAAATTATTTAAGATTTCAAACATAAAATCAACAATTTGATCATTTCAGGGCACAGTTTGATGGGTTTATATACATTTAATCTAGCAGATGCTTTTATTCAAAGCTAGTATTTACAGTGCACTCAAGCTATCAGTTTTCAGCATGTGTTCCCTGGGAATCGAACCCATGACCTTGGTGTTGCTATTGCCTTCCTCTACCAGTGAGCTACAGGAATTATTTTCCTCAAGCACTATTCTATTACACAGGATAGTGTGCACCAAACTAAATTTCAACTTTTGGTCAAACATGATCTTGCATGCATTCTTATGATGTGGAATACAACCTCTCGTTAAACCGCACCACACAGCTAAAGGCAAAATGTAATAATTTAATAATAATTCTTGCACAGTGTCAGTATAATTTTAAAAGCAATGTACTATACCCACCATGAAGGAGCGAACTACAACATCGGGCATCTGGGGGAGCTGGTAATGCAGGAGGGCTGTGGTTGCATGATCAGTGACCTGAGAAAACAAAAAGATCACTGAGAAACATAACAGAAGGTGTACAATGAGTGCATTAACATATGACCTCCCACATTTACAAAACCAAAATGAAATGAGGAAACAGATAACATACATTTTAAAAAGTTATATAGCCAGTAAGATATATTTATGCTCTGTAATTGGTGGTAGAAAATGGTTATGTGAAACTAAACTATACGGAGCCACTAAAGAGATATGGTGATGGGAAAAATATGAGATGGGAGGAAAAATTATATGTCAGTGTTATTGCATTTTGCGCTGTTTTGCGTTCCCCGAGGAACTTTGCTTTAGCTCGTAAAATGTTTGTGTTCCTACAGGGAACTTTGCGTTCGCTCACAAAACATTTGAGTTTTTGCAAGTGAACTCAAAGTTTCTCAGGAGAACGCAAATGTTTTGCGAGTGAACGCAAAGTTTTTTGGGGAACACAAAAGTTTTGAAATATATCCATATTGAAATATTTTTCAGAGATAATTTATCGGTATTTTGCATTGTTTTGGGGTAAAACTTAATGGAAAATGTCCTGCCAGTACTTTTTCTATTTTTCCATTTTTTATGATACAATTATTAACAATAATAAAATTAACCTTGGTCCAAAAATATACTTTACTTTCTTAAAGCAAAATTCATATTTTTTTTCCTTGCATGCATGGGCACACAAAGAAATCCTAATTAAAATACATTTTCAGATCAATCTACCTACACTCAGATTAACTCTTAAGTCCAATTTTGCAGCAGAACACCATAACCTTATTACTTTCCATAAAATCCCATCTTCCATTACTAATGTAATTATAGAAAGGGACTAAAAAGCGAACCACTTCAATCTCCCGTCATCGTTTCATCAGACCTGCCAATGCTGACCGGAGTCCTTATGGGAAACCGGCCAGTTAATACCTGTTGCATCATGGGAAAATAACCCTCAAATGGTTACTGTTGAAAATTAAATAAAATAAGTAATGCTTTTTACAAACACAGAAACATCTGTGTGAAAACTATTGGACAGAGGGGACATGTGAGGAGTAAAGAACGATTAATTAAGCAAGGACTGAAAACGGGAACACAGCAGTGACAGCTGGGAGGGGAAGATGAGAGGCAGCCCGTCCCTCCAGTTTGAGGCAGCCTGGGTTCGAGTTAGCGTTCACATCCGGGGAAATAAAGAAATAAACAGGTCTGCGCTTTGATCAGCCCGTGCAGATGCGAGGCGCTCAGTTACAATGCGAGCGGGTTCCCGCAACCTCTCGCTTTAAGTTCCAGGCAGCTCGTCATACACATTCTCTTTCCTTTGAAAGGAAAGCTAGTTTTTTCCCCCTCTCTCCCTCTCTTTGAAAGGTGCATCAGCATTACCCACACTACGTAGTTTCATCTGCCCCAGAGGCTGACTGCTCTCTAATTCCAGCCTAATGAGATTCGGGGAGGGTGGAGAGAAGACGACTGGATGTTTAGGGTGCTGTCAAATGAGGGCGAAGTGGCTTGGAGTGAAATGAAATAAAAAAACACGGGGACAAATGATGTCTGAGGGATGAAAGGAAGGGATTGGCAGTGGAGAGGTGACAAGAAATTCGACCATCATTGAGAAGAGAGATCTCATTAGGATTTCACAGACATGCGATTTGAATTAATTTATTAATTTATTGTGCGGCTCAAATTCAAGATCATTTCATTACGTGCCAACATTTCCCAACACAAGCTACGGGTAATGAGAAAGACATGCTCTGTTGATTAAACTGAGTTTCGTGTGTTTGTTGTGATGCCTTAAGATGTCAGCTGCGTTACTCACCTTTTGAAATGCTTGATAGTTGGATTTTGACCAGATGTCCAGCTAAAAAAAAAAAAAAAGACAAAAAAAGTAAACCAATGAAACCAATGACAATACTTATTCCCTGGGATTCAAAATAATTGCACGATACCCAAATTTTGCCCTCAAGTGTGCCCTTAATCACAACCCTTCTTAAACTCTTAAAGGGTTAGTTCACTCAAAAATGAAAATTCTGTCAGTAATTACTCACCCTCATGTTGTTCCAACCCCGTAAGACCTTCGTTCATCTTCGGAACACAAATTAAGATATTTTTGATTAAATCTGAGAGCTGGCTCACTCCTCCATAGGCTTCTAAGACACTATAACTTGCTGGCCCAGAAAATGCATTAAAGAGATCGTTAATATAGTCCAAGTGACTACAGTGGCTCAATCTTAAGTTTATAAAGCGACGAGAATACTTTTTGTGTGCAAAAAAACTCAAAAATAACGACTTTATTCCACTACTCATTTCCTTCTCTCTGGGCCTCGAGTTTTTTCACGTAGGATAACTGCGTAGCGCTTCTGTGTTGTACGTCACACGCATCACACACATGACCAGCGTCGGCCAATAGTGAGCCTACGTGTGACGTATAACACAGACGCGCTGCGCTAAAACACTACGTGAACTAACTCGAGGCCCAGAGAGAAGGAAATGAATAGTGGAATAAAGTCGTTATTTATTTTTTATTTTTTTCGCACAAAAAGTATTCTCGTCGCTTTATAAACTTAAGATTGAGCCACTGTAGTCACTTGGACTATATTAACGATGTCTTTAATGCATTTTCTGGGCCAGCAAGTTATAGTGTCTTAGAAGCCTATGGAGGAGTGAGACAGGTCTCAGATTTAATCAAAAATATCTTAATTTGTGTTCCGAAGATGAACGAAGGTCTTACGGGGTTGGAACAACATGAGGGTGAGTAATTACTGACAGAATTTTCATTTTTGGGTGAACTAACCCTTTAAGGCCCTCATATACTCGTGGCAGAAATCTTTTTTGCTCTTTGCTTAGGGGTAAAAAGAAATTTGAAATATGTTTGCAGCGGTATACTTTAATATGCGCTGTGTGAATTCCTCTCAATAGCAAAATAAACACTACAAAAATGACAGTGGTGAGAAAACAGCAGTTAAGAAAGCATTTGATTGTGAATGTTGATTTTTGGGTGAACTAACCCTTTAAGTGCACATAAAGAGTACAGAAATATATGCAGGACTTAAACTCAAACACTTTCTCTGACAGTTTAAAGGTCAGTAACGAATAGCCTTGCGTCTGATGTCAGGCCTGTTGTGTGGGGGTGAAAAAAAACCTTCACTAATCAACCCGTTGAGCGAAGGTCATCAGAAGAGTTTTCAAAGACGACAACAAATCAAAATGTTCTCTGATTCTAATATCAAACAGGCCTGGTGTCAGCATTTATCAGAGAAATCAGACTCTATCTCCCCTCTGTCCTCAAACCCACCTCCAGACACTGCTGCCCTTTGAAGTAAAAAGAATGCCGGATCGCAAAATTACCCAAGAGATGTCTGAGATCGTCTTTGAAGCCCTACTTTGATAGCATAGTTTCCCTTCTCCTACCCCTTCCTCTCCCCTTTTTTGTGTTTGGGGGTTCAGATGGGCTCTGTTGGGCCTCTTGGATATGGTTATGGTAAGCTATGTGGCATTGTTTGAATTGTAAGGACCAAAGAGGGGGGTTAAAGAAAATGCCTGTTGATATTCTACCCTGAATCTTCGCCTCATACAGTCCCAAAATGACCTTTGAGGTTGATTCAAAGGCTGGAGTTGTCTGCAGCGTTTCATACAGATAACTGTAAATAAAATAAAATGAAATAAAAAGAATATTTGGGCAGAATTCTTTAGGATTTGTTTCTCGCAGTTTGTCTAAGAGTCTGATTGATTTCTGCTCAACCCAAGGTTTAAATAAGCAAAATGCATTTTAACAAGCAGAAAGAGCTCATTTCATTTTAAAGCTCCACAATCTTAAATCTATAATGAACTGGACTTAATCACTGTTCGTTAACTTGTTCTTGAGAGGTTGAGTTTCCTTCCCAAAGATAAGTAGATATTTCAACTCAGTCTTGTTTCTTTACTCTTTAGTGTTTCTAGCAGACAAAAGACAAATGGTTGAATATAAATCTCTAGCCATCAAGCAATATTATTGATCCTAATATTGCTTAGATATCTTTCCTTGAATTGACATTAAAAATCTTAACCATACTCTCAATGCTGCATTCACGACTATATATATATCAGAATAGCACATACAACAGAACACAAAGCATATAATATTGTATCCCACAATGCAATGCACTCAATTTACAACTTAAATTTACGCTTGACAAAGCAACAGGAATTGATATCAGCTATAATCTTGACTTATTTAATCAGACTGACAAAAACTTAATCAAACAATAGTAAATTAAAATTGAGTTTTTAAAATTTATAATTATAATTTTTTATGTACAATTGTTATAGTCATTTCTATTACCAAAATACACAGAATAAAACATTTATTTGGCATACTACTCTTCTATTTGAAATAAAATTGCATAAGCAGTGTGCAAGTGCATCTCTCTCATCTACATTCAGCAATTAAATAATGAGTTTTTACTGGCATAATGAGAGCGGTTTAGGCCTCACGACTGATATCCTGGTGCGAGCGTTGCTGCGACTGTCAGTCCGAGTTTTCTGGCGAAACAGCAGAGGTTAATATGCAATTGCTCACCACACACGTTTGGACGCAGAGGCCCAGAGGCGCGCAGCACAAAGAACCGGCCTGGCAAGCAGTTCAGAAGATTCACATTCGCTGCCATAATTAACTGTGATCAAGCATCTCTGCAGCTTTGATGGCCACCTCATATTAGTGTCACCAAACAGTGTTCAAACGTTGCGGCTTTCACAGAGACGTACAGAACGCTTCAGAATGAATGAGGGGACGCTGCTCAACCTGACACGAGGGACGTGAGAATAGAGGGTAACGCATACGTACATGCTTTTCATGTTCAAGAGAGAGCCGAACACATCATGTGAATTATTAAACGGCTGTGCAGAGACTTTTATCAATAGCTAAAAATCCAGGGATTTCACATCCTTACCTAAGCCAGAAGTACTCAAGCTAAATTTGAAGGTTCAACTGGAATAAAATGGACAAAGATGAGTTTTAAACTAGATTTAAACATGGAATTAAAATGAAATGTTTTACCTTTCCATCCTCAGAGTATATGTTCTCATGAAAACCTCTGACAATAGTGCGGTCAATAAAAAGGCTCCTCATAACCACGATGGCTTTCAAAACCTTCCCCAGTGTGACCTGGAAAGAGAAAAAAGAGAAGAGATCATTCTAGTTTCTTTAGCACAGAAGATAGGTTGGGTGGATGAAATTTGGGGGCGTTTCTTCAACCACAGGCACTTTTTGCTCTCTTGCTTTCACAAAAATAAACGCCATTTTTGTGATTTTCTTCTAAAACCATTTTTTTTCCTGGTCATTTCCACCACATCTCAAATTGTGCATTTCTTTGTTTTATGTCTGATAACATTGAAATAAAAATAAAATGTCCAACTCCTATCTTTGGCTAAGGACAATATCATAGCTAGCTCTTTATGTAAAGTAAATTGTTTTTGCATCAATTGAGAAAATTATAGCTTGTCTGGAAATGACAAACAATAAAATAATTCTTTTCACAAGTGATAATTAGTTAACACTTTAAAAAATGGTTTAATTAGTTGACATTCGTTAACTAATTTACAATACATTATTAAAATCAAAAGTTGTATTTGTTAACATTAGTTAATGCACTGTGAACTCACATGATCCATAAATTAACAGCTGGATTTTTATTAACTAACACTAACAAAGATTAATAAATATTGTAACAAATGTATTGATCATTGTTAGTTCATGTTAGTTAATACATTGACTAATCTTAACAAATGAGACCTTATTGTAAAGTGTTACCGATGTTTACATTGATATTTTTGTCACATATTTCTTTACATAACACGTATACACATTTCTAATTCAATATCAATATCAATAATGCTCTTTACTGACACCGCATGGAAACCACTTACTTTTGATAAAACTGTATTAGTGGTAAAATCTTTAGTTGTGATGGAAATGACGCCACAAGTGAGGGCCAGTCATAATTTGGGTAAAAAACAAAAAGGATCACAATAAATATTGAAATGGTTTATGATTATTTCATACTTAATTTAAATGATAAAAAAAACTTTAAAAATGAACATTTTTTATGATGGATTTACATATTTTACAAAAGAAAAAATATCTATACACACATACGTTGCAATCTTAAAAAGATAAAAAGTTAACATGAACTTCATTAAACAAAAATAATGTATTGTAATACAAATGAACCCTTGGGACATAAAGGTGTCTGTAGTTAATCATTTATTCAACCAAAATATCCAATTGGCCAATCCAATATTGCAAATGGCCAATTTTTCTCAATTTCTAAAACATACAAGCACAAAACTCTTCTCGTCAGAGGATTAGTTTTTCCTCCATGCCAAAAAAAGTTCACACACCAGCCTAAAACCATCTGCTGTCAGGAGGGGTTTCTCTTGAGTCTTCAGGCTTAAAATGGGTTTAATCTAAGGCAAAGGAGGAAATCCCAGTATAGCATTCTTAAATCCTCACATTCACTTAGCTTTCATGCTAGGCACACCACAGAGAGAAAGACAGATACAGTACAGCATGGACAGGAAGAGGGGTGAGGATCTCCAAATCAAGCCCTCTGTGTATTTGCCAAAGCTGTTCAAACATCAACACTGTCCCGAGAACAAAACAGCAATATGTTTCGGCTGAGCCGCACTTGCTGAATAATTTATGTGTCAGGCACAGTAAGGGATGCTGGGTAAGGCTGGGCCAGGTCTGAATGCTGGCAGGGTGGTGACGGTTCTTTTTATGGCCCCTCTGAGGTTTTTACAAGCCGGTAGATTTGACCCAACCACTGGCTGTGAAGGGGAACATGCTCAGGTGGTCTAAAAAACAGAGGGACAATGGCGACCAGCGTGATAAAGTTCAGCTAAAATAACACCCGAGTGACAAAGTTTGACATAAAAAGGAACTCGGAATCAGAAGAAATGAAATATCAGCTTATTTTAGATTCATAGAAGAGTTTTCAGGTTCCTCAGTGCTCCGCTTTTATAAATGCCAAACCAATAATGCAATATGGAAGGGACTGCAATTATAAAGAGGGATATTAGTTTGGCAGAGCTGAATTTACCATCTTAAAGGCCCTCTGTGGTGAAAATAAAGTTTTTAATGTTGTTTATATGTCTATATGTGGTGTTTTTAATATGCTTTAAGACAAACCGTGTGCAAATTCATCAGTCAACACCATTGCTGAGTACTTTCTCCTTAAAACCAAACCAAACAATCGCCGGTGTTTCTTACATCACAAACTACCTTGTAACCAATCACATCAATGCACGGGCGTGCTTTAGCATAATTATCATTAACTATGCTGCGAAGCAAGGGTACATTTAGCAATATAGCGGGTGAATTATCTATATAATGTATATTACGATGTTATTATGAACTATATGCCTATATGACTTTAAAGCCCTGTAACAAAGACAGAAAAAAATTAATTAAAATGAGACTTCACAAGCATTACAATGGATGGATTGCCTTGCAGTCAATGAAGAAAAGCAAAAAATGTCACTGAAGTCCAGCGACAGAGTCTAGTAAGGTTCTATGCATACATGAATACAAATATGAATAGGAAATTACTTGTTGTTTGGGTGAAAGAGCCGATTGCAAAAACAAACCATATCCGCTGAAGGAGATGTCACTGCCACAGAATCCCACACCTGGTAATTGGAAAACTTTTACACAAAAGATTCTCATTCGGAGAAATGGAGATATACTTTCTCAGACTTTATTACTGTATGTAAATGTGGCCTGCAAATTGATAGATAAAAAGCATTCTAAGTAAGTTTCAACCAATTTTTTTTGTATTATTCACATACTATTATAGTATTTATCATTCTGAATTGGCTTTCATTTTGATATTTTCAGTTTTCATTTCAATTTTAGTAATTTTAATGAAAAAATACAAATTTTGTTATGTGCTTTTGTCTTTTTTATTAGTTAGTTTTAGTTAGTTCTGTTTAGCTTTGATTTTTTATTTCAGTTTTAGATTTTTTTTGTGCTACTGATTCTAATATTAATATTTTATATAATTTTATGTCAGCTTTTTTTCAATTAACCAAACTATTTTTTATATTTTTAGCTAACAACAACCACACTGCTTACAACACACAGTACTTCGCAACATCACAGCATCATACAGTCAGAATGTAATGCCATGGTACTATGAAATATACTATGGTATTTAGTGATTTTCATGTTCTTATACCACATAATGATTCGGTTATTGTTTTTAAGCAAGATACTTTAAAGTAGTTGTACACTCCAGAGCATATGGGGCAAAAAGTGTCTTGAGATGAGGGATGATATTAACGATTATTTTGGTAATCGAGTAGGCCTAATAGGTTGATTATTTTGACGAATAATCCAGTAAAAGGATATGGTGATTGATGTTGCTACACTTTACAGCAGATCAAATCCGTGTTTAATCTTCGCCAAACAACATTTAATTCAAATGTCCACTTATTCTTTAATATTTGGCCACTTCTTTACGATAAAAATGCTACAGCCACTGTAATTTCTTGAACAAGAACATGTGGACATCAAAACATGCAAACTCAGAGCGAGGGTAGAAACTTTTATTTTGAAATTGCGATAAACATATTGATGTATTTTCCTGTGTCACACTGACAGACACTAATTATCATCATTACTGTTCACTCATTATCATCATTATCACCTGTATATATGTTCGGTTTCAGTTCAGTGTCTGGTGTCATCAGTTTTGGATGTGTTGTATGTTGCTCTGTTCGTTTTGGATTACCTGTTGGATTTATTAAATATTACCCGTTTACCTTCATCTTCATCATCTTCTACCTTTACACACGCATACCGCGTAGCTTTACCCCAGCCCCGTGTGACAGGCGTAGGTTTATAAGTGATTTATATTACAAATCTGGTGAAATGGAGCAAGTTGCGTTCCCAGATGAAAGTTATAAGCAACCCAAACTCACAGCATATGAGATGGAGTTTATTAACCGAGATGCTGAGACGTGCTCCACGCATGTAAATGATAACACTGCAACACTTCACTATGAAACACGAATAGCAGACTTTGTGATTTTACAATAGCATTATGCTATATCATGATTTTAAATTGTTTTAAATATATCATGCAGCCTTATTAAATGGTCTAATAATGCGGTTTCTCTGCGCCACTTCCGGTATTTTGCCTGTTAAAGGTACAATATGTAAGAATTTTGTATCAAAATATCCAAAAACCACTTGCACAGTGTTATATATTTCTTTCAATTGTGTACTTCCATTATACTAAATGTTTCCAAGAATTTGTAAATTCAGAGAAATTCACAATTTTAAAAAGTGCCCGTCCCTGTTCACTTGTTGCCTGTCAATGACTTAATATCCGCGTTATCCCTGGTTTCCACTTGTACTGCCATAGTAACCATGGCGACAGGCGTGGACAGCTGCGTAGTGCGTAACGTCTAAATGCACGCTGTTGTTGTTTCGTTCAAACATTATGGACCATGGCAAGCAGACTTAGGGACAAAAGGAGAACTAAAACGAGGATCAATATCAGCGTGGCGTTTTCGAGATGCCGAGAGCTCCACGTCCGCGACTAACTTGGACTTGACAGAGCTTCACGAGTCACATCTTGACAGGGACGCCGCTCTTGCATGTACTTTATCAGACAGGTGAGCAAATGTACATAAAACAAATTAATGTTATATAGCTCAACATGATGAAATGTTAGAATATGATCAGTATGTTATTCTAATGGTGATCTAGCTTACTGCTAGTCTCATATAGCAAACAGACTAACACATAGAATAACATTATAACACACTCAAATGCTGTTTAGTATGATAGTGTAACGTTAGACCAAATGAAACAGCGCTGCGTTACCTCAAGTTTAATTCGTCAAATAAACTGACCTGTGTGAGTAGTAATTCAGCACTTGTTGGTAGTTCGGTAGAATTAAATGTCCTATTCCTTTATATCCGCGGGACTCACGTGTGGCGCTGATATCTGTCTCTCATTAGCAATCGCGACCTGCTTCATACCACAGTCATGTTAAAAAACATGTATGTTTTCACTCATCCAAAAAAACAATATTAGATCCATCAGCATGACAGCAATTCCCATCATTCCGCTTATCACTGCGTCATCAACCTACGCCTTTGTTATAGTAAGAGGTTAGCGACCCCTAGCGGTGAATTTTTTGTACATATTGTAACTTTCTTTAATCAACACGGGTAAATCGCAATTGAGAAAAAAACTAATACATTTTTAGGAAAATATCCCTTAAATACCCCACCACACGAGGCTCCTTCAATCACTCAACATCAAGCAGACAAGTATACAGATATCTAGAGAATGGCACACTGGCAAGTTCACACACATACACAAGACAGTGGGGAAAAAAGAAAGTCTGATCAATCATGTCAAGATCCAGCAGAAATACTCATTCAGACCCGTTCGTACTCCGCGAGCCCTCGCAACACATGTTTTTCCCGCTTTAAGGTTTGCTTATTAAATTCATGTCTGTCAGAGTAGCTGAACGCCTGGCCTGTGCCCGGAGCCGCTTGGCGCTGGCAGCCGACACCAGCACTCACAGCCTGAATCCATTACCCCTGACAGCCTTTAAAGTCATAGTTCTCCCAAATGTAAATTGAAATATTATTTTTCTAGGCAGAGAGGCAACTTAGAGGGTGGATGCCCAAAGACGAAAGCATTTAAGTTATTTTTGATCACTGAAAATGAATTCCTTATAAACATGCACTTAGTAAAGAATGCTAGTATGTGAAAAAAAAAAAAAAAAGCACATATCCTATATTGAGTATAACACAACTCTCTGGAAACAAAACATCAAAAAAAGAAAAAGAAAAAAAAGAAGAAAATAACAAATTGCGAAACATTTTATAATTGTTTTAGAGATTAAAATATATATATTTTTAAATAATATAAGTTCTACAATAAGTTTTAGCTAATTATAAATAAATATAAAAATATAAAATAAAATAATAAAATGCAAGAACATGATGATTTCACTCCAACAACATGAGTGAAATACAACTGAATAAATATAAATTAGCCTTCTCTAAAAGAAAAAAATTAAGTAAATTAAAAACAAATTTAATCATATAAAATAAAATAAGATAAGATAAACTATGATAATATAATGGCCCAAAAGGAGTTACAGTATATATCAATTAATAAATATAAATAATTCTAAAATAAATAAAACAAAATAAAATAAAGTGTAGGGAAAAGTTTTAGATATTTAGATTATCATAGAGTGAATTTTCCTTCTGGTCTTTCTTCTCTTTTCATGAGAGTCCTGCTGAGTGTTGAAGCAATGAAACGACCACTGATCACTAGCCGGGGGAGGCACACAACTTCACAGAAACTTCACACACATATTTTTTTCCCCACATGCTGAGTAACTTTTCCTCTTTGTCTTTTTATTTCTTACCACAAAATGTTTCCAAAAGAAGCTGTGGACACAATACGCCACACATTCAATGCTTATTACTTGATGCATAATTCTGTAAGCGTCCTGTGAATCAGTTCGTGTAAGATAAATATATATTTTTTGAAACCTTATGGAAAAGTAATGATATATCCAAGTAACATCTTTTCAAAATGTACATGTCTCTAGATCTCTCAATTATAAAGTACTCGTATCCATGCTGGATTTTTGTACCTGTTAAATCACTTGAGTTTTTGTTCATGCGTCAAACTAAGCATTGTAGTTTATGATAAAACAAAATAGTTTTGCACAGAGAAGCACAGTTGATCCCTCTACACGGACGTTAATATCTCCCATCTTCTTTAAAACACGCAACTGATGTCTAAATGGCTGATGCAAAACATGCTAAAAGAAAAACAACCTCAAAAAGCATAACTTGCTCTCATCAAACCTGAACTTTTCAGCACAAGAGAATTTGTAAATAGTAGCTGGCAAATGCGACTCAAGCAATTTCTCAAGAAATAAAGAAACAAAAAACACCCGCAGTAACCCTAGTGTGTGAAGCCAGTTAGTAGCGTCAATAGCTATTCTGGGCATTCTTTTCAGCTACAAGCTAGTTGGAAAGTAAGTTGCTGGCCTGGGGCCAAAGGAACATGAATACTAGGAAGAAAAGAAGTTGACTTCGAGTGTGGTAAGCGTCAGGGCGTCCTGAAAAGGTTCATTAGCTGATCTTAAGTGCATCCCCAAACGACTGGATCGCAATGGCGGCAGATGGTACTTTTTTATTTGGAGTGAGAGTGGGCCGCGGATAGGGAGGGGAAAAGTGGCAAAAACTAAGAGATTGGACAAAAAAGAAACAGTTTCTAAGCAACATGTGAGATCTCAAATCAGCTGCGAACAAGGAAGGAAAGAAGCCAGGCGAGAACGTGGCCAAGCGTCCTGCTCTCCATGACCTCTCCTTTGAGAAAAATGGATCCTCATTCAAGTTGCTCGAGACTAAAATAAGTTTCATGTTCAGTCGAAGCTTTCTGCTGTTTGCTTTTCAACTCATTTCTAAAACATGTCTGCATGCACTTCATCAGCATTGGGGAAAATAAGACTCCTTTTACATCTGCCATTAGCATGTGTTTTTTTATCCGAACAGTATCAGAATATTCTTTAGTTCAATTGCATCCGACCACACATTCTTGTGCATAATGGGAAATGCTACTAAGTGCTAACAGGAATGTTTCTGCCATTTACAGAATAATAAAAAAAAAAGAGACACAAAGCATTTTTCATTTTGACAGAAAGCTTGATGGAAATGAATGGAAATTAAGATGGAAATATTAGTATGGTCATTTTTATTACTAAATTTTGATTTTATTTTACAGTACATGTATATTTCATATCTTGCATATTGCATGTCCCTACTTTAGAAACACATTAGAAGGGATTGGAAGTGAAAAAACAAGGAGAAAAAAGGCTTAAAGTGTGCAAAAATAGACCAGAGAGATGTGGGGAGGATTTGGGGAGAGAAATGAGAGATTCCAAGTGGAGTTCAGTGGAAAAACTCATGGGATATTGTTCATTAAAAGCAATGAGGGCGGCAAACCGCCTGTTGTCTTTTTCACATTGCAAGGGCTGAATATAAAAAAAGAAAAGAAAAGAGAAAAGAACCTGCAACACAAATAGAGCATGATGTCACCTTTGGCTTTTGGCTTGCTTAGTTGGGGACATTTAATATTCAACAATATTATTGATTTGTCTGCACTGAGACCATATATGAGAACTGAACTGAGCTGGACAATGACATAACGGTTTTCTCCAGAGCGGCTATATATAAAAATGAACTAAATTACTAACTTTTTTTTACAACAAAAATGAACCATCACTGAACTTACTTAAAGGGGTCGTTGATTATGATTTCACTTTTCAAACTTTAGTTATTGTGTAATGTTGCTGTTTGAGCATAAACAACATCTGCAAAGTTACAACGCTCAAAGTTCAAAGCAAAGGGAGATATTTGCTTTTAAAGAAATTGCTTTTTAAGGACTACAACAAACGGCTGGTAGGGACTACACGACACTCCTCCCGGGTTAGTGACATCAACAACCCTAGAATTTACATAAACCCCGCCCCCTGAACACGATTTATAGATTATCAAGACAGAATATGCTAATCAATGACTAGAAGATAACTACACATCAGCTACATAAATTCATCAACTAACCACTCAGAAATGTCCTGTTGCTTCTACATGTCATCACTTCTTGAGTCTCTACATCATTGACTCCGTTGACATCATCGGACCCCGGTTTGAACATAAAAGGCTAAACGTTTTTGAAATTTTCAGTGCATATCTGTGTGAGGTAAAATGACAAGCTGTTGAAGCTCCGCCCTCTGTGCCGTGCAGCAGCTCATTTGCATATAAAGGAACAGACACAAAACGGTGCGTTTTTTCTCAAAAAGTGACAACTTTAACATGCTATATACAAATATCTGTTGGGTATTTTGAGCTAAAACTTAACATACACACTCTGGGGACATCAAAGACATTTTTTTACATCTTCGTTTCTTCTAGAAACAAACTTTGTTGCAACATTTTCCTGTTATCACTGTAAAGCTGCTTTAAAAACAATCTGTATTGTAAAAAGCGCTATATAAACAAAGGTGACTTGACTTGATGGAAAATGTTCAACCTCGTCAAAGTGATGGATAATGATCATTTGACTTAGACAAATGTGGTCAGAATCAGTCCATGAACACTTAATGTAATGAAATGCGATACAATTGTGATCCGATCCCTGAAAAAGCATGTTAATGGCAGGTGTAAAGGTGGCATCTCATCTGATAGCTAACAGGGTTGGCACTGCACTCCAAATAGCACTGGGGGAGCTGTTTATATAGGGAAAAATGTCAGATCAACAGATTTTGAGGTGCACAAATTGCACTATTTTGACAATCTAGGAATCTGAATGCCACTGTTGAGGTCTCTGAGAGTGTTCACCTCATTAGCTTTCAAAAGCTTACTGTACCATCCAGCAACACGAGAAACAAGCTGACACACCACAACGCCCCTGAGTGCAAAGAGGGGTGTTTTCCAATACCCTCTTCCACCTCTCTGAGTGTGACCAGCTCTGACCTCTCCACCTCACGCCGGGTCTGTCCTCATCAGCACAATCCCTCACTCAGAGGTCGTTCCGGAATACCGTCAATACTCGCACGCCCATCCGCCCCCATGGTTTTTGACTGTCGTGGCAGCGAAAAACATTTTTAATGTAGATCAATAGCAGAACAAGGTCACTTTAAAATTCAATTAACAAAAAATTGTTTGACTCCGCTCCATTGTGAACCTTTAAGGTGACCAAAGCCAGACACAACTAAGCAGAATGATTTAGTCAAGGTGGAAAGAGAAAGCAAGGGAACAAGAAGGGAAGTCGCCAGAGAAAGTCACATGGTGTAGCAGCTAGCGCATGCATTTCTGACACATTGAGCTGCGGTGCGCATACGCACGACTTAAACTTAAATGAGGTTTAAATACGACTCCCATGAACATTGTTCAAAACTTTGTGGGCGGTAAGACTTAAAAAAATATATTCGTTTATGCTTACAGGGCTCCAGACTAACTTTTCCACTGGTTGCACTGGTGCTACCAACTTTCTCAGTTGGTCGCACCAGCATATGATTTGGTCGTATCTTTTTTTTTTGCTACAGGCATGCTGTTGAATAGTGGTCTTAATCTGCATACCCTAGTTTTGCACTGATGTAAAAAGACTGACAGTGACACAAGACCTCATGTTAGCAAAATGTTTTAATCTTTTAACTATCAAATCAAAAAACTCTCAAAAAAACATTTATGTTCTTTAATGTTTGATAATAATTTTACTGTCTTCACAGCTGTTCAACCCATTGTCTCCTTGGTTGCGAATAAATGTCAACTTTAGTAACACATTGCAATTGAATTCAGAGGGGCCAGCTCTTATAGTTGAGAGCTAATAGTTATCTTATAGTTGCTCTTATAGTTTTTCCTTTGCTCACTCGGTTCCTCCCTGTCCGCACCTGTGCTCTCGTCATCAGTTGTGTCTGTGTGCTGGCTCGTCCTTTCCACCAGCATCCTTGACCTCCACACTTTGTTTTTAAAAGTATTCAGAAATTGACCTTTTCATTTTTATATGACTTAATTCCTGAATTCCTAATTGGCGCGTTTCACCATCAGTGTGCAACGCGCGCGACGTGTACGTTCGTTAATAAATAAAATGCAAGTGTTTTGCGGAGGAACATTGTAGCCCGAGCTACTTCTCTCCGTTAATGTCTATGGCGAGTCACGCCGGGATTAAATAGTCAGAATATAAACACTTATTATAGGCGTACCGTAGTGATTCAGGATAAGTCAAAAACACGGTTTGGAAAATGGATTCATGATGTACTCGTTCATTTTGAACATAAGTTACGGACTGCAGCAGCTGCTGATACAAAGGCGTTCTGTTGTGCATGCGTGAATTTAACTGAGTAGCCTAGTACATGACCATGCACTCGCACAAATGTGACCATATAAAATTTTAACTCGCACATTCTCAAAAAATAAAAATACACTAATATTGTGAAATGTTATGCTGATTTGGTGCTCATTGAACATTTTAGATTATCAATGTTGAAAACAGATGTGCTGCTTAATATTTTTGTGGAAACCGTGATCATTTTTTCTATTCTTTTTAATGAATAGAAAGTTCCAAAGAACAGCATTTATTTGAAACAGAAATCTTTTGTAACATCATAAATGTCTTTACTGTCATTTTTGATCAATTTATACATTCTGCTGAATAAAAGTATCAATTTATATATATAGGGTGAAGTCAGTTAAAATGGGCTAAATAAGGTTGTAGCGTCACATATCTTAAAATTTTTACAGCCAATCACAATAACTGATCTTGCATTGTTGCTTCAACACTTGTTGACATGTAACAATAGTTTTGATTGGTCTGAGTTTTTTAAGGCGGGTAGGGCATAGTGTTACATGAAGCTTGTCGGTGAAATTGTAAGGAAAGTGAGCCTGACAGTAAATTTCATTCATCAGTAATAAGGGTACTAAAGCAATTATAAGTAAGCATACCAACAAAGCAAAGGTTTATGAGCAATGTTTTGACATGCTCTTTCAAATGAAAAAGTTTAATTTAAAAAAAGAAACTTCGACTTCCTCAAAAAAGGTCATTTTAGGTAGAAATGGCATGTTAAGCTAAAATGGGCCACAATTTTCAGCTAAAATGGGCTGCATACACACACATTTTTACACAGAAGTTACACAGAACTTGATATGTTCTAATCTTTAACAATGTTTGACAAATATTTGACAAGCAAGCATACACACATACATGCACACAAAAGACACTAATGCACAGAAACACACACCTATACAACATGATCGGTTCATTTTTAAATTGCATTTTTTGTTCAACTTTCTATGAAATACATTTATGGTGTTGCTATGGCACACTAAAGACAATAGTGTCAATTTACTGTTAAAAATTAAATCATTTCATCAGAAATTACTTTTGTTGCTCTCTTTTTATATTGGCCCATTTTACCTGAATGTTGTGCCGTGGCTCAAGAAGTAGGCGGCTGATACTCTAACTCTCATAATTTTAAAACAATTATACTTTTTTACATTTAAAAAAAGATTTATATATTTAAGAGACCCATGCTAATTTATACAAATATAAGATCTCATATATAGCTTATTTGATGGTATTATAAGTAATTTACCAAAACGTGGCCCATTTTAGCTGACTCCACCCTATATATATATATATTGAGTTCCTGTCCCTTTCCTGCAAATGGCTGTGAATGGAAGAATGGAAAAACCATCTTAGTGTGGTACACATCTGCAATTTATAACAAAGGGCAATCAATCCACAGCAGAGCTGCATCTCCTTAACATCAGTTTGTAAACAGGCACGGCTTTGCAGAGTGCGATGGCATTAGTTGGAGCACGGGACGGCTCTCTATTTTATATATATATATATTTATAAAATAACAAGTAGAAGAGAGGTAAACAAAGACGCAGCGATGCAGAAGTAGGAATAAGTATGACAGGAGACCTTTCTGGAACCTACAGTTCACTACCATCGGTTCACAGGCTTCACAAAAACAAAACAACAACTATATATTCTACTGAAGCCAGTTAAAAGCATTTCTGTGCAAGTGCCTATACGCATGTTCATTTCCATACACACTCTACATCTGTAACTCAGGCAGAAACCCTGAGGGACAATTCACGTTCATAACTCACTTTGATCCGGACCGCTGCAGGAGTGACAAGCACCAGTTTGTGGCAGCACATTTCAAAGTTGCTTATTAGATCTAAAATGCATCTCTCCAGTACTCGGGATGAAAAAATTTAAATTATATTGTACGTCACGCTTCTGCATAGTTAATATCTGTCATGGAAGAGGGTACGAGGTTAAGCTGACGGTATTACAGGGCCAAGAAAAGCAGGTAGAGGGCCTGAGAAAGATGCATTTTCCATGCTAATTAACATCCCCTAATTACGGTGGGGCAAGGCTGTTAGGCAGAATCTGCCCGTAGAGAGCCGTCCCGTGCTCCAATTAATGCCATCGCACTCTGCAAAGCCGTGCCTGTTTACAAACTGATGTTAAGGAGATGCAGCTCTGCTGTGGATTGATTGCCCTTTGTTATAAATTGCAGATGTGTACCACACTAAGATGGTTTTTCCATTCTTCCATTCACAGCCATTTGCAGGAAAGGGACAGGAACTCAAACTAATAATAATAATACCGCTATAACTAGTGGGTTGAAATAAAATAAATAAAATAAAAGGACTGTTTCGATTCTTTAAAATAAAATAAAATTCTCTGATGCCACGTTTTGACTGTGTTCAGTGTCTGTTTCTTGCATACAACAGTTAAACGTGTCAGCTGTGTAGACACTATAGCTCTGGAATGACAATATTAATTTCTCGATTTTAAT
The DNA here is from genome assembly GCF_965113295.1 of Leuciscus leuciscus. NCBI lineage: Eukaryota > Metazoa > Chordata > Actinopteri > Cypriniformes > Leuciscidae > Leuciscus > Leuciscus leuciscus. The sequence goes on from NC_138737.1 coordinate 7,181,370, forward strand.
CGGTAATGATATGGTTTCTTAAATCTTTTAGTCTGTGCTGTTTTCTATTGATGCGCAGCGTGATAACAAAAAACTTTACTAAACATTTGTAGCGCGTCTAGTCTACCATCCAATAATCGCTAAAAAATACGTTCTGTTACTTTTAATATGAAGCAAAGTCTCAACTTTAAAATTCTTTCGATTTTATTACGAAATTCAAACAAGAAATGTAGTTTTGGATAGTGATTGTAAGTCATTTATGATATGGAAAAGCTGACCTTCTCTTTACGATTAAATATGGATAAATATTACGAGTACTGGTCAAAATGGCTAATGTATAGGAGTAGGGATTGAGCATAAGGAGATATTGTGAGTGTAATGCAAATTATTATTATTTTTATTTTATTTATTCTTTTCTCATTTACATTTTATTGGTAATACTATATTGAGAACCTCTTTTTTTTTCTTTTTCTTCAGTATGTAAAATACTTATCCAATGAAAACATTCTGGATTTGTATGTTGTATGATGGGACCTTGAACCTTTTATTGACTTGAAAGGACAATTACAATTATTCTCCTGATATTATAATAAAGGAAGGAAAGGAGGGGGGGAGAAAAAGAAGGTGAAAAGTTCTTTCTCTCTCCTCTCACTCCTTTGAGACTATTGGGAGAGTAACCCCTGATTTGACATTAACAGTTTATGAACAACATAATTGTATGTTATACCCCTAGTGACCTGTTTGTTCTGTTCTTTTGTGTTCTACTAAAATCCATATAAAACAATAAAAAAGTAAAAAAAAAGAAAAGAAAAAAGAAATGTAGTTTTGGCACTCTTTAATACGGCGGGACAGATCACTGTAACCGCCTCAGTTCAAGTGTTGAAAGGTACATTCACAGAAATGAATCCTGTCTCTTCAACCGGGGAAAGACATCAATAAAACAGCTTGTCGGCTGTACAAAGTCACTTAACGTTACATTTACCCCAAGAAAGCTTTTCAATGTCTTTAAACTCATTAGTTAGCCAGAAAAAAAAATAACTCTAGAGAAGAACATTTTGCTAAATATATGCATTGTATTACATATTCATTAGATTTTTACCTTTACCTTTTTAGTGATGTCTTCATTATTTAATGTAGCATATGCTTGAATAAATGAAAACAAGTATTACAGTTTATTTTCATTTAAATGTTAATATTTCACCAACAAACTGGATTCGAAACAATTCTGTAACTTAAGTTGATAAAAAAAAAAAAAAAGCCTTATGCGCAATTTAAATGTTTGTACAACTCAGTTTTAGCTATTTGAGTGTTAAAACAAGTTTGATTCATTAATTGATTATTTATTATTTCGGTTTTCGGCCAAGAGTATCCAGAACTTTCGGTTTCAGCCCAAAATGTTAATTTTGGTGCATCCCTAAAAAAAGAATTAGACAAAACCTCTCGAACTTTTGTACATTTTCATTTCATGCACAAATCGTCCAATGAGGACATTTCCTGCTGATCGCTTTGTTGAACACCGCAGAATAGCGTGTCCGAAGAAGGGCCTGGCAGCGATTTAGCCCCCTCGGTGACAGATCACTCCGGCCTGCCAACTGGGCCATCTGGAAGTGCATGCCCCGTGGGTGTGAACCACTGAACTCCCACTGCTGTGGAAGGGGCATTTGTAGTCTTCCTGGCAACACTGCCAAGATCTCAGTCTCTCTTTCCTCTCAGTCAGCGGTGCCAAAAGACATGACGGCAGCAGAGAAGTGTCAGAGGAAGTCTCAAAGGTAAGGGGGATGGTGTGTGGTGTGAATGACCCAACTGACAACTGACATCATCTCAAAATGTGATCATTCAGACCAAAAAGGCTACAAAGCATCTAGGTAGAGGTGGAAAACATTACTAGGAGACTGATACAGTGTACCATTGACAAAAAGATCCAAATTACCCATTGTGGTGACAACTTAATGTTGGAATCAGGGGTGTCATGCACCTAATATATATATAATAATAATATATATATAATTTTTTTTTATTGAGGAGGCACTAATTCACTAAATCCTGGCTCACATTGTGCCCTGGTTGAGATGAGACATGACAAAGGGGCAAGAAAAAAAATGCTTGTAAACAACACGTAGATGATGACAGAAGCAAATGGAAATGATCTATGACTCTGTTACACTGGCCAAATTTAGACATGTAAATGAGACATTACTGCCACACCGCACAAGACAAATAATATTTGTAGCTACAATAATAACTTTCATTTTATAATTTTATACTTTATTATTTAGTAATAATTTTTATACTTTTTAATAATATTGATAATACTTAATATATTTCTAAATTATAATATATATATATCCTCCTGAGACCCAGGAATAGACATTTAGGATATTCAATTTTAGAGAATTTCTCTGACATCATACAAGTCACAGTTTTAAGTCGGGATGTCCTGTAAAGAGCACATTCAGGGCTTTGCAGAAATACCAAATATTTGGAGGTTGCACCTTGACAACTCCCTCTCCTTGGTCTTTAAAAATGACTAAATGATCAAATTTATCACCCTTATGGAAATATGATAATCTTTTGTAATTATCATTTAAGTCTGACACATTTTCTAGTTGTTTGTAAATCAACATCTCAGGAAAATGTTATGGGTTTCAAATCAGAATATGACTTTCTGTTACAAAACAAGGCATTAATTTTATTCATGACCTCTGTAGAGGACACCAGGACTTACCATCATGGCATATTAGGAATTTTGGAGACACAAGAAGTGAATAGGGAAAGAAATTATATATCAATATTCTTATGAAATATGAGATTTTTTTTTCATTACATGTTGCCCCAAGAACACATTAATATGCAATTTAGATACATTGTATCGATGCATGCACAGGAATGGCATTTATGGCCATGTTTACATGCATATTGCATAAAGTAAAATGTATATATCATATAATTCGGTTATAACTTTCATTACATACTGTAGTTGAGAATCATCTTGATATAATGTTTGGATAAAAAAGCTTGAAACCTAAACATTGATTGGTGAATGGAATATATATATATTTTTTCATGTCTTAACATTTTTTATTTAATTTGTTGTCCCGTCAATGCAAACCAGGCATTAACCCCCATGTTCTATTTGGGGTCCGAGAGAACAAAAGGCCATTTTATAAGCTTGAAAAACATATTTAATATTTAAGTATCAGGTTAATACTTAATGACTGTTCCTTATTTTATGAGGACTGATTGATTATAAACAAAAAATGTTCATGCTTCAAACACCCTCCATGAGAAATCTTATTACTTCTGTTTAGCTATAACACTTTCATATGTTAACACTTGTTAATCGACACGGTTACATTTATATTTTAAATTATTATTTTTTCATTATTTTAACACATACAGGCTTAGGGTCTTTGGTACCCCAAGACGTTCAATCTCAACAGAACAGTGGTTGTTTTCAGCACAGCAAACTTCCAGATTAAGGCCTTAAACACACTGACTCATTTAAATGAACATGGAAGACAGGAAAAGTACTAAGGGAACAATAAAAAAGTAATACTGTCTGAAAAACAGCAATATTTCATGGTTTCAACAGTAATAATAACTAGTGTTAATTCCCAATGTACAATTTTAGCACCATTATACAGCCTCACAAGGGTCATCATCATTACCTTAACGCCACATGTAACTAATAATTAGCATAGACAAACACTAAATTAAAATGATCCATTTGTGGGAAAAAGCACCAATCGCAACCATTTCTCCTAATGCAGCTCAAAGGATTGCTGTAAATCACTCAAGTAGAGTTCAGCTCTAACGCCGCCTTCACACTGGCAGTTGAAATCAGCTCCGTAATACGCAATACGCCCCCAGCGGACGTCGTACTACACCGTTGAAAAAATTCGGAAGCGAGTAGAACAAAAATGGCGGAGATTAACGGTTGATTTTGTCAGTGTCAGAATGTACAATTCTGTATGATCTCTCTGATGAGGGTTATAGAGACATTAATCGGAAGGCTGCTGCGTGGAGGAAAGTTCCACAGGACGTTGATATGTCAGGTCGGCTAAATGTGATATAGTGGTATATAGGGCTTTTAATTGTATTAACTGCCCTAATAATGTTAGAAAATCATGAAAATAAAAAAATGACATGACAACTTATCGTTATAAAATCATTATTTATTTTATTAAAAGTTGAGAATTCAGTTTTGTTTATCAGTACCATAGCAACGCTAACTTCCGCTGGAATTGTCGGATAGGAACCGTCCGTAGCCTTTCGCAAGAGTTCAATTTTTTGAACGCATCCGGATGACCAACGGACACGATTTTTTTCGCACCGCACTCGTTCGGACCCGGTTCGCACCCATTCGCGAATCTCCATAGGAAATGAATGACTTCCGGTCGTTTCGTAGCCGTATCGGAGCTGATTTCAACTGCCAGTGTGAAGGCGGCGTAATAGACGACTCTCTTCTGCCTGTCCTTACTTCCATTATCATGCATGCATCCCGCAAAACTTTGAAAGTGTGGAGCGAACTCCTCAAAAAGTCAACAATCCCAGGCCCCTCTGGGATGTTCTCAGGGACGACTCACAAGGAGACTGACGGAGCAGTCAACAGAGAGATTGCTCCCCGAATACAAGGGCATCCAGCTCTCCATTACCTCTTATACACCATTAGTCAGAAAAGGCTTCTACATGGGTGCACTTCTGTGCTGTCCTGCTTCATCAATGCCAGTGGAAACGGAAACCAAGAAATAACTATATAAAATACTTGAGATTCATTACTATTTACAAAATTGTATTTTCTCCTCTACTATAGAAAATTAATACTTTCAAGACAAAAAACTTAGGCTTTACAATTTTGTTTAGATCTCCAAAAGTGCTTATTTTGCAGGTTATCTTGTCTTAAATCTTGCTTCTTCTACTAAATGTTTTTTTATTCTGACTTACTGACTAATAAGAAGCCATTCAAGTTGTGCTTGAATGTGTTTAAAACAACCAATAAAATCAATTTCAAATATAAAACTTGTCATTTTCCTTGTACAGAGACAAATCATCACAAACAACTCTGAACTGATGTGTATAGCAGAGAGCATCTCACCAAAAGAACTGCTGATGTCCCATTTGGCCGGAAAAGCTCGATTGACATATCTGGAAACATTCGTCCAATTCTGGATATGACATCATCCACATATCTGGAAAGAGAGAGAACATTTTGAGTAAAAAAAGTTGCTGATCTTTCACTTTAAGTGCAAACCAACAGGTCCTTGGGGTCACGGTCACTGCCAATACCAAATCAATGGCTTTTCATTAAGGTCTTGGTATTGAACAAACTAATTGTTTCTTTGGATACAACACATATTGATGGAGTCTAAACAGTTGAGGAGGTCCAGGTCAGCATTGTGATGGTCACTCTTGAAGCGTCACATCGAATTTGATTTGATCTTTATTTTCTAATTCTCCTTTAACATTTTAAAGGTTTATCAGTGTTATTTTAGTGCTTTTTATAGACTATTGTATTCACTGATATTTTGAACTAGTTTTTATTTTAAGTTTTAGTAATTTTATGGGATTTTGTCATTTCTATTAGTTTTTGTAATATCTATTAATTTAATATTTTTATAATTAATTTTTAATAATTTATTTAGCTTTAATAATTTTTTTCAGTTTTAGCAAATTTAGTATTTTAAATTTAAACTTATCTTATAACTACATTTTTCATTCAATATTTGTATATAATCTTCAAACTTTTTTTAGTTTTAAGAATAACACTGATGTAGCCTCACAAATCACGCCTCGTTGTTCTCAGTACAGCTGTAAATAATCAAAACAATGTCAAAAACAGGACACTAAACATCACAAGCAACATAAAAAAAACTGTACGAGCTCTAAATTGAAAGCATTAAGGCATCGATTTGCATCCACCATCAACAAGCGTCTCCGCTGTTCCACATCTGACATAACCTTCAATGCTTCAGAAGAAAACGAATACTTAAAACCCTGCCAGGGTTGCTCAACAGCCTCGTTAGACATCAATAAATTAGACAGAGAGTGCCAAAAGCCTACAGCCATCCCTGGAGTCAGCAGAACAGTCCCCAAGAAGAGTCGCCCAACATGTATTGTAGGGTCAATGCTAATAAGGGTTTAATGAAAATCTCCGTAGCCATCAGCTATCAATAGACTTGAGGGACTGGACCTGCACACAGACGAGGAAAATAATTCATTAAAGAACCGATGGTGGGTGGCTGGTGGAGGGATTTGTTTAAAAGTCATTTGAAAGTTAATGGACCAACTATGGAGATATTACTTTTTTACAGTGGTTGTGGAGAACCAAGGTAACCCACGGACAGGTGCAAACAGGGACACGCATGTGATTGCGTATATACACACACGTCTGCAAGTGCAATGCAGCTGGAGAATCGACAAAGATTAAGTTGCCTCATCATGTTGAAAGTTCTCAGTGATTTTCCTGCAACAGCAGTTTCTTTCCCAGAAGGGAAGATCAAAAGCAAAGAGAAATTGTTCAACATACCTTCTCTGTTTGTTCACAATTTCCCTCGTGCCTGCACTAAGGTTCCTCATTTACTCGCTTAAATTAAATAACAGCATATTAAATAGGTGAGAACATCACTAGAGTTCATCACCAGCTCGACATATGCTTATATCAAGATTTTGGGAATCATTAGACCAAGGATAAACTTGATTTTTTTTTTTTTTTTGAGAAAATGTGAGCAGTGCTTGTGCATGCAAAACTGTCCAGCACAGTGCTATGGCATTTCTAAGCAGTTGCTACGGTGTTCAGGATGGTTGCTAAGTGGTTTCCTACTAGCCCAATTCAAAATAACCCACCTTGTCTGTAATATATTCTGGTCTCTAAATGGCTTGAGTCCTTCAATATAACCTTAAAAGGACCTCTTGGCCAGTTTTATTGTTCAGCAAGTGAAAATAACACATCTGATCTCACACTTCACCCCTAAAATTGCCATGACTTGAGGTATCATTCATGCACAAATCTTGAGGAAAAAGTTATGCATTGAGCTTTAATACTTAAGGCAAGGGGTTCAAAACCCTAAAGCCGCATTTTTTTCACTATCTCTGACATTCGCATTCAATTGTCACATTTCGCCCCCACAGTGCCAGCTGCACAGATCCTTTAAAATTGTTTGTGAAGCAACCATTACCCTCCGTTTATTAACCATGGTAAAAATTTATGATTTGAATGAACATAATGAATGTATGATTATACACACAAAACAAATGACCCCCAATTCATCTGAAAGAAAAACATTGTAGGTTTTCAAGAGCTAATCAACGTAAATAATGATTAAAAAAAAATCCATAATTATTCATAATCACCATTTTACAGAAATAGTGTTAAAAAGGGGCTATATGAAAGAATTTTCATATATTAATCACTTTTTTAATGCCAAAGTGTGAACAGCTTGTAACTCGGCTTGTTTTTACCGGGAAAATCGAAATGATGTGACGTTTATGTGCATTCCCAAGAGCCTCTTTTTTTTTTCTCTGTGACACATGAAATGAATGCTTATACAATGTTCAGGATAATGCCGAAAGAACCACCCTGTACTGCAATGTCAATGCAACGAAAAGGGATTAATTCAAACTTAAGCCTAACATAGCCAGATCAATATAGTCTATAGTCTCAAATACATTTTATAATCAAACTATCATAACGGTGTAGTTTTAATTACCTCATCGGTCGACATGATGCTGGTGAATTGCAGAGCTGGTGCAAACATATCCATATCGCTACGATCAGATGCTTTCTTAACTGCTGCTTTCTCACTACTGTCATTTTTGTTGTTGAGAGGAAAGCGTGCGGCACATATTTACATATTCATCTAAACATTGCTCTCAGCAGCGTGAACAGTGTCAGGATGTTTGTTAACAGTGCATCAATACAAAGGTATTCTTTTTACCCCTAAGTAAAATACGAAAAAGAACCTCGTTAAATCACGTTCAGTCTCTTATACATTACGAAAGCACAAGTGTGAGAACAAGCAGAAAGTTGCAGGCTGCAGTTCACTTATTGGCCACCGGTGTCGCTAATATCAAGGGTTTCCGAATTTTACATAGAATAATGTTTTAGGGGAAAAATACTGGTAATTCTCACCTCGCGAATGACTTCCAGTCTGTTGCTTGTCATTTGTCGGAGCTTAACCGTAACAATGGTAAAAGTGACTAAAAAGTATACTTGTGCAGTTATTATTACTTTTGCAGCAAGCCAAATAAAATAAAAAGACCTGCAAACATCCTAAACACACTCAAAAAGCTTTAAAAAAAATAATTTCAATTGTCAAATAGGATGGCATAAGGAAAGCAGCCAATATTGTAAACTAACCTCACATGAACCAAAACCTGCTCTTCCAGCCAATCACAGACACTGCAGCCAAGCAATTATTTTATCTTCTGGCAGAGGTGGTTTATTGGCAATAGAATGGCTGGGATGTAACCAAATAGGGTTAGCAATTATATCTCCATTTGGCACCATAGAGGGGTGCCAGCATGTTACAAGACAAGACATGTTTTAATATCTCAATGCTTCATAGCTCATAATCTCTGGAGTGAAACCTACCTAATCTCCATGCAAACTAACTCATCATCGCTGGACTCACAGAAAAGGTTTTTTCTTCTGTGGCTCTGATTGTTTTCTCAAGCCAAGCAGAGTATGAGTCTCATAATGGATTTTAGGCACAGCGATGCTTGAATTAACATATCGAACATTACTTGCACATCAACAACTGTACACTCATTAAATCACTGTGTCTTCGCTCTGTAAAGTCAATACCTGCCTGTATAGATTTTGTGGTCCAAGATATGGTCAAGAATGTGTAAAATCAGTCAAAGTCTGCAGGATCCAAAATTATTATTTGCCACATCTAGGTATTTTACATGAATATTTATTACTAGCCAGATTACAGGTTTAGTATGACAACAGAATTAACATGTTTCCTTTGCAAAATTGCCATATTTGTGACAAACTGTGTCTCTGTGTCACAATGAAACTGTACCTGTCAAAAAACTAAAAATCCTAAAAATTCAACCTAAACTATGTAATCCTTCAGTTCTTCATAGTTCTTGCCAATCTGACATTTTATTTACTCGCAAAGCCAATAATCACTCACATTTGGTGCTTGGCTGCCTTGAAACCACAGTGTTTAAAGGTCCTTGTTAAAGTCCCCCCCTCTGGCCCTGCCCCAGGCCGTCTCTCTGAACAGGTTTTTAATTGTCTACTACCCATCTGCCCTGTTTTACCACTGCACCAGTACAGGACGGGACCAATAAAGGTCAAGAAAACCAATGGAAGAGGATACGGCTGTATCCTCTGACCTTGAGTGTGCTGTATCACTGTCAATCAGCAAGGCACTATAGGCCATCTTGCCAGAGTAGGCTTCATTTCAGGTTAAAATTTTCAATTGAAATTCACCATTCAGAGTGCAATATACTCCAAGATCGGGTGTAATGTCTCTTGCGCTGTTGAGGAAGCTACTAGCAACTCAATTAAAAGTAGTCAACTACAGTCAAGCTAGCCTTAAGGAAAAGTAGTAATTTGCTATCTTTGCTCATGGGACCACAGAACATTTTTATAACCAATAACTTGAGCTGTAAATGTCACGTGCCTAAAATCTCTGTAAAGCCTCAGGAAAAATGACATATAACAACGCCGTTTGCATGCGCACACACACACACGCAAAAACAAAACAAAACACTTCACCAGTGTCTACCTGAGCAGTAGCATCAAACACAGCAGAAAGAAATGTCAATTTCACACTTTATGAAAAAATAAATAAATCAGTAAAAAATGGAAAAAGCACACTTTAGAACCAGATGGTGTAGTTTACAAAACCCACCAGCAGCTTACAAGGCTTAGACAACATTGTACAAAACCCCCAGCCCTGGTTACAACACATAAAGGGATAGTTCACCTTAAAAATAAAAAATAAAAATAATGAAATGCTTTCATTTACTAACCAATATGTTGTTTATGTCATGCTATTTTAGTAGCATTGTTATATCATACTTTTTGTTAATATTTTGAATTCGATTTCAGTTTTCATTTTAACTTTAGGTAAAGTTCTAGTAATTTTGTTGTGTTTTCTTTTCATTTTTTTATGTCTATAAAGTTTTTATTAAGTTTTAGTTTATTTAGTTTTAGTTTGCACTTCAACTTAAATTAAACGAAAATGAGAAATGTTGCCTTGGCAAATAAATGAAGTAAAATAATTTAAAGTTTTTTAATATTTAATTTGATTTCAGTTCCTGTTTATTTCAAGTAATACAAATGTTTTAATGGATATGGTTTTTGTTTTATTTAAAGATAATAACCCTGCTCCAAACCTGTGTGAATTTCTGTGTTCTGTGGGGGAAAAAAAGAAGATATTTAGAAAAATGTCAATGGATAAAGACAGAATTGAAATTTTTGGGTGAACTATCCCTTTAATGCTCCCATAAAAAAAGAAAGAAATTTTGCTGCAATTTACAACGAAACAACATTTACTGTATAAAAATCCACCAGTGTTGGGCTTTTGCTGATCTGCAGGTTCTAGAGAGAGCTGTTTGAAGGCCCCGACGTTCTCACAGCAAAGTTCGGTTTCATTCTATGGGAGTAAAAAGAAGTTTGAAATGCATGAGCAGTGATATACTGTTAATGAACATCCTGACACCACCCACACTGCTGAGAGCAGCGTTTAGATGAATGTGTAAATATGTGCTGCGCGCTTTCCTCTCAATAACAAAATAAACGCACACCCAAAATAACAGCGGCGAGAAAACAGCAGTTAAAGGACAAGTTCAGTATTTTACACTTAAAGCCCTGTTTTCAGATAGTTTCTGATGAAATACAATGGTTAAGATTGAAATTTGGACAAATGCTGCTGGCCCGAGAATTTTCGGTTTCTGTGGTAGCACCCCCCCCCACCTCCACAATGGTTGCATAGGTGCACTGGAACAATCCTTCCTAAAACGCATTAAACTTTCGTTTACAAAGACGTGAAACTCACCGAGTGGTCAGGGGTGTTCACTGATATGCTCACACAAAAATCGCTGCAAAAGATGCTTTCCAACAGGTTTTATCGTAGTTTTTGTCCAACTCCATTGACTTGTATTGGATGAAAAACTACGATAAAACCTGTTGGAAAGCATCTTTTGCAGTCTTGTCTAACTGACTTGTCCTTTAAGAAAGCTCACAGCGATAGACATGTTTGCACCAGCTCTGCAATTCAGCACTGCAGTCAAGTCATATTTAAATAGCACTTTATACAATTATAGATCGCTTTGAAGCAAGCTGCTTAACACAGGGTTGCTGCACACTTTCGAAGTCGAATTTAAGGCTTTTTAAGACCTTTTTAAGACCTGAAGAAATCAAAATAAGTTAACAATAAGTTAACTCACACTGTTAACTTATTGCAATACTTGCCAGCGTAAATTGATTTCCAGAGGCATTTTCACCTATATACGGACATGTTTTCTTATTTAGAGGTATGCATCACCTTTTATGTCAAATTCTAACATTCCAATTAAATTCTATTCGAATAATAACACAATACGACTGTTACCAGTCAAATTAAATCATTAAATCAAAATCCATCTTTGCAGTGCAGAGGTGACACAGAAGCGGCATCAGAACTGGCATTAATATATTTAAACTCCATTTACAATTGCATAAATCAAGCTATGAGATTCGTTTTTTTTATTCAATATTTAAATATGAAATTATTTCTAATTTTAACGTTTTAATTAAAGGGTAGCTACTTTAAATAGGAAACTAAAACCGCCAGTAGGTGGCGGCAAGCCTGTGAGTTGAGGGAGTCATTCATTCAATCGATTTGTTCAAACGGCCGATTCATTCAGGAAAAGCAAGTGATTGTTCATTGAATTGTTAAAATGATTCATTCAAAACAATTTCAGTCAAAAAAATCATCGTTGTCTGTTGCATTGAGACTCTGCTACGGTTTCATTTAAAAATTCTCGTCGGCGAAATAAAGGGAAAACAAACAATATTGACAATATTGTGTCTAAAAAGTAACTCACACTGTTAACTTATTAATTTAACTGTTGTATAAAATAAATATCACATTTGCAATTAAAATGAAAAATGAAAAAAAAAAAAAAAACTGTGTCAGTGTCTCTTTCAAGTCGAAGTAGAACTTCCATATCTACTTTAAAGCAGATCTCCAATGTGTTTATGTTCTACACAAGGACTTTTGACCTCTGACCTCGACGGACTGACCAGAAAAAATTAAGCCTCAGAGCCACACCTACATAGTACATAATCGCCACGGACTAATGGTAGTTCAAACACGTTTATCAGCCGGAGCAAACTTTTCCGAACTCCCAAACTTTTCCGAACTCCCAAAACGAACTTCGTTTTGGCCTGAATTTGTCCGAGATGACGTCACACCAGTTTGTCCTTCAGTACTGCTTAAGAATATCGGGGCCTTGAGGGTATGAGTACTTACAACATGAGATTCTGTGAGAGGAAAACGCAAATGTTAGTTTTCTTTTTTATACCAACCTTGTAATCTAAAGTTAATGAATGCTCCATCGACATGTAGGTTCTGCGGCACAGTTTAAGGATCCACTCTGGAGTGTGATTTGAATGTTAATGCATCAGATTATCACCCAGATGATGAAACACTTTCAGTGGATTACATTCCAACTGCCTAAAAACTGATGCGGCCACAAGAAAGGGCATCTCCAGACACCCCTGAGAATGGCAGGAAGTCAGTGTCACAGGGACACAAAAGAGGAGGTGCTTGTACTTTGTTCATCTTGATGTAACGTGGTAACATTGCTCTCTCAGTGTGATGGACGATACAAAGTGATCAAATAGCCCTTTCTTGTGACTGCATGTGAGGGTGAGATGAATTCTGATAAACGAGTGCTGTTTTCCTCTCTTTCCTTTAATCAGGGATCAGCTATGACTAAAATTTTCATAACACTCTGCTCTCTAAGCTTTGCTGCAATGCAGCACAGGAAAGAGACACATCTTGACCTGCGATCTGGGTATTGAACATGAAAAAACCTGGATGCACTTGAAATTATTTGATGATCAAAATACAGTATATGATAAAATTAAAATTAAATAATGATGTATTAAATCTATCTATTCATCCATCCATTCATCATCTTTTAAATATGCTTTCAAACGCAGCAAGCTGGTCTTGACAAACTTTGCTTTTCTTGTTAAAAATTACAGTCGGATGAATTTCATTGTAATTCTGCTTCCTTACATTCAAATTCAATTAAAACGAAAACTGAATAGGAATTTGAAAAGTAATTTTAAACCGCACACAACCCAGAATGTTACAGTACGATTACATAAGTACTATGTACTAATAAAGTGCAAACACTTTTAAAATCTAATTAAAAACTATAGTAAAAAAAAATAATGCTAAAGAGTTAAATTGCAACTTTACAAAGAACAGTACCTTTACGAACACCCCAGTGAACAAGCCAAAGGCAACAGTGGAAAGGAAAACTCCCTGAGATGGAGATGAGGAAAAACCCTTGGGAAAAGCCCTTAGAAGACCGACCCGGGGAAGCCCACCTCCTTAGGCTTTTAAAACACTTTTAATACAAGGCATACACAAATTGTAATCTGAACAGATGTAATTCAGCCATATAATATTAATGGCAATACTGAGTAATTAGTGATAATAACTATTTAAATATGCAATGTGCACAGAGGAAAGATGCAGTAATGCAGTGAATGACAGAGACGGGTTGAGGCTGCTGTTAATAATAGTAACATGTAAAGTAAATCTGCAGGTCTCATGAGGGTGGTATGGTGAATTAGTCTTGGTTCAGTAACTGTGGCTTTGCCTGTCTGGCCGATGGGAGCAAGAGGCACTGAAATGACAACAGCACTCTGCATTGATCCTAGGGGGGCGGCAGTCTCATATCCTGAGAATTCAAAAGCAACAGAAAAGCACCTGACCAATGACACTTCCGTAATCACATCTAGGTCACCTTGAGCTGACCAGGGCAGCTTTCAATGCATATACTATATGACCAGGGCTTCAACTTTTTAGCGCACCAGCCACTATGGCTAGTGGTTTTCCAAAGTTAGCCGCTCAGCATTTTCACTGGCCACAATTTTGCCATCGATACCATGGGGGGAAACGACCAAATAGATATTTTTAATATTATCTCATAATTTGGCAGTAGGTATATTAGGCTGCTGTCACTTTAAGACCTAACGCACGGATCCATATACTGTTACACGTGCGTTTTCTTTCTCAACTGTTTACGTTCATTTAAAACATAATTGACTGTGTTTACGTGAATACTCGCCAAGACCGACATTTCTGACGTTATTTTGTGTGTATTGGACTGTTTAAGTGCAATAAGCAGCAAAAAATAACTAAATTTGGTACTGTGAGGCGGCTTTATGTGCTCACACTTTGGGTATGAGCACAAAATCTGCGGGAATGAGTAAAATTACGCGCAATGCATGAAATCCCAAGCCGAAATTCAAGCCCTGTAACACCAACAATATTCATCCGGAGCAAATGAAACGAGTGAGTAAGGGGAGGTGGGTTTGTGTGTCATCTGAGAGATGAGAGAGCAAGAAAGCACAGCTGGTATCATGTATCTATTCTAGGGAAAGCATTTCAGATATTTCAGTATCGATATTAATTTTTAAAAATGATTAAATACGTATATAAACGATATTTTTCTTTATTATTTCAGATGCCTTTTTAAAAGAATACAATAAAAAAAAAATATATTACATATTAAATTCAACACGCCAAAGTGGCTAGTAGTGACTGTGTTACACGCCACTGCTGAAATAAACCAGCATTTGGCGGGTGTTAATGTCAAGCACTGATTATGACATTGGAAAACTGTCACTGATTAGACATTTCATTATCTAATTCATACAGACACAACTGAGCCTCTTTATCAGTTTATAATTAGCTCAAATTGGTACAAATCCTGTGTACACAGTTCACAAAATTGACAGATAAAAACAAAAAGCACTACAACATATTTATCAAATCCCACTCTGTAACTGCTTGTCTACTTAGCTGTTGGGGAAATGTTCAAGAGCAGACACTATCCCTTTGAGCCAGATTATATGAGCAAATGCTGTGTAATTCTGTTTACAGGATTAATACTGCGATGAATGCACAGGATGGGACCAGACATCATTCAGACTATCCTCTGGGCCTCAATTATCCGAAAGTTTCATGGCCGTGATTTTAAAACTAATAATTTTATGGCAACTCCTGCTGGTTCCTTAATGGCAGTATGAATGATTATAACAGACTGATTGAATAAATAGATCAATAGAGCATCTTGTTTGTTGATTTGATTATTTTGAAGGTTCTTTAGGCCTCTATTCATTTTCTTTTTATAATTATAATATGTGTATCACTACGCCCGGGTATCCCTTTGCTTGCATATTAGTTTGCACACCCAATCTAGTCTGCCAGTTACAACTGTAATTATTTATCATATTATCATTTATTTACACAGTAAACATCTATTAAAATGCATTTAGAAACATCTGGCTTTGGGACAGCATTACTTTCTCCAGTAGGTCCACTCATTTAAGCAAGCGGGCGATGTCAGAGGGGAACGCTATCAGAACGCTGGCAAGTAAAAAAGCAACATAAAAGCAAAAGCGCATGAAGGTTGTGCTGCATAATTCATGTGCCGCTCCTTTTAGAAACGGCAAATTCATCAGGACAATGACGTTTGACAGAGGAGCTGCTGTCTCTGTTCACCTTGCTCCGTTCAACATCATCTTCCATCCGAAAACAGCACAGCGCTATTAAAGATACACAGTGCACTGCAGACTGATGAGCCAGCAGGGTTTAGGCCACTTTGAGTCGCCTAAAAGCAGATTTGTCATGTGCACCTCACTTTACTGTACTGGTAAAGTCTGGTAAAGTGTGTCAGGATGAAAACGAATCCACTAAATTCAGCCTGCCGAGTACCTGCTTCTTGCCAGTCTCTGGTGCAACATAAAACTGGAAAAGCACCATCAACACCAGCAGTTCTGACATTTGGGGAAGCTTTTTCTTGTACTGACATTATAAGGAAACTGCAGGTTATGGGGAATATAGGTGGTATTTGAAAAACGAATTGTTTCAACTTGCTTTTGGGGCCTTTCCAAATACTTCATTCTGCACACATGTATGCTATGTCTGAAATCCTTCTCTCGTTCACTCAGTTACTATTCCCTATATACAGATCTCCACATATGGACTTGAATGTAGCAACAAAATGGAGTGAACAAAAACAAAAGATCCTTTTAAAGACGATTCAGTTAACTTGGAAATCATCTGTTTAAAAGTTTGGTGTCAGAAAGAATAATTCTTTTTAAAGAAAAATAATACTTTTATTGAGTTAGGATGTGTTAAATTGATTAAATAAAAGCTGTTCTTTCTATTCATCAAATAATACTGAAAAAATGCATCACAGTTTCTACAATATTATCATGAAGCACACCTGATTTCAATGTTGATGATAATAATAAATGTTTCTTGAGCAACAAATAAGCTTATTAGTATGTTTTTCTGTAGGATCATGTGACACTGAAGACTGGAGTCATGATGCAAAAAAATCAGCTTTGCCATCACAGGAAAATATATATATATATATATTTTTTTTATGTATAAAAAAATTACTGTACTGTTACTGTATTTCTGATCAAACAAATGCGTAAGAGACTTCTTTAAAAAATATATTTTTTAAATCGTACAGAATCCAAACGTTTGAACGGCAGTGAATCTGGTAGTCAATGTTGTTTAAAATCTGAGTGGTATCATAAACAGTTTCTTTAACATTAAAAGGGTTGGTTCACCCCCAAAAAAGTATGTCATTAATTACTCACCCTCATGTCGTTTCAAACCCGTAAGACATTCGTTCATCTTCAGAACACAAATGAATATATTTCTGATGAAATCTGAGAGCTTTCTGTCCCTCCATTGACAGCCTATGCAACTACCACTTTCAAGCCTGAGAAAGGTAGTAAAGACATCATTAAAGTAATCCATCCGACTCCAGTCGTTTAACCTCAATTTTATGAAGAGTCGAGAGTGCTTTGTACGGAAGCCCTGAACCGCAACGTAAAAAAAAAAAAAAATTATGTAAAAAAAAAAAAAATTATGTAAAAAAAAAAAAATGCTATCATTTCGAGATTAAAGTCGAAATGTTTCGAGATTAAAGTCGAAATGTTTCGAGATTAAAGTCGAAATGTTTCGAGAATAAAGTCGAAATGTTTCGAGATTAAAGTCGAAATGTTTCGAGATTAAAGTCGAAATGTTTCGAGATTAAAGTCGAAATGTTTCGAGATTAAAGTCGAAATCTTTCGAGAATAAAGTCTTCCGTAGAAGTTGTGTGTGTGCTTGCCGTTATTTCACATTGCCGCACAGGCATTCATGCGTGTGTGTGTGTGTGTGTGTGTGTGTGTGAACTGGATCTATACAAAATAATAGCTTTTTACTTTTATCTGGGCTTTCAACAAAGGGATATTCTACAACATGACATTAGGCTATAGGACTTTATAAAATATACTGTCAGACTGGATCAAGATATCCAGCTTTATGAATGAATGAATGAATGCATGAATGAGGCATTTATATAGCGCTTTCATATGTCTACTGTAGGCCTACACTTAAAAGCGCTTTACAATCATTTCAGGGAATCTTTCCTCAACCACCAGTGGTTATTATATTTGAGGAAATCACGGGATCCGGCCAAATGATTGGATACAGAATGATGCACTTAAAATGTATCCAGAACGTACGGTGTCTATTATAGACGGCAGTTCGACTTCACAAGCGCATGTATTTACACACACGCACACGCATGAATGCCTGTGCGGCAATGTGAAATAACGGCAAGCACACACACAACTTCTACGGAAGACTTTATTCTCGAAACATTTCGACTTTAATCTCGAAACATTTCGACTTTAATCTCGAAACATTTCGACTTTAATCTCGAAACATTTCGACTTTAATCTCGAAACATTTCGACTTTAATCTCGAAACATTTCGACTTTAATCTCGAAACATTTCGACTTTAATCTCGAAACATTTCGACTTTAATCTCGAAACATTTCGACTTTAATCTCGAAACATTTCGACTTTAATCTCGAAACATTTCGACTTTAATCTCGAAACATTTCGACTTTAATCTCGAAACATTTCGACTTTAATCTCGAAACATTTCGACTTTAATCTCGAAATGATAGCATTTTTTTTTTTTTTACATTATTTTTATTTTTTTTACGTTTTTTTTTTTTTTTTTTTGGATAATTTTTTTTTTTTACGTTGCGGTTCAGGGCTTCCGTAGCTTTGCGCAAAAAACAAAATGTACCAAATTGTTAATCTCTAACGTGCATTCACGTAGCAACGACTGCTCTACACGTGCTGCTCTCCAGAAAAATATTTTTTGTGCAAAGCACTTGCGTTGCATGGGTTACTTTTATGATGGCTTTACTACCTTTCTCAGGCTTGAAAGTGGTAGTTGCATAGGCTGTCAATGAACTTTCATTTTTGGGTGAACTAACCCTTTAATTGATTATATGTCATCTTCAGGTGATAAATGCACATTTAAAGTGCCCATATTGTGTTTTTCCATGCAGTGTATAATACAGCAGCTTGTGAATGTAAACGTTCTGCAAAGTTGTAAAGTCAAAGGTGCACGATAAATAAAGTTACCCAAAAGAAAGAATCGACTCTGAACCGCCTATACGAGCCGTTTGTATTTTGAATCCCACTGCATAATGGTTCTACGTCACTAGAAAAGGCATTTGCATAATGCCCGCCTATGTTGTACGTTGTCCGTCCGCGAACAACTTGACCCGCCCTCAAACGCCATTTTTCTGACGACTGCTTCTCAAATCTTGGAGTTCAATGCGGGATTCACAAAACGCTTGACCTTGAAAGATGGGTCAGTACCCAGTTTATTAGGACCATCGTGCTCCTCAGAATAATAACCTGTAAGTCTGAATAATTACTGATGTATATATTTTTTACCAGGTGTTCAAAATACAAAGTTTTGTGTTTTATATTGCTTAAGTTTCCGGCTAACTCACTTTATTACTGTCTTGATGAAGTTCTGCTAAGCAGCTGTGGGCCACTATTTCCTAAAGCTGTGTCTATAAATGCATATTGTCTGTTGTTCTTACTACTTTGATTAAAGATAAAGAATGGAGCAAGATTTGTTTTGCAAACTTTAATGTTACATCAGTCTTGACGCTAGAGCTCGCCTAATGTATGCACTGTTATTGTAGAGTTCCCGCATGTGTACCGCAATAAATTAGATATTACACATCGGTTTGTTGATGGACATACTCTTGTTAATGCTAATTACAGTTGCAAGTTGTAACATCTCATAATGTACCTCAAAATGAGTAGCGTATCACTGAGAAACATCCTGCTGAAGTCATTCTTGCGATGGAGGTTCGGGTTGAATAACTAGTTCCTCCAATGTTTTATCATCGGACTCGCGCTTGGATTGATAGAGTAAAAAAATCGACGTCATCATTACTGTCTTTAGTTTACAGTGTGTACAATCTCTGAGCTTTAGGAAGCCTCCAGATGGAGCTGAAGTGGATTTATGGTAATGGGTGTTTAGCTTCCGAAACACGCTGTACGTGGTAGACCAATCACAACAGATCATTGAGAAATGTGGTGATGTGCAATGTATATTATGAAAAAAAGAAAAAAATGTTTTTTTAACCTTTGAACAGATGCATGCTGTTGTAGGAGACCTCCAAAAGCCTTTAAAATGCCTTTAAGATAATGTAACTATAATCAATTCATCGATAAAGATAAAACACTTCACACTGAGTTAACTCATAAAATGCATGTAGACTGGTTGCACACAAATCAAAGAGCATTATGGGTCCGGTTCAAAAACGTGAACCAACGTGTGTTCACTTTATATAGTCTTTAGGCAACACTTAATAGTTGATCAGAGAACGATTTCGGACAGAGGACATTATACATAGCAAATTTTTATTTCTTCTCCTTGTCCTTCAGCCTTAGAAAGCACATTGCGCTGCGAGTACCCAGGTAGGCATCGGAGCAAAGGAGAGCACTACAACTTGAAATAAATGAACAATCACTTTGAAGGACCTTGGAAAGAAAATAACACATCACAACAGAATCAGATTAAAAAGAGCACATTTGCAAGGAGAAACAGAAGTGGTATCCCATCAGTGGGCTTTTCAGAGGGACACAGACCACCTGGGCTCCGCTCTTGTCTTTTCTGTGTGTCCTCCATGGTTATTTTCTGTTCATTCTCCATCCGTCTTTCATCTTCCCTCCAGAGTACATGCCCTTTTCTCCTCTATGTTCACCAAATCCCACTCTCGCTGCTTTATTATTAAAGCCTATGGTCTATGACCCTAGTGACACCAGGAAAGACAATGAGCTATTCTACTCTGTCACCATAATCGGATGAACCAATAGAGAGGAAGAGAATCAATGGTCACCTCTGACCTGCTGACGGTGGGTCTATGGACAAACAAATGCTGGTGACTTCAGTTTCATGAATGTAGGCCTTGTGTTGTGCTTCTTTAATCCTATATCTATGTTGTGCATGATAAGACCATATGTTGTACATTTACTGGACAAGTTTAACACTGCAGAAACTGAACAGGTTTCACATATGAAAGAGCCCACTAGGAGCATCAAAAAAACTTTCTGGTTATGAGATACTGTGAAAAATATGAACTCAAACTCACTGTGTTGGAAGGACAAGGGTGCTGGGCTGGACTTTGGGTCTTCTTTTGGCAGATGTTCCCATCTGATTGGCTGAGCGTTTGAGTGACTGTTGGTTTAGAAGACTGGAGGCCAGACCTGCATGGTACTGCAACTACAGAAGGAAAAACATGTCTATGTATTAGGGCTGTCACGATTAACACACATTTGCTTAATCGTGATACAATTCCATTTTATGTGACACGCATAAACACATTACAATGTTATAAAATTTAGGTTGGTTGGGTTCTAAAAAAACTAAATTCCAGTTTCAGTAGGGAATTTAGTTTGTTAACAGGGCAGACAACTGTGCTAGTCAAGTAATTTCTTAATTCCACATTAATTCATAGTTTTATGGCCAATGGATCAAATTTGATTCTCCTGATAATGCAAACAAGCCTTGAACAGATTCGAAATTAACATTGTCCAGAGAACTTACTCTTCTGTGGCTTTACAAAGAACAGTTAAGCATGTAAAATGAAATCACAGACTAATTAGGCTTTTAAGAATTGTTTACTCAAAGCACAGTCCTAATGTTGTCAACAATCTGTTCTTCTGGAAGAAAGCACAGTTGCTTACATATAGTACTCCATCACGTTTTTTTCCTTGTGTTCCTCCTCATCTCCTGCCCACCTCCTCCCCCTCGCCTCCTGTCTTACTATGTTGAACGTAACATGGTGACTGTAATATCTTTGGCTTTGATGTTGTAGTAAAGCAGAAGCATGTATATAGCTTTTCCTGCTCATGTGATGAAACCACATGAAAGTTTTCCTCTACCCAGAATGCACTGTTGCACTCTGTCAGGAGAGATGTTAATGGGTGTGACAGAACTCTGGACACCACCTACCTGATGGACATCCTCCGGCATGCTTAACCAACAACCCTCAACATTGCAAGTAAATAACTCACATGAGAAAGTAAATTTCAATCTAGGCCAGTAAATAATGCCTATTGTTAGCCACTGGCTAGAATTGATGTGCTACATGTAACATATATGGTTTCTTGTTTTTTTTTCCTTTTAAATTGACTGTATTCGTTCAGAATTATTGAGCCTTTAAGACCAAGCAAAAGCCACTGCCGGCTGGTTCCTTCGGTGGTGGGCGGGAATAATGCACAAGCAGCAATTTCGTTGGCTCATTCTCACCAATTACCGTCCACGTTTTGATTTTAGCAAATGAGTTTGAGCGAACAGACAATGTAATCAATACTCATGAGCTCAACAACTTATCAGACTGTAGTGTTTTCTATTATTATTAGTAGAAAAATTGGTATATTGCTATTTTATTAGAATTATTGTTCTTTTTTTTTTTTTTACAGAATCATTGAATGAGCAATAAAGTATAAAGCATCACTACCAGTCCATAATGAACCATTTTGAATGCTTGATTGACTGCTGTTGATCTTTATATACTGTCAAGCAAGCTAAAAAATTTGTGAGTAGTCAATGGCGATTCTATTGCCACGGTGTGCGTAGAAGGTTGACCAACATCTGGGCAGATCCATATCAGGAAAAGAAACAGAACTGGATAACTTCAATGCAAGTTAACTACTAAAAGGCTAACCTGATTGTAGATCAACTACTTTTAATAATGAGTAGCTTACAGCTTGACAAACCACACCTTTAAAGTGCATTCTCCAACACAACTGCTCTAGGCAGTCGGCTTGCTGGGAAAAATCTTAAGAAAATCAATAATCCGTGAGCAACACGCTGGTGGCGAGGTAGGCTGATCGTAACACAAGCAGTGACAAAAGCGATCTCATCAGGCTTCAGAATTCATCGGCATGCACACCCACACAAACCAGGCTCTTAAATTAGAGCTCGCATAGGCCCGTGCCTCATTAATTGCTATTAAAATATTCCTCCTATTGAGCTAATTAGCCATGTTCCGAGGCAGTATAGTGACGTTCGCTGAGTGCGAAGCAGACGGCGCAGCACTCCCCCTGTTTAATTTGGCTGACCAAAGCAGCTGTGTTAACGGGGAATTATTTTAATTAACTGAATCTCCTTTTCGTAGCTAATGAGCCTACTTGGTAAGGGCCAGATCTTGTACGAGAGTAGCGTGCATGGAGGGAAGCTGGGCTCCAGCTGTATAAAAAGCCCTTGCTAATAAATAAAAAGCCTACATAACAAGGTAAGAAAAAAAACACACGCATAAAATGCTGTCAAGATGGCTCAGGCGCCTTTGAATGTCAAGTGGCTTGAGAGATTTGTTGCATTAAAAACATCCACAGCAATCACCACTGGTTTAAATATTGGCCCCCGGACAATTGTGTAGGTCTGTTAGTGTTTCACAAAAATAAATAATAATTAAATTAAATTAAAATAACTAAAATAAAAAATAAAATAAAATAATAATAATATTAATAATAAATAAATATATATATATATATATATATACAGTATATATATATACAGTATATATATATATATATATATATATATATATATATATATATATATATATATATATATATGTTAAAATAATAATAAAACCACCCATGTAAAGCCAACATGAAATCAAAAAGGGCTTCATTCAAAGAGTTTGGGGTAGGTAAAAAAATACTTCATCAAGGATGCATTAAATTGAAGAAATATTTAATTTTACATATTTACAAACATTCAATTTTTAGATTTCTATTTCAAATAAATTATTGAATGTTATCAAACAAAGTATGCTGAATTTTTTTATTACGGTTTCCACAAATATATTAAGCAGCAAAAAGTGTTTTCAACAGAGATAATAATAAATGCTATTAATAATATTTGAGCACCAAAAATAATTGATAAGACTTTGTCGGCAAAACATCTTCCAAAAGCATTAAAAAAATGTAATTATTCCAAACATTTGACAGGTAATGTAAATATACATTGTATTCACACGTTTCCTGTATCTTAGTAAATAAACTGATTGTGAAAGTAATATCGGTTACAAATGTTGTTTCATATTAACTGTGAGTAAATACATAAATATCAAAATATATATTAAACCGTGTCAAAAAGCTGGAAAACATTAAGATATTGAAAAAAGTTAACGATTTTTTAACTATGCCATCCAGTACTAAAGGTCTACGTATTTATGTCAATTAGAGGAGAGCTAGATGTTTCATAACACAGAAACGCAAAGCAACATCTACAAGACAACCCCTAGAATTCACAAAGAGAGGACAGTAAAAAAAAAAGAGAAAAAAAGAAAACAGAGACAAAGGACAAAAGATGTGGAGGACTGTGGAGAATGAGTACGAGAGAGAGAGAGAGAGAGAGAGAGAGAGAGAGAGAGAGAGAGAGAGAGGACAAGAGAGACATTACCCAGAATGCTGTCAGGCAGCTGAGAGTGTCATCTCATTGGGGCAGTTGAAGATTAAAGTGCAGGGTCAGAATCTGACTTGTGAGAGAATGCACGGGACAAGCACACACAATCAACGTCACCATCAAATGGAACAAAACAAGACAGCCTCTTCCACTGGAAGCAGACACAATCACAGAAGCACAGAAAAAACCATTGCATTGTTGTCCACCACATTAGAATACCATAATCCAATCGAAGATGTTGCACACCCTATTTTAAACAAGACACTTTCGCAAACAGGGTCTGTAAAACCCACCACACTCAAATGCAATTCAAGAAAAACTTTGGAAACACTTTATAAATCTGTGTTCACCCTTTAACCCTTTCATGCGTAGTGGTCACTACAGTGGACAGCTATTAAAAAAGCATTTTCTTGAATTTGCACGGGTTTTGATGGCATAGTTGCACATCAACCTTTACAGTGGACCCTGGTGCATCATCCTTTACATTGCATATTGCAATTATATTTTTCCTCCTCCAAACCAAGATGGCCAATGGTCAGTCAGAAATGCCAAGTTGCTCCGGAATATTCACCCATTCCTTCTATCCTAGGAGACTCTCTTGTAGGTAAAAAAAAATATTGCAGCATCAAGCAATATCTAATGAGTCATATCACAGTTAAATTTTCCAAGTTTTGATTTTAGATTGGGAGAAAAATCTGATTAATCATCTGTCCACTATAGTGGACCTCATGCATCAATGGCTATATTTCAGCTACAATTCATACTTATACTGTGAATATTGTTTTTGAAAATACTTAATCTGCAGTGACTTTTTTTGACTGTAAATAAATGTATTTGTATTATTAGAATGTAATTTTCATTGACATCAAAACAAGTTAAGTGATTACATAATGTATGTGACTTGTAATGCATTACTTGTTAGATCAAAAAGTAATCTGATTATGTAATGCATGTTACTTGTAATACATTACTTGTAACATTAAAAAAATCTGATTACGTAATGCATGTTACTTATAATGCGTTTCTTTACTCGTAACATCAGAAAGTAATCTGATTACGTAATGCACATTACTTGTAATTAATTACTTGTTAGATCAAAAAGTAATCTGATTAGGTAATGCATGTTACTTGTAATACATTACTCGTAACAAAAAAGTAATCTGATTAGGTAATGCATGTAACTTGTAACACATTACACTTGTAACATCTAAAAAGTAATCTGAATGCGTTAGGCATGTTACTTGTAATGCGTTACCCTCAACACTGCTAATTTCAGATGAGATTGGGAAAAAAACGTATCGCTAGGTTTTCTCAGAGGAGGGCTATGCTAGAAATGTGTCCATCTTGAACATAATCAAAATTATCAGCTAATAAGGGTAAATAGACATACTCTGGTACACTGGAGGGAGCATCTGAGTGGTTTCCACAGTTGTACCTTGACAGGCTGTAGAAAATTCTGATGGAATCACGTCCTCATGTTCTGATATCAAAGATACGCGAAGTGCAACTTGTATGAAGTTCAATTGCCTTTGTAATATTTCGCATTTATATTTTTTGTATATATTTTATAGTTTTCACATGATTTGATATAATTTTGATTAGTTTGTTAAATACACACTTTATCTGTTTGATTATTGTATTATGTTTAATACAGTATCTCTTCAGTTTAAACCATAAACGCATGCTGTCCACTCAAGTGGACATCTGAAAATCTCTTTGAAAATTGTGTAAAAAAAATCAAAAATAATTTAAATCTTGTTTTTCATGCCCTAAGAGCAATAAAAACACATAGGAAAAAAATCCTGAGTGAGGTTATCATATTCATGCATGAAAGGGTTAATACAGATTGTAATGCATTTTATCTTTCCTTAATTAACTATAATCAGACATAAATATAAATCAAAAAATGTGCAAAGGTTTAGCATCGATTCAGAAGCTCAATGCAAGCAACCGATACTGATCATGCAATGAATAAATAAACAATGTAATAACTAACAACAATAATTCATAGGTAAAGCATTGGGAATGAATTATGATGCATGATACGTTTCAAGTGCTGTCAAATTAGTGCTTAGATTTTTCTCAAATAGGATGTACATTCTAAAACACCTTTAATTCTTAAAAACTTCTTAAAGATTAGTATTTTAATGAGGCAAGTGCATCCCCCTTCACCATCTTCCAGATCTCTGCAACGCTCCAACTGGTGCATCTCATTCCTGATGCTTATGCATTTAATACTATAAGCAGACTTAGAGGACTAGCGCTTATGCAGGGGAACTGCATTATTCCATACAACTAATTGCACACGCCCATCAAACCCAATATCTATTCAAAGAAGCTTCGCCGAGGAGGGAACAGCAAAATCATGTCACGAATATTAAGTACAAGTTGAAACAACTCTCTTTGATCATTCGCCGCTTGTTAGCCTGCACCCAAAATGATGAAATGACTGTTTGTATGAGTGCGTCTTTATCTAAAATCTCCCAAAATCTTTGCACAGCCTTGAGGGAAAAATCGCCTCAATTTGTTAGCTTTTGATAGGTAGACTACTGGGAGAAAGTGTTGAAATAGTCAAATAATAAATCACACTTTCTTATAGCAACAATATTTAATTGATGATCAGATTTTTAACAGCTATGGCCAGTTGTGAAGCCAAAAATTGTGTTGTTTCGAATCAGCTAGAGGAACGCAACCTAATGTTGCTGTCCCTTAAAAAAGTGTAGTCTCTTAGGACAAAAACACCTGTTGAATGCCATATTAGATCTTTAGGGAGTGCATTAAATATCCAGTATACATTTACATTTAGTTCACACTTGTAGTTCAGTTCTCTTGGTTCTTTTGGTCCGGAGCAAAAAATACATTTAGTCGTAGTTCACACTGTCATTTTTAACACCGAACCGAAAGACACAAACCAGAAAACATTTTATGACATATTTTGCAACAGAACTTACCGAACATCCAAAACAATCCTGTGTGCTGGGCTAAATGTCCTTGTTATTTGTACATTTTTTTTATTTTTTTATTTTTTTTAGCTGAGAGCTCACAAAGAGCCTATAAAATGTGTAAAGGAGCCACACAAATGGGACCTGCTGCAAAGAAACACGGTACCAAACTGTAATGGGCAACGTAGCTCCTAAGAGAAGAACCAAGTATCCTTGAAAATTCTGTCCTTTTTAGGGTCACATCTTGTGATATCAAATTTTTTGACTCATTTAGATGCCTTTGGTCCATGATGCATTCATATTTCAGTCAACCCGCAGCAGAGTTTGTTTGGAAGCAGACCGAGACCCCCTGAAAAGGTGAGTATCGGTCCGCTTGTTTGGTGCGCACCAGGGTTTGGTTGCCAGTATTCACACTTATTCAAATGAAGTGCAATAACAGAGCAACTGCAGAGCAGTTATTTTTAATTTAACCAAACCTGCAAAGTGAGAAAACATCTTAAACTCCAGCAACATGCAGTGCTGCATCTATTAAGAAACAGATTTTGTTAACTAGTAATTGGAATAAACTGATAAACTAACAGAATTAATAACTTAAGACAGAGCAGAAGCTAAAAAAAAAAAAAAAAAAAAGATTCATAAATGCTGTTCTAACTTCTATCCATATGCATAGTCAGTGATCTCATTGAGAATATTTATTCACAAGAGATAATTAAGATATTAATCCCCATGAAACGAGAGAGAAAAAAAGACTTAAAATAGGGGAAGGTGGAATGGGGAAAAAGAGATTGACGGGCGGATAGAGGAAGAGACAGCAATGCTGCAGTCAGGGGGTTAATTAATTTTTAAATATCAGCCAGGGATCACAAGGTCTAGGGTATTTTCTATATCTGGATCTCATAAATCAGGGTTATGGGTAACACAAATGAGATCAGACATATTCCATGCAGGAAACCCATTTGGATTTAAACAAGTTTCTACAGGCAGTGATTGAATAAGGAGAGAGAGGCATTTGAAATCAAAACAGTTTTAAAAGTAACAGTTCATCAAAACATAAAATTATGTCTGCTGTTGTTTTTCTAGAGCTACCGTACAGTAGTTCAAACGACTTCTGAAGTCATACGACAGCGCCGTGTGAGGAAAAGACCAAACTTTAAGCTGTTATTCAGTGATAATATTCCTACACCGTATACGCAAACCTATCACAAGTTATATGGACTACATTCATGATTCTAATATGGTGTTTTTGGAGATGTAATTACAGGTGAAGACACTATGAACAGTCAACGAAAAAAGCAGCATGACTACTCTAAAAACATCAGATTACTCATTTTTGGGTGAACTATTTCTTTAAAAAGACACCAAGCAATTACAAGAAAATTAAGAATATTTATTACACAATATATATGTGATGGAAAGACTTTCTTTTTCGTAAAAGACCCAGACAAAGTTTTTTTTTTTGTTTTTTTTTTGAGTAAATGGACAAAAGTTTTAGTTTTTTTAATTTGGAGTAAATGGACTGAATATATTAAACCCAAACAATCAGACTTTGATTGAACGGTAACTGGTCTGCAAGGAAGTTCCTTTAAGTTATACGAAATCATCTTGTATATAGTTGCTTATTATTATCTTTTTTTTTTTTTTTTTTTTTTAGGATTGGTGGCATACATGATAACAATTATTTTAATCAAATTAATAGTAATGTTCTTGTTTTATTGTTAATGGTCACTGTATGTTCTTCTTGTATAGCAAAAAAAAAAAAAAAAAAAAGCAAACCTGTAAATCCACTTTTCTCTAATTCATGTATTTATACGCATTAAATTTGAAATGCTCGGAATGTTCAAAAAATGGAGTAAATGTTTCTAAATTACCATCTTAAAAGGTTACAAACCAAGATCCAAGCAGCGACAGCAATTAGGTTAAACCCTACAAGAAAGTACCATTATCATCTAGGTTCATACAATTTAACCATCCATCAGAAAATTTACAGGACACAACAAATAGACATTGTCCCGACGGAATCCTAAACAAACGATTTGAATGAATATTCACTCACATGAATAGCAAGCTAAAAAAAAAAAAAACGTATCTATCAAAGGTTCCCTTGCTATTTTAATGAGGAATTAGCAGGCTGAGGCGAGCCGAGACCACTGTTCTTTCAACTTTACACTCCCTTGTCTTGAAACTAATAAGGAATCCAAGCTTGCTAAAGTTACCACATCAAACATTTTTCTCAGAGCAATGCATTTTCAAAAGGTCGCTGCTTTTTTTTGGCCCCTGTTAGTTGTTTCTCGTTCTTTTCCACCCCTTTTCGTCCCTTTGCGCCACGCTGATCTTTAAGACTGACCAGGCTATTAGTCCTCCCTGGCACAGCAATTGGCAGACACATGCTCCATCATTAACTGCAGGGCTGAAACATGTTGCGATGGCAAGTCCGCTGCTCTCTGATCTTATTGAGGGCTCCGGGTTTGAGGTCTGCCATTTGTTTCCTCTGACAGCTTCGTTCAAGACATGATTAAAGCGCATAACCAGCCGCACGGTTTCAGGACATTGTACGATGTGAAAAGCCACGAGCCTCTGGAACATTCATGGCATTCTTTTGATTAGTTTGAGGGCAAAAAAATAAAAAAATAAAAATAAAACAGGAAAAAAAATTTATGCTTTGAGATTATATAAATATCCATCATTTAAACTCAGACACAGGGGACTGACTTGTGACTAGCAGTTGGACGCCCAGCCTAATGGCAACTACATTACTGAAATCAAGATGTATTGAATGCATAAAGGTGGATATTGTAACGTAAAAATTTTATTAATGCATATAGAACCTACGTTAATTCATATTTAATCATCGAAAATCTTTTCCTTTACCGTAGCTCTCAAACATGCCAAACACTAATGGTTCTGTCAAATGTCACATGATCAATTGCTATACAAATAATTTAATTTTGCATTAAGCGTTGAAGGGATAGATCATGCAAAACTGAAAATTCTGTCTATTTACTGACATTTTTACAAACTTGTATGACTGATTTTCTTCTGTATTTCAGTCCACACAACATTGTTTGAAACGACATGTAGAGTCAAACCAAAATTTATTCAAACAACTTCAACATTTCTCACATTATCACAGGTTATTCGCTATAGTTTAGAAAATGGTAATAAAATAGGACAAGAGTTAACAAATCAGTTGATATTTCACTGGTTAGGCCATCCTTCTGTTAGACTGTCTCACAAATGAATTAGGTTGAATTAGCTGTCAGCTGTTAAATTTAAGTACACAATTAGATAATACCAATTGAGGTCAACCAATTACCAAGCAATGTTTAATTTTGTTCAGTCTGTGGTGTAAAAAGGTCGCATTAGCAATTAAAGAAAAAAACACTTAAGCAAAACATGGTCAGGTCAAAGTGTCTGAATAAATTGTGGTCCCAAATTTTTATACATTTTATAGGTAGTCCACTGTATGAAGAGTTTTTGGGTATAATATGTCACAGTTTACTTTACTTTGCTCACTTACATAAATTAACTATAGTGTCCTGCACCCTCTAGTCAAAAAATATAAAAAATTATATCTGGTGTCTGAATAATTTTTGGTTTGACTGTAGGTGAGTACATCACTACAGAATTAAAATGTTTGACTGAAATACCCCTTTAAATTTTGAAATAATGGTGTGTTCGACTTCAATTACTTTTTACCTTTTTTTTTTTTGCTATGCGAAATCTGCATTGAGAATCATTTCACTCGTGTTGGCATTAACCGAAATGATCGTATAGTTCCAGACCTAGTGGACATGATATAGCAGGAATGAAATAAAAAATTAAAATACATCTAGACGGTTCCCTTAGCCCATCAGGAGTCTTAGCGCTCCCTGAGCTGGCTTGACTATGAATATGATTTGGATTCCATTCCCTCCCTGTTTTAGAATGAAGTCAAATGTGGAATTTCCTCGAGATCTGCTTGAATGAAGGGATTGCTTATGTAAAGGGTCATTATAAAGTCTATGTCCAAAGAAGAGAGATTTTCTATAATACATAAGCAAATTACAATCTTAGCAATTTCACACTAGTGGGGCTAACTTCTGCTCCTTAATCTTTTGATCTCATTAGTTCGTCCATTTGTGCAAGACCGTCGGTTAAGTAGAAGAATATCAGAGCGCCGTTGGCTAAGTGACCTTGTGAAAGTCAACGAAGTCTGTGTCTCATTTTACTCACAGAGTTTCCATCAATGACAGACATATGCACTCGTGATGCATGGTCACAAGTTATAAAGACAATTAAAGGGAAACATGTTTAGCCCTTGGTTACTAGCTGTCACTCATCATAACTTATAGCCTGATGTGTTTGGCTGCAGAAATCTCAAGGTCTCCTCCTTCCTGAGGCTTTGGGTTCATTAAATGGTAAAAACATTTGCATATTGTTACTTGTAATCTGATAAAAAAGGGGGAAAATATGGTTGCTATTTCTCTTAATAAAGCATTTTACTTTATTTATTTATTTAATATATATATATATTATACACACACACACTACCGTTCAAAAGTTTGGGGTCAGTACGATTTTTTTATGTTTTTAAAAGAAGTATCTTTTGCTCACCAAGGCTGCATTTATTTGATTAAAAATACAAACAAAACCTGTAATATTGTGAAATATTATTCCAATTTAAAACAGCTGTTTTCTATGTGAATATACAGTAAAGTGTAATTTATTCCTGTGATCAAAGCTGAATTTTCAGCATCATTACTCCAGTCTTCAGTGTCACATGATCCTTCAGAAATCATTCTAATATGATGATGTGATGCTCAAGAAACATTTATGATTATTATCAATGTTGAAACCAGTTATTTACATTTTTATTTCATGATGCTATGATGAATAGAAAGTTCAAAAGAACAGCATTTATCTGAAATCTAAAGCTTTTGTAACATTAAACACTACCGTTCAAAAGTTTGGGGTCAGTAAGAATTTAAATTTAATTTTTGGGTGAAACAAATAAAATAAATCAATACTTTTATTAATCAAGGATGAGTTAAACTGATCAAAAGTTACAGTAAAGACATTTATAATGTTAGAAAATATTCTATTTTAAATAAATGCTGTTCTTTTAAACTTTCTATTCATCAAAGAATAAAAAAAAAAATTGTACACAACTGTTTTCAACATTGATAATAATAATAATGAGTGTTTCTTGAGCATCAAATCATCATATTAGAATGATTTCTGAAGGATCATGTGACACTGAAGACTGGAGTAATGATGCTGAAAATTCTGCTCTGATCACAGGAATAAATTACAGTTTAAAATATATTAAAATAGAAAAAAATTTTTTATTGTTTTTTATCAAATAAATGCAGCCTTGGTGAGCAGAAGATACTTCTTTTAAAAACATAAAAAAATCTTACTGACCCCAAACTTTTGAACAGTAGTGTATATATATATAAATAAAACAATTAAAAATATACTAACAATACATTGATGAGCAATAGGACAGTCAAGTGACATTGTTATCAAATTAAAGGTATAGTTCACTCAAAAACGAATTTTGTCCCTGGTGTTATTACAAAACTTGTGCTGCCTATACATGCTTTTTTCCATAAAACCCAAAGTTACTGGAAATATATATTTTAAAAAATTAATTAACAAATAAAAATATAAAATGAAATAAAAAGCCCCATAAAAAAGTCCACACGATTCCACACGCCATTCGATTGCATGGTATGAGGAACAGATCAAAATTAAATAAATAAAAAATACGAACTTTTTTCTCACACAAAGCTATTGTATGGTTTCAGAATGCTTGCTCAAAATGCTCAAGTCATGTGGACTACGTTCATGCTCCTTTTTTGTCCTTAAGCAAAATATAATAGGGGTGGAACAACATTAAGGTGTGTAAATAACAAAAATTTCACTATTCTATCTTTTATTAATATTTATTCTATGAAGAAAGGGTTTTTACAGAATTAAACCAATGGCTGTACTTTCACTCTTCCCAAGATTTAACCCCAGAGACACAAAAACAAACTCTTAGCTCAAACACAGATTAGAATCATGAAAAATTTCTGCAAAAACTCAAAATTTTGTCCCATAATTCATGTGCTCCAGGCAGCCCCGGGTCTGCTGGCACTAGGGGAGCACTAGTATTTAAAGCTGACAGAATAACAGCTTGATGTCTTAACTGTGCACTGGTACAGGGATAAGCAGGTGCTTAAACGTCTCTGTGCACCCTGACATCTCTGTTGTACTGACAGAACACAAGCGCATGTGTTAAATACAATGTTGTCTGACATTAAACAGACGTTCGGGCTTCCAACTGACAATGAAACAGACACTTGTCAGGAAAAGCCATGGTAAACACAAACATAAGACTTTTGCAAAGAGATAAGCAGCAGTACCGATGCCGTCCAATATTGCTTGACAAAAGCTGGTCTCAGAAAAAGTAGTTATTGAACCGTTTCATTATTTATTGGACCATTACAATAAGGTTCAATGTGTTAACATTGGTTAACTGCATTAAAGTGCCCCTATTATGCTGTTTTAAAGGTTCCTCATTTTGTTTTGGAAGTCAAAAACACTTTAATTTTCTCATAATATACATTACACATCACCTAATTTCTCTGAAATTCTGGAAAAAAAAAGTCTGAAACGGGTTTGTTCAAATATTCAGTCTTTCTAAACCTCTCCTTTCCGATTTATGTAGATTTGTTTTCATTCGCATTGTTCTTGCATTCCATGTAAAAGTCGAATGGCGAGTATCTGTTATCATAATATATATTTACTGGACCTAGGTAACAATGAGGAGTTGCATTTTTTCAGGGGTGGGGGGGACTGATAAGGAAAGTTATGACTCTTTTTTTTGTAATCCACTTTTCCTATAAGCAAATCTTACCCTTTCATATTCGTCGCTTCCGACATACAACACTTGAAAGCGTGAGATGAAGTTGCGATGATGCAAAACGCAATAATGTGCTTTTTGCAAACGAAACAACCAAAAGAAACAAAACTTAGAGGTAGCTTACAAAAAACAACCAAACCCACAAGCTCTTCAACAAGCAGGGTTAGTAAAACAAAACAAAAAACATAATACCAAGTTTGGTAATATTAATGCAAAGAAAATAAACAAAACAAAGACAAATAATCTCTCTTCACCATGGCATTTTTATTCAT
Organism: Leuciscus leuciscus; assembly: GCF_965113295.1. Taxonomy (NCBI): domain Eukaryota; kingdom Metazoa; phylum Chordata; class Actinopteri; order Cypriniformes; family Leuciscidae; genus Leuciscus; species Leuciscus leuciscus. The sequence continues at coordinate 7,215,506 of NC_138737.1, forward strand.
TTTTATGTAACAAATATTGCTCATTGTAAGTTAATGTTGGTTAACGTAAACTAATGGGACCAAAGAGTTACCATTTTTTGTTAAAACAATTCCCCTGCTTTATTTTGTACTTAATGTTTTCTAATGTAAAATGCTTCTCAATTAAAAGAAGAAAAAAAACAAAGCCTGAGCCTCAGGAAGGAGTGGACCTTGAGATTTCTGAGACAAAACACACCAGGACATAATGAAGGTGAGTGACAGCTAGTAGCCAAAGGCGAAACATGTTTTCCTTTAATTAACTGTTCATCTATTCACTCTCAAATCCAACCGGATCACCTTAACAGCTCTTGAACAGATTACATGCCCACTAAAAAATACAATTAGCAATATTACAAGATGGTCTTCTTTGGCAAAAGTACAACTGAGAAACATACATTATTGTAAAAATGCCAAAACACACACACACACAAATCTGCACCATAATTTACTACAACACAAATGCTTTGGGATCACTTGTTTCTTAAAGGAGTAGCCTAATTTATTAATTTTTAAACCTTTTGAGGTCCAATTATAATAAACAAAAAGAAAAAAGAAATCTGCCACAAACAGTCATTATTTAGCCTAGTTTAATTTACAAATTAATGAAAAATATGTTGATTTTTCACGATATAACCCCTTTAATGTTCCATAGTGATTGCACAAAATAAAAAAAAACATAAAATCCTAAATACCAGACTGAGATACCCACACAAAGGAGACAATGGCCAAAAACAGCCTTACTAAAAGCACCAAGTGCATTAATCCTGGGGTCATTTGCATGGCAGAAACGTTCGCATCGATCGTATTTACAGTGGGGCGGGGGTGGTTCTGTCTGGACAGACAGCGTGGAAGCATCAATACTTCTGCAGAAAGGCTTGGTTTGGCCCCACGCCCATGTTCACCCGCACACCGTCCTGCCCAGACACACCTAATCCTGCTGTAACACTCCCAGCCTCAGAGTGTGGGAAACAGCTGGCCTACCACCCAGAGAGGGCAGAGCAACCTCATGAACCACCCTCATGTAGCACTGGCTTATACTAATGAGACCAGTAGAACACAGACATTTAGTAAAGGTTTTCAAACAAAAAAAAAACAAAAAAAAAAAGTCAACATGAAACCAAATCGGATCCTGTCTACTTTCTTAAAAAAAAGCTGGCTTGGTTGTTGATTGCTTTCAAAACCATTATAGGTAAAATAGGTAATTTCTGCACCACTACTGGCACCAAATGGAATTACAAAAAAGAGGGAAGAATAAAAATTTTTTTAAAAACATTATCAAACAAGTCACAGGCAGTGTTGTTTTAGTATAATTCAGATTCTATATTATAGTTTTTATTTAAAAAAAATTCAATTTTCTTAATAATTTTGTTGTGTTTTTGACATTTATAGTTCAGTGCATCAAGTTAAACTAAATGAAAATTAGAAAAGTATAGCCTTGGCAATTAGTGCTGAAATATATATTTTTTAAATATTGTATTTTATTTAAGTTAACGTTTTTATTATTTCAAGCAACAAACATGTTTGTTTTTATGGTTATAGTTTTAGTAAACTATTATCAACTATAAAAACACTGATATCAGGATCAATACTCCTTTTTGAAAAAGCTATAGATGATGATGTAAACTAAATAGGAATAAACAATGAAATATACAATATCTTTAGGTCTATTAGTTTGATACCAATTAATACTAACTAACTAACTAAATGCTGATAATCAATAGGGGGCCATTACATTGTACATCCCTAGAAATAAAAGTGTTTGTATCACAAAGTCCTAATGTTGAGGTTTACAAGAAAATCAACACGGTGACAAACCACTATATTAGAAAAAAGGAATAAAAAAGCACTTCTGGGCAAGAAGAGACATTCAATTCCCGTTTGACCAACAAAAAAAAAGACACCAACCAGTGATGTTTCAAGAGCTTCTCTATGCAATAGCAACTTTGAAAAGATTTGCTTTTGTTTGAGGAAGAAGACCTCCGTCCGTACACCTACTATTCTGCACAGATGAGTGTGGAGAGAGCAACTGATGAGTAGCTGCTATTGATTGAGTACTTTAACCCCAGTCACATTTATATTTATATATAAATAAACCTGCGACACATTCACCAATTCATGACAAAAGCCTCAACAGGTTCTCAAGGTACTGCAGAACATTCTTCACCCTTTAATGACCTATAATTTAAACTCCCCCAAATTAAGAATCCAACCAGAGCTTTGTGACATGTTTCCAAAAAAACAAACAAATAAACAGTGTGTTTCCTATTAAATTCCTCATCTATCATATTGCTACCTGCATCACCTAAAGGCAAAGCATCAAAGAACTCAAGAACAGAGCGCAGACATCCTGTGAAATTGCATTTACAGTAAGAATAGCAAATCTTGTTCAATAACACTTAGGACAGAAGACCTACTCAAGATCAAAAGAAGTCAAAGCACTCAGCTGTAATGGATATTGAGCAAATGTTGGTTCTGCTGTGAGAACACCCACATCTATTGAATCTCAAGTGTGTGCTCTTCTGGCAAGACGTGGTGTGCGTTTTATTGAGACGATTCGCTTGAGGACCTTGATCCAAAGAGAACATAATTTTACAGCCTTTTCAGGACGGGAACAAAAGACGATTTACTAGGCAAGAAGTAACAACTCTATTTTCCGTCAAATTAAGCAGACGGACTTCGGACTCTTTTTTACATTTGGAACTAGTCGCGTTGCATTAAGCAAATCACAGCTACAAGCTATAATGCGTCTCATTGATGCGCTGTGAATTAGATCATCAAACTGTAGACCTGCTTCCTATTGATTATAGTATTATTAGACGCAAGATGATATTCGATTCCACGTCTCAGACGAGTTTGACACCCATGATGATGTAAAAGCCTTGCATTCATGTTCGTTGGGAATTCATTACCAGATGTGAAGCAACTTTTTAAAACTACATGAAGACAAAACCAATGTATCTTCCACAAGTACTAAGCCAAAATGAGAGAGGGCTCTGACCAGAGCCTCCAGTTTACAGTAAATTAGGGGTGTAACAATATATCGCAATACAAAAAATCTAAAATATGTATCATGGATGGTGACAATATTTGTGTATATTTCACCCAAAATAAAAATTACTGTGTGAGAAAAATTTCAAGTTTCGAGTTTTAGTCTCAGTACTACATTAAACTACTAAATATAATGTATAATAATGCAATGGGGGAATATTTGTGGGTCCTGGTAATGCCAAATGTCTTATGTTACCAGTAAACACTACATTATTTTAAATATATCTAGTCTGTGAAAGAGTGCAAGCATATTCATCTAAAATAATTCTGTATTTTCAGCTTCAGGATCATCAATATTTTTATTCTGGTCTCAGAATTTTATTATATTGTCCTGTGCATTGGGTTTCAGCACCAAGTCCAAGCCTATTCATTTACACCCACAATGTAATATCAAATTACGGATTTTAATAAACAGTAAATTTTTTGTTAACCTTCAATCATATGTCTTGGAGTATCGCAATAATATCGTATCGTGAGTTCAGTATCGTGATATGTATCGAATCGTGACATGAGGGTATCGTTACACCCCTACAGTAAATACAAGGGTTCATATAATTTTTCCTATATGATATTACATACAGCTACAACACCACTGAGCAGAACCTAAAAGAACTATGCACCTTTGTTTGCATACAGTACTAAGGTATACGCTATATCTTTTGGTAGAAGGACCTTTATTTTTTGTAGGGATGCACTGATATGAAATATTTGGCCGATACCGATAATCATTTATATAGGAAAGCGATAACTGATAAATTGGACGATCAATCTCTAAATCCAATTTTTTATATAATTTTTGAGAGCCTGATTACAAAAACAAAAGTCTCACCATTAAAAGCCATGTCCTCATTATGTTCTCATTATAATTGTATGCGTGCTGCACATGTTGCACTTAACTGTATTTTCCTTTTTGAAGGGATTCCAATCATATTTAAAGCAATTCAAAACCTTTCATGGCGAAGAGCACATCTGAAGTGTCTCAGCTGAAGGAAATAATCCATTATTTATCGGCTTTAATATATTGGCCAAATTTTCTTATTGGGCCGATAATGATAACATTAAAAATGAACATATATCGACCAGTACCGATATTGTGGCCGATATATCGTGCATCCCTAATTTTTTGTCTCGTATGAAAAACCTTTAAAGTACAGGGCTCCTAAAGGGACATTGTAAAGGAAAAAAATATGAGATGGAAGAAAACTTATTTGTCAATGCTTTTGCGTTCTCTCGCAAATGTTTTGCTTTACGCCGAGGAACTTTGCATTTGCTCACAAAGAGCTCAAAAGGTTTTTGCGAGTGAACGCAAAGTTTCTCTGTGGATTTGAGAGAATACAAAAGCATTGACTTGTTATTTTTTCCACCGCCATGACCCTTTAGGCCGGGCTCTGTATTAAAGCCATCCCTTTAGCCATGATTACATTCACATTATAAAACAGCTTCTTGTACAGGTTGCATATAAAGACAATAATTCTAGGTGAATGAGCAAAATGCTGACAACTTACTTTATTGGACCATTTGTAAGCCTGGAGCAGCTGGCTGTACAGAGGGGTTTTGTCCTGTACGGGGTCTAAACTGAGCAGTCCACTGTTGTGTAAGGGGTGACTCTCTGACGGCCTGCCAACCAAAGTGCTGAGACGCTCCAATTCACTGCAGAAGCAACAGTCATACTGTTATGGTTAATATTGTTACACTTGCACATACACAAATAAACCAATGTCACACTCCACTCATGTATACTTTGTATGTGTGCATGTATGTATATATCTATATGTGTGTGTGTGTGTGTGTGTGTGTGTGTGTGTGTGTGTGTGTGTGTGTGTGTGTGTGTGTGTGTGTGTGTACACGCATACAGAGAGAGAGAGAGAGAGGTATGTTTTTCTAAATTATGACACCTTTTTAATTATTGTTCCTAAAGCCTAGCTGTTTTGACTTCAGGAACCATAATTAAAAAGATGTCACGGTAACCATAATTACCGCCCAAACAGTTACTAAAATAATTGTTTCAACAGAAAAATAATAATGGAAACATTATGGAATGGAAGACTAGAATATTCTGGTTACTTGCTTTTCATGCTGACAGCAATGGACTGGGTAGTACCACCAAGTAACCATGGTTTATTACAATAACAATAGCATTTACTGTGTTAATAGCGTTACAAGGGCTAGTGAACAGGGTTAGTGAATTCTGTCAGACAACTCACTCACTTTAAATCGCGATTCACTGACTGTAAATTATCTTGGAATTCCGTTATAAAGACTTTCTCCCGCCCTTCAAGGGTCTCCTTATTCTTCATCCCATCTTTAAGAGAATCGAACACCCTGGTTACACTCGATCGAAGAGCCTGGATGGCATTAATCGCTTGAGAAAAAGCTTCTAAATTCACTCCAACATTCATAACGTCCGCCATCACTTCTCCGTCTGAGAAAACTGGCGCTCGTGTGACGTCACTGCTGCTGAAAGGGATGGTGGGATTTGTAGTTTCTTTGATTTTCAGGATCTTCATTTCGCAAAGTAGCTGGATTTAAAAAAAAAAAAAAATTTTTACATCAATTTAAAATAAAATAATATCTCGGCTTATAAGCAAAAACATAATTATTTCTGTTAATTTCTTCAGTTTACTCTTTTTTATCATGCTTTGCATGGACAGCTCCATCAGATGACACAAACAGCCTTAAACCATTTTTAAAGCACTAAAGACCTCTTAAGTAGCCTAAGGTTAATTGTGCAACCATATTACCTGCAATCATGTTGCCCATTCTGGTGTGTTCATAAACTATTTATTTGTGAATTTATTGTTGTTTGTTTGTTTGTTTGTACTTACGTTTATTGCCAGGGTTTAGTAGTAGCCTAGCCTACTTAATTATTTAGTATAATTGCAAAAATGCAAACCTCATATAAATATAACTTTAAATATAACAGCTCATATAACATCCTGAGATTGATGTTCAACATTTTCTGATTAAACACCTCTTTTCACAGACTATTTATTAAAGTAATAAAATAAAATATTATTTTGTTTTGTTTTCGCCAAAATGCCATAGTTAAGAAAGTTAGTGTAGCATATGAAACTTTCAGAATCTTGATTTAGGCCTATTTATTTATTTATTACGGTTGCCCTCGACTAAAGATTTTTCTAGCAATAGCCCTATTCGCACGTTTATTAGCATAATTAGCCATTAAATCATAGTAACAAGCCTTAATCGCCTGTATATTACATAGCCTAATCAGCGCTCAAACGCACTCATAAAGCTTGCCACAGTGCACCGGCAAACGTAATGATTATGAGTGTGTCGTAAAAAACAGAAGGAGACTGTCTAAACATTATAATAATTTAGTGATAATGTTTTCTGTGTTCTTGGCAGCAGAGATTAAGTCACTAATATATGCTGACTCATCACCTCAGCATTAGGCTAGTGGACACGCCTTGCTGCCTATGTGCACGTTTCATATGGATAACATATCTGAGAATATTTATTTTCCATTTGAATTGGTTCATTTAAGTAGATATTTCAAGCTTTCCATAGATGTATTTCTCATGTCTGTGAGTTTCGGTTCGTTTTGTAATGTGACTGAGACCAAGACGGCAGAAAGCGCATCCTGCTTGTGTTCATTATTTTACAATAATGAAACTGAAATGAACTGTAAAGACCCTTTACAGTTTGCATTACTCTTATCTGTATGACTAAAAATTTTAAGTATTTTAAGTTAAATGCAAGTGATGGCGCCGGCGCCTGTCATGTAGCGCGTGTTTCTACACACAAACACTTGCGAGTGGACTTGTAAAATTGTTACTACTGGCATGTTTTAAGTGATAAGCCATAGCCTATTTGAGGCCGATTAATGATATTGATAGGCGAATGTTTGAATTTACTGCATTAAGGATCTGTCCATCACACACAGACTTCGTCACTTCCTGTGGAGTTTTATTTATTTAATTTTTTTTGCGATTAACCAACTAATGACATGTTGGTCGACCAAACTTCTTCTAGTCGACTAAAAGTTAGTCGACTATTAGGGGGGAGTCCTATTATTTATTTATTTATTTATTTATTTATTTATTCATTCATTCATGCAGACAGATGCATGCATACATTCATACAAGTTACCACAGTTTTACTGCATTATACCTATTACAATTTAACCGAAGCTATGGTATTGTCTGTAAGGCTTCTGTCTGTATGACTTGTGAGGAGGAGATGTGGAATCCTCAGCCTCTGATCTGTCTCTTTAAGCGGGGCGGACTGCCTCATCTGCTGCTGGGACGGTTCAGCTCTTCAAGCCCGTAGATAAACTTCTGTTCCACACTAGTTAGGCTAGACAAGGCAGGCAGTTTGCAGTGGCCAAAAGTATATGCATCGAGGTTTGCAAAAGACTAATGAAAGTCAGATATTGCGATGCGCAAATAGATAGGCTAGCTAGAGTAGATTAGGCAGGGTGAATGGAGCAGGAGCGGGGATGGGAATGGGAATGGGAGGTGTAGTAGCTACTCTGAAGTCTGTCCTTGAGCGCACAGGACATATACATCAATGAAGGCAGGGACAGGAAGACAAACTTTAAATGCTCGTTTTCAGGCAATACATGATTCGCTTTGGAGCAGTCTGGATGTAGGGCATCTATCTAGAATGCTATCCAACAAACTACGCGTCAGCCGAAGAAAGCACGAAGGGGAAAGCGTTTGCTGTGATCTACGGAGAGGAGTAACGTGTGCATGTGTTTCTCATCCATCTCAAGTGATATGGCAGGGAACTGACTGAGAGAGAGAGAGTTTATACAGAAGAAATTCATCTGGGTACAGTAATGGTGCTGATATCTGGAGCCAGGGTAAGTTTACACAAGTGTGTCACTTATTTAGTCTTAAATATTTTGGCAATTGAACATGCTGAATCTTTTAAAGCGCTCAGATTATGGTCAGCTTTTCAGATGCTCTTTGATGAATTCAAGTAACTTTAGCTCAAGAAAAATAGGTTATTGTCTATAGTAAATCCCTGATATTTTTTAAGTGCTTTTAATTAAACTTGTTTGCTCAGTTTTCTGAAAAAAAAAAAGAAAAAAAGACAAGATATTTATTTCTTCAGTTAGTTATGCATTTATAATTTCCTTGATTTATACGTATTATTTCTATATAACTACAATACATTTGTTTAATATTCGCGCGCATTTCATGTCACGTCAAAATAGAATTGATTAATTCGCATCATTTTGCACCATGTCCTGTTCAGATGACCTACTTAAGCGTTTCAATTATTTAAAAAGATTCCAATTGCAATGTCGAAGTGTAAAAGTTAAGAAAAGATGGGCACAATGGAGTGGCAGATTCTCGAAGCACAGCCTTGAAAGTTCTGCTACGGTATAAAAAATTAATAAATAATTTTGGGGTGGAAAAACTGGTATAGCTGTGGTTGCCTGAATTTTATAGTAAAAATAGTGACGATGTTTTAGTCGTAATGGTGTCAGTTTACTTTACAGTTCCTGACTGAATATGCCATTAAATCATATAATGTCAATATACCAACCTAGATGGGTTATTAAAATCGGTTTGTTTCTGAAAAATGTTCTGATAAACATAAAATAAGGCCATGGTGACTTTAAATTAATCATAACCAACATCTCAATCAACTGTGACCACCAGTATAATAAGACAAAACACCATCAGAGAAACACATTATACCAAAATAAACCTTTAGAAATGTAACATTTAATTTAAAAAACAGAACAAGGAATTTAATAAATTTTTGTTATAAAAATATTATCATAAAATGTATATTGCCTTGTAAAATATTCATTTTCTCCATAAACTCTAATGCAAATGCATGCATTGTATTTTTTAATATTTTACTGCCTAAATAACAGTTTTTTTTTAAACTGTAGCATATGTTTTTTTAATCATTTTTTTTCTATTTCCTAGGCAAACCATCAGAAATGAAACAGCTAATCTCATCACACTTGAATCTCAGATTGGACTCAGACACCAGACATCTTCTGACTGCACACAAACCACTAAATGCTTTTTATGTCTCTGAATTGAAGTGACATCCACCCCTGAACAGGAAGTCAGTTGCAACATATAGAAACTGAAGTTTGAATTTTGGGAATGTCACAACAGATCTGATTATTACACATTTTACAAATTCGCACACAGTTTTCTGCGGAGGACCAGACATTGCCCTTTTGCAAGAAACCGCCACCATGATGGATTTTGGAAATTTCTCAATCTAAATAATTTCCATGCTGATACTCCTTGCCTTTCTTTCATGCCCATGGACCCATCCAGTGCCATGCTCTCACAGGCGCTCCTGCTCTTACAGTGCATTATCCTGACTCTCGGCCAGTACGATATCTGTAAGTCGCTGGTCAGCACAGACGATGGACCAACATGGGAATATTACGCTTGCCAGCCCAAACCCACGCCCATGAAGGAGTACATGCAGATTCGAGTGGAGCCTCCCGATATCACATGTGGGAACCCACCGGAAAGGTTCTGCACTCTGGTGAGTTTGGACTGGATCACATTTGGCTCTGCCGCTTTGTCAGTTACATCTGTTCTACTGGAACAGCTTGTGTTTGCATGCAAATATAGTTTCCAATCATGTTTATTTATGATAGTCTAAGTTTGATGCAATTTCGGTGTAACTTTAAAAGTTTAATAGCAAAGATTGAAACGAAAGAAAATATATCCTAGCATATACATAATACAGTACATGCCTGTGTAATAATGTTATTATTGTGATTAACTGCCAATGCATATTGAGGATATGGGTTTGCTTATCAAAACCTGTTAAAGGGATATTTACTCACCCTTATGTCATTCCAAACCTGTGAAGACAATAGAAGTTTTTTTTTTAAAGAATATTGAAAACAAAAACAGCTTTGGTTCCCATTGACTTCCATTATTTTTTTTGACCATACAATGGAAATGAATGGGGACCGAAATAGTGGTCACCAACTTTTTTCAAAATATCTTCTTTTGTGTTCAGCAGAAGAAAGTAAGTCATACAGGTTTGGAAGGACATTAGGGTGAGTAAATTACATAATGTTCATTTTTAGGTGGACTGTTGCTTTAAGAAGGCAAGTAGTCAGACATAAAAATAGTTTGGCTCTGTTTATTTTTGGAAAGAAAGGATAAAAGAGAGTAAAAAAAAAAAAAATTACAGTAAGATCTGACACAAGAATACTAAAACGTCTCCAAGTAACCCTGATATGTCTTCACACAGATTATACAGTAATCTGCAACATGTGGCCATTAACAATGTTTTTGTCCAGAGACTCAACAAAGCCTGAGTGGATGTGTAAATGTGCCTACACAGCTGTTCTTCAGTGTAGTTTCAGTGAAGCACGAGACAGCAGCCACCGCAGGATTATCTGTGTAAATCAACTCAGGTTTAGCACCGAGCGTGTGGGCGCAAACAATCTGCGTCTTACCAGGGCTCATCTGGTGACCGATCGGCGTTCTGGGTTACTCTGCGACATACTTGAGAAGAGAGATTAGGGCAGTCACAACCATGAAAATATTATTCATTTACAATCAGTGTTTTGAGGGGTGAATTGAAGGCCCTCTGTCAGGTTGGTAAAGTATGAGTGTAGCCAAAGTTAATCTCCATCAGAGATGCTTTGGGAATTTAGCCAGACGCTTGATTGCACAATAATCGGATAGAGGATTTGTCCAGCTGGACTGACACTACGCATGGGGCCCGGAGACGGAGAGCTGCTTCTGACGGGGTGCTAATTCACACATTTAGAGTGTGTGGATAAAAGACAGGATGCCATTGAGAGAGAGAGAGAGAGAGAGAGAGAGAGAGAGAGAGAAAGAGAGGGGGGGGGGGGGGGGGGTCAGACATTGCTCATTCTATGACATCATTCTCTCACCATATACCGTTCGGCTCACACAGTGACAACGGGTGGGTAGCTGGATGTGAAGAGAGTAGGAATTCAGTAGCCAAATCGATTTTTCAAGAATCAAATTTATTACAAAGGCATAGTGATTCACAAGTCTTTTATTTGTGGTGATGGATTTAGTTGTCAAAAGTAAAATGTAGGAGAAACAGATCAAACTCAGGTTTTCAAACTCATTTTAAAAAGAAACATAATTGTTTAAAGTTTGCGGTTCTTTGGCAGTAACCTGCAATAAGGCTGTAAAACATGCCAGGGTTTCTCACCGGCTCGCCCTGGTGCTCTCCAGTCTTTCCAGCTGGAGAGATACCTGTGAGCGACCCTCGACCTTCAGACTGGGTGGGGCTTTCGCTGTAGTTTAATCATAGTAAAGTCTAAATTACTAAAATTAAAAGAATTCCTCAAAAATGGAAATTTTTTAAATTTCAAAAAATTGAAATTTGTGGTTAAATATTCACTTATATTTTAATTATTTAGATATTTAAATTGCCAGAAAATAAATAACTATCTACCATGGGATAATCTCAAAACATTGAAACACATGATGATGCCAGTGATAAAAATGTGAAAATATGAAAGCACATTATATTATTATAATAGCATTATACTTGAGCACCAATGTCACATAATCTGAAGGATTATGTGACATTGAAGACTGGAGTAATGATGCTGAATATTCAGCTTTGCATCACAGGAATGTAATTGCATTCTTAAATATTTCAAAATAGAAAACGGTAATAAATGGTACGTTTTTACTGTATTTTTGAACAAATAAATGCAGCCTTGGTGAGCACATAATTATGACATTTCTTTTTATTACAAATCTTACTGAATCCAAATTTTTTAATGTTAGTGTTAAGTGAATGAATTAATGAATACACACACACACACACACACACACACACACACACACACACACACACACACACACACACACACACACACACACACACACACACACACACACACACACACACACACACACACACACACACACATATATTTTAACATAAATAAACCTTCAGAACAGATGTAATTTACACCAGATATTCACTGTTAATATTTCCCAAAAAACACATTTGGCCACAATTCCTGTAAGTTTCCCATTTTTAATACATTGCACCACATAAAACTTTCTGTCCTCATCTACTATTCATACAATAACCCGACACAAGGGCGTATATTTCGTGCATACTGATTACGGAATATTTTTCCATGTCGACCTGAGACGGCTTACTGAGCAGAAGAAACTAAAGATGAGTTTTAGGAGAAGAGTGTAGTCATGTCCTTCCCTGTCAGCACTTTCTTCTCAGATCGATAAAAGCTGACTGTTCATCCACTGATCAGCCTGCTCTGCATTCAGATGTTGAGCGAGAGAGAGGGAGGGAGGGAGGGAGGGCTGAGGGGCCAGGCACTTTTAAACTGAGGAGACCTTCTGGCATTCACAAGATCAAACTTGCTCCATGTGAGAATAACTCCAGTGCCTGCAGTCACAGTGTGTTTTAAAGCAGCAGTGTTAAAGAGAAATGATCCACACTTGTTTACCGTTACAACTCCAGGGATTCAATGTAGTGTGAGGCGTCCTTGACAGGAAGTGTCTCGCCTGTGACTCTCAGCAGTTGTAGGTGAACCATTTGCTACTGTAATGCCTATCTATCTATCTATCTATCTATCTATCTATCTATCTATCTATCTATCTATCTATCTATCTATCTATCTATCTATCTATCTATCTATCTATCTATCTATCTATCTATCTATCTATCTATCTATCTATCTATCTATCTATCTATCTATCTATCTATCTATCTATCTGTCTGTCTAATCTAGATTATTTATTTTCCTTTTTTATATAGGCCTACCTGACTTGTATATTTTAGTTCATGTTATTATATAATATTATATGCTATAATTTTTCCATGTAGCCTATATATAAAAATACACAAACAAATAAAACATTTTATAATTAGTTTAATTAGATTTGTTTAATTTCTGGATGTATAGGCTACAATGAATATTATACATATTATATATATATATATACATATAGCATACAAGTAAAGTAGTTTTATATAACAAGAAAAAAATGATAAAAAAAGAAATTCAGACTAGATTAAACAAAAATGAAATTAATAGAATATTAACCGTAGCACATAACATTACATAATAGCATGTAATATAATATACAAGATGTCAGGTAGATTTATGTAAAAAAAGAAAAAAGTTATATTAAAAAAAATTATATATATATAAAAAAAAAGTCATACCATTTTACACCAAAAGAGAATATTTTACACAATAGCATGAAATAAAATATACAGGATGTCATATAGAGTAAAATAAAATATGTGGGGAGGCCTATATAATTATTTATTTTTTTTGCCAAAATATATCAAATCTATCAAAATATACCATGAATTCTGGAGAATTCATTTCTTTTACGGGAGAATTCTACAGACGCAGATTCCTAGTTTGTTTATTTGAATTTGACAAGGCATACAAAACATATATTTGATATAGTGAGTCTGGCACTCTGTTAAGCCAGTGGAAACTGTGTTTACAATCATCGTTCTTTTTTTCCTTCACATTGAAAGCGAGTTAATTGATCCACGTAAGCCCTCTAGATTTGGCAACTTCACTTTCTTTGGAGATGCTTTCCGGCTCATTAAAGATTTAGAGGAAATTTCAGTCACTCAGTGCCCACAGGAGATGCCGTTGCATTTTTACTCAGCGCCTTGCTTTTTTTCTTTCCTTCTCTTGCATGATGTTAGCTGGAAGCTCTCATTGTATATAGCGCTAGAGAGTATAAAGGATGGGGAGGGAGGAAAGATCTCAGCTTAGCTAAGCAGAAAGATGACCCATTGCTGCATACAGTAGACATCTGAACAAACACTGTGATGGTGTGATTTATGTTTTCGTTCATGCTTGTTTAAAGCCTCCATTGTGTATCATCCGATTCCTCACACATATTCTTTGAATGAAACTACTCTCTTCAGTCGTACAGCCATATGAGGAATAATCCTATTGGCCTGTTTTAGAAACACATTAACAGCCAAGACTAAATATAGCAGGTAGAGTAACTGCACAGTCTCGCAATGCACCATGGGAAAACAGAAACATTCGGTCCAGATTTTTTCTCTAACCACGTCTAGAAAACATCACAGTTAGACAATGAGTTGTCTGTTTGTCACAGAAAAATCCTGTAGCTGGTTAGTTTTTGTCATTTCTCATGAATTTTCCATGAATCCAAAGCGCATCCTCCCCCATCCTGTACTCCCGAAGGGGACTGAGTTTGTCCCCATGTGTCCACAAGCAATAATCCCCCATCTGCCTGTTTTCATGCCACCTCAGGTCTTGGGGATTCTTCAAATCACCATGTAGTAATTTGCATTCCTCGTATTTCATTGTTCAATTGTTTCGAAAACAGCATGCATATTTTTGTATTGGCTTAAAAAAAACAAAAAACTCTTGACTGCATAAATAAAAACATAATTTCGCCAAATTAAAATACATTTCTCTCAGGGTGTGTTGTTCACATGGCAGGTTTGGTTAGATTAAAACGAACTCTGGTGCGATTGCTCTGTTAGTGCATTAGAATAAGTGTGAACGCTGCCATCCCAACTCTGGTTCGCACCAAACAAGCGTACCAAAACATGTTTTCTGGGGGTTTCGGGACGCTTCCGAATGAGCTCTGGTGCCGTTCTACACAGGATGTGATGTGCAAACCAAGCATAAGATCTAAAATGCATTTGAGAGGCACTCCAAATCCATTAAACTTCAGAAACATTACTAAGTTGACAATATAAGCTAAAAATGGTTTGATAATATATTTGCATATTAAAGCCCTGTTCTGGCACTCTCTGGGACAGTTGAAACTCTTGCGCAAGTCACTTTCTGGCTGGTATAATTAGGCGACTGTATCCCTCTGAAGCTGTTCAGCGCCAGCTGTTATATGACTGGACGTCCGGAGGGAGCTGCCTTCATTGTAATTAACTCACGGCGCAGAAAAAAAGAGGGCCACCTCTCCAGGAACAAGACTAACGGTCCAGTCACCACCACGAGCGTAGTATCTGCTCTTCACAGCTTGTTAACTGTGGTATCACAAAGTGAGTGCTCTTATGAACTTTGTAACATTTTCCCCATTTTTGTTAACAAAATCTCCTGATTCATACGGTTTATTTTAAGAATACACATCCATCTTTCTTTCTCGGTCCACCCCTATAAACAGATCCTCAGTGCAAAGTAGGTTCTCCTAGGCGATGTTGAACCATTTATTAAACGTGTAATACAACTGGACTCATACAGACCGGTCGGGATTTCCCATTTAATGGTGTGCGATGCAAAATGAGAAGGTCAAACTCGGCTTAAGTTAAGGCTAATGTTATCAGATTCTGTGACAATTCTTCTTCTTTTTCTTAGTAAATTGTGTAATTGTCCTGATGATACAGAAATGACTCACTTCACTTTAAGTAATCACAGCAATCATTAGTCATTGTCTCTAAGTTCTTCTGTGCATTCTTCAGTGACATTAGCCAACACAACCACACATGTCTACAAGAGTGAGACCACCGGAGGAAGGCCTAACCATTGCATTGTCTGTTTACTGACACAGTTTCTTGCTGCTGCCAAGCAGTGGGCAAACATTCCTCTAAGAGCCTCGCTGCTCTTTAGCTGTGACGTGATTCCTGCGAGGATAGCTGGAGGTTTAGTCTACGAACCACCTGGCGCAACAGTTGGACTGGATTTGTATGAGACAGAGAAAGACGGCAGGATTGAATCAGCGGGATGAGCTAGGCTAAGGTGCTCCCTGGTTATGGATCAAAGTGCTAAGGTACTCCAGATGGTTGGGACAGGTAGTCTGAATTATTTCTTAATGGAAGCTAATGGTCCATGAAGACGCTTGGCCCGAGAAACGTTCAAGTGTGCCGGCTGTAAAACAATAACTATCCCTGGACATCGATCTGTCGGTTTTAGAGGCTGCAGTGTGTGCTCAGACTTTTAACTCCTCAAATGTTTGTTGTGTGGGATGGTTGTTGCTTACTTACAAGGGAATTAAGGGTTCAAGCGTGACCAGATGGCAATCTGTGGTTTAATCCGTACACCTGGTGTGTCACTAGGGCAAAGGTTCAAACCCTGAAATTACAGTAGCGATGGGAAGTCAGGTCACATTTATTTATAGAACACTTTATACAATACAGATTGTTTCAAAGCAGCTTTACAGTGATAAACGGGAAAATGATTTAATGATGCAAACCGAGTTCATTTCGGCTGTACAGCAGCTCTAAATGAAAATAGTGTCATTGTTCAGCTGAAGTCAGTTCAGTCATCAATTCATCAATTATTCAATTCGTTCATTTCATCTGGGAACTTGGAAAGAGGTTGTTTAAATACACAGAAGTTGATCTTATATACATAATTTTCATATGATGAGCTATAAAACATGCAAAACCCCTTTTTAAAAATTGATGATTATATATTTTAGTGCATAAATGATATATATTTATATACACATGGTGTAGTGACCACTTTGGTCAATAAGATTATTATTTTTTGTTGAAAAAAGAAGTCTCTCATGTTTACCAAAGCTGCAATTATTTGATCAAAAATACAGTATAAACAGTAATTTTGTGAAATATTATAACAATTTAAAATAACTTTTCTATTTTAATATCTTTTAAAATGCAATTTATTCCTGTGATGCAAATCTGAATTTATGAATCGTCTAAATCATTACTCCAGTCTTCAGTGTCACATGATCCTTCAGAAATTATTCTAATAGGCTGATTTGCTACTCAAGAATCCCCTTTTATTATTATCAATGTTGAAAACCGTTTTTTTAATGTGTATTTATGTGGAATCCGTGATTTTTCTTTAGGGAACTTTTTGGTGGTAGTTTATAGCTATAAAACATGCAACAAATCATATATTTAGTATTGTATATTTTAATATTATTGCAATATTAGTTTATTTTTATTATTATTTAGTTATCCTTCCTTAATTTTGTACCACTCTTTATTGAATATTTTATTTATCTTTGTCTGTAGGAAAACCCATACCTGTGTAGTGATGAATGCGATGCCTCCACTAAAGAACTCGCCCATCCTCCAGAGCTGATGAAAGATCGTGAGCGAACTGGACTCATCACGTACTGGCAGACTGTAACATGGAGTCGATATCCCGAGCCTCTTCTGGCCAACATATCCTTATCCTGGAACAAAAGCCTTGAGTTAACAGATGACATCCAGATAACCTTTGAGTACGGGCGGCCCACAATAATGGTGCTGGACAAGTCCCTGAACTATGGGCGAACCTGGCAGCCTTACCAGTACTACGCTGATGACTGCTTCGAGACCTTCGGGATGTCTCCGAAGAGAGTGCAGGATCTGTCGGCAACTAACGTGACCAGAGTCATTTGTACTGAGCAATACTCTCGTTGGGTCGGTTCCAAGAATGAAAAGAACGTGCAGTTTGAGGTCCGGGAACGCTTTGCCATATTTGCTGGGACAAAATTGCAAAACATGGACAACTTATACACACGGATGGAGAGTATGAAAGGCCTCCGAGACTTTTTCACCTTCACCAACCTGAGGCTTCGGCTGCTGAGACCGGCACTCGGAGGAACATACGTACAGAGAGACAACCTGCTCAAGTACTTTTACGCCATCTCCAATATCGACATACCAGCAAGGTAATGATGCACAACACTATGTTTGTCTTACTTATGGATAGTTGTTGCTTTTTTAAATTGTTGCATCGCTAATTTTTTAGGCTTATGACAGGAAAAACGTAGAGATATGACAGGAAATTATGGGAGTAGAGAGAGAGAATGGTATAAGAGCACAACACAGGTGAAAATAATATTTTAAAAGTTGAATTTTGTTTTATCATAGTTCAAAGAAATACATTGGACATAATATAATTAAACAGGACCTATTATGCTTTTTTACATTTTCAACTGTGTAATGTTGCTGTTTGAACATGAAAAAGGTCTGCAAAGTTGCAAATCATAAAGTCACTCGAAAGGGAGCTATTTTCTATATCAGTAAGCACTGTTTATGAACTCCCTGAAACACCCCAATTGTAGTCTTTTTTTCCGGGAACGTACGTCACAATATTCCTCATTTAAATAATTCCTGCCCAAAGCATACACAAAATAAAGGGGGCGAGGCCTGGTTGAGCTGCGTTTCTAGTGTGTTGAAACTCATGTTTATGGTAACGCTTCATGGTTTAAAGCGGTTGACCAATCACAACACACTGGTCCAGCTGACCAATCAGAGCACATTGTGCTTTTCAGAAGGCATGGAGCATTTCCACAGCATGGTACGGCTCGCTTTCTCTCGGTTTGCTTTTCCAAACTGAGTTCCACTAGTACCGCTTCAAAGAGGGTGGCATTATAGACTGATATATAGTTGCGCCACCTACTGCCGTGACATCATCCACTCCTCGTCTACCAACGAGAGGAACGTCTGCACCTCGTCTACTGACCACGATTCAGCCATTTATTTTTTCAAGTTGCGTGTGACGGTCGTTTAAAGCAAGTCCTTTAATAAAGTTGTGTAAACAAATGATACTACGGTGGCTGTTGCTGCAAGCGGGTTTGGTGTCTTGTTTCGCGAATCCAATGACGCTGGTAGTGACGATTCTCTCTGACCAATCAGTGAGCTGCAGTGTTGTTTACACATCACATTTTCACACCTCAACCGAGATGGTACTATTTAAGCGAGCCGTACCATGCAGTGGAAAAGCGCCAATAGAAACAGGAACTAAACAGAGCATCATTGACAGACTGGGAAGAGTGGTGCAGCAACAATGTAAAATATGTGAAAAATAATGTGTCTTAGTATATTTTAAATTTAGTACATTATAATCTTAGCATATTTTAAACTATTTGTTCTATGCGTTGAAGTGATCAGCTATGATAAAAATGTTCAGCAGCAAAGGGGGATCAATGCACGGCCCAAACCTCCGGTAATGCAAACCCTCAATCAATACTTATTCTGGTATTTCAGAGAGGAAATTGTTTTAACGGTGACAGGGAATGGGATGGCTTAAGTAGACAAATGGACATGCAGAACGCAGCCTATCAGAGGGCTGACTGATGTTTCAGTGTTTCATAATGAGAGGACCGCCGGAGTGGAAATGTTAAGCTAATACCCAGCGGAAAATCGTCCTGGGTTATTTTATTCATTCCACAACATTGGGATGCGTTTCAGCAGCATTTGAATAATAAAAATGGCAAGGCCTCCCTGATGGCCTGCCCTGTGAGTACTCGTCTAAACGGAGTCCACGGGGTTGGTGGGTGTTGGGCACAATAATCAGATCAGACTCTACGACCAGTGACACTTCCTGCATCACGGCCCATTTCCCCAGCCATCAAGCATTCGCTAATAATCAGTGCTGATTACACTAAATAGCCTATAATAACATGGGCCAAGAATCCTTAATTGAGGAAGATGAAGTGTTACTTGTTTAAAGCAATTAAAGTACGCTGTTAATTTCCCTATTTACCTCTTTATTTTGTGGCTTGTTTGCCAGGAGACGTTACGTGCGCTCTGATAATGATGTTTGCCTTTTCATCCGAAGTGCCAGTGATACTACTAACTCAAATTTCTGCAGAAGGCATCTAAAAATAGCCTGACTGAACAATGAAAACATATTCCTCAGTTGTTTTTTTCCCCTGCTGCTTTGATGACATTCGTGAAAAATCATCTTGATCAGCCCCTTTCCCGCTAAAAAGAAATGTTTAGGAGGCATCGTGCTGTACAGCACGCCACGTGTCTGTGAACATAATGAGACACAACCATTCTCCCTGTGAAGCTCATCTTGCAGGGTTCATTTTTTTGCCCAACTCTAATATGTGAAAAGATAAGACTTGCGTTTTATCCTCACCTTCTCCTCCCTTCTCCAGCTTGCTGCAATCTGACGTGAGATACAAGACAGTAGAAAGAGTTCATAAATAGGCGTCCCAGTAGATGGACCGGATTTGGAAACGGTTAGAAAGCGGGAGGGTGGGCTTGTGTTCCATCAGACAAATATCCCAAAGACATTGCTTGAACCTTAATTAAACATGGTAAGGGAGGAAATAAATAAATAAACACCATTCCCAGGGTTCATGTTAATTTATGCAAAGACTTGAGTTGATCAGATGCATCTCCTGTTCCCGTTCCCCCTTCCCTTTCATCCCCGAATCCTCCTGTGAAACCCTTCTGAAAATCCAGTGTACCAAGATATTGCAACCTGCATATCAAAGACGCCATAGATTTCTGGTGAATTTGGCGTGAGGGATTTTTGAGAAATAATGCTGTTTTGTTAATATACAGAGAACCTGATAGGGCATTTCGAAAGATCAAGGTCGAACGGAAATAAAACGGGTCGGTGTAAACCTATCAGAACTCACATCTCAGAGATGTCCTTGGGCCTACATTGGCAAAGAGACAGAGGCTATGGAGGGAAGGTGAGATGCAGGAAGCTCCGGAGGTGCCACGAGGACAACATCAGGATCATTCCGCCTTTATCACCCGTGTGTGGGCAGAAATTCTAGCATGAAAGCACCACCATGAAGAGGTGTTTTGTAGAGAATCTAGAATCCCTCAGAGATTGATTCACACCCACACTTGGATTGTGCCGTTGTGCTCTTGTATTAAATGTAAGTGATTGTGTTTTCAACCATTTAATCACCAGGCCAGACAACACCAAGACATAGTGATATATGTAAAGAAAGAAGTTGAAAAGTACATACCCCTCAAAAGTTTGTACACACCTACTTGTTCTGTATTATCACTAGTGTTGGGAAAGGTACTGACACTTCAGCTTCCCAACCTACTGACAAAAAGTAGCATTTAAACGTTAGTTCACCCCAACATTTTTATTTCATTAATTACTCAACCTCATGTCGTTCCAAACCCGTCACTTTCTTTCATCTTCGGAAAAACAAATGAAAATATTTTTACAGAAAAGAGATTTCTGTCCCTCCATTGACAACATACACAACTACCAATTTGACGCAACAAAATGTTGATAATGGTAAACAGAAGCTCAAGCATGTTCGCTTGACATGCGAGAATCAATGAGGTTCATTCTCGTGTTACGCAGCACAATTGAGCGTCCTCAAGAACCAATGACGTGTGTTTTCCAGCATCAAAGTAAGTACGGTTGAGCTCCTGTTTATGTTCGCTGATCAATGTTTATACAGTGTACAGAATAAAAGCCTAAATTCAATCTGTTCATCATATAGTGATCGAGTCTCTTCAGAAAATTTGGATTAAACCGCTCAATTCATGTGGATTAGTTTTACGATCTCTTTATGAACTTTTTGAAGCGTCAAAGTGGTTGTTGAGTAGCTGTCAATGGAGGGACAGAAATTGCTCAGATTTCATTAAAAATATCTTCATTTGTGTTCCAATGATGAATGAAAGTCTTGCAGGTTTGGAACAACATGAGGGTGAGTAAATAAATTCATTTTTGGGTAAACCCTTTAAGGTATTTATACAACCATATACACACCATATGTGTTGTGAGTATAATGAGGGTCTCATTATATCACATAAAATATGGATTTTTGTGCAGCAACTCAAATTAATCAGTGAATCGGTTTTGGACCAGTTAATTTTCACTCAAATTAATCATTCAAAAAGCAAAAAGATAAGATAGACAGTTTAGGTTGGTGTGTTTGATTATTGCTCCAGTTTGTACAAATATACACTACTTTTGAAAAGTTTGGGGTCAGTAATACATGTATCATTTTTTTTATTCAGCAGGTTTGCATTAAAAGACTTTTACATTGTTACAAAAGATTTAAAATAAATGGTATTTAAAATAAATGCTGTTCTTTAGAACTTTCTATTCATCAAAAAAATCCTGGAAAAATGTATTAGGATTTTAAAAAAAAAGAAAACTGTTTTCAACATTGATAATAATAAGAAATGTATCGTGAGCAGCAAATCAGCATATTAAAATGATATCTGAAGGATCATGTGACACTGAAGACGGGAGTAATGACGATGAAAATTCAGCTTTGCTGTCACATTACACTTAAAAATATATTAAAGTAGAAAACCATTATTTTAAATTGAAATGATATTTCACAATATTATTGTTTTTACAGTATTTTTGATCTTGGTGAGCTTAAGAGACTTCTTTCAAAAACCAAACATATGACCCTCAACTTTTGAACGGTAATGTATATGAGTAAAAACAGTATATGAATAGAATATGAAACTGTAAAAAAATAAATAAATTGCATACTAGAATGTGTAGTATGGTAGCTTAATCCAAACACAGCCATACAAATGGAGCCTTTGCACTGACGCTTCAGGTTGTGATATGCAACGTTCATCTGTGTTGGTTGATATTTAGAAGTCAAGGTCCTATGGCAGGGGTCTGATGGGTAAAGTCAGCTTTGGCCTCATGATCATGGACAGAGAGATTGGCAAGATGTGTCTGAGATCTGGGCAGGATCATTTATTCAGTCTGACCCTCATTCACCTCCCTCATCGGTCCCATTAGGAAAATGTCAGTCTGCCAGAAAGGTGTCCTCTAAAGGAAGTGAAAACTCTGGACATCAGATGGCATCTCTTGATTCTTTATGTAATTTTGTGCTGTTTGAGAGGCACATGAGCCCTGCATCTAAGGTTTAAGACTGGCAGAGAGGGTGTGAGAGACATCGGCAGGTCTTGTCAAAAGAGAACATTGGCAATTTGGAGCGGGACAGTTTGGGAAGATCAGACGACACCAGTCAGGTGCTGTCAAGCCCTTCTTTCTTTTCACTGAAACATTTGTTTCTAAGGTCAAAATGCATCGTGAGATCATATAAAAACAGTGAACAACACTGAAATACTGTCTGACCCTGATGAATTTCCTTATTACTCCAGACTGATTTATGCTAGTTAGTGCTGGTTTGTTGTTGGTACCAGCAAACCCTTACATAAAAGTACCATGGTGGTCCTGGAGTACCATGTTAAGACAGAGTACATGAATTTCAGTATTATGGCATTTATAAAAGTACTATTTTAGTACATTTCTCTGTACGGTGTTACACATAATATTGAAATTAATGTTATTTACATCTTACTCCAAAGTTATTACAAAAATCCCTTACAAAAATGTACCATGGTTTTATTATAGTAAAAGTGTACTAACCATGCTTTATTGGCAGATTGATTACCATTTTTTATAACCACAGTTTTACCACAAATACCATGGGTAAACTGGTTAGTGTAGCAAAACCATGGTTCATTTGTGGTTACCATGGTTTAACTATAATAACAATGTTTTTTGGGGTTTTTATTTGTAGTAAAACCATAGTTAATTTTCATAAGGAATGCTATGGTACTACTATGGTATATGCTTAAAAATAAACATGCTAATACCATGGTTCATGTTTGAAAAAGATGGTAGTACTAAGGTATCTTTTTTGTACCGTATCTTCTACAGTACATTAATGTCATCGGGTTGTAATACCCTGTTAGTTTGAAATATACCATGGCACTATTATGACAAATGTCCAAAAAACACTATTACTATGTGGATGTCCGACAAACATGTTAGTACTATGGTATGTTTTTGTAAGTGTTACTTAAAAATGTTACTGTGTTGGTAATGTATAGTACAGTAATGTCATCAGGTGGTAATACTACTGTATTTTATATACAATAGTACTGAAACTCATGTGTCATTGTATTTGCCAGGTGCATCCAAAAATACCATGGTACTACAGCGGTAAATCTCCAAAACAACCTTGGTAGTACCATGTGTATTTGAAAGTATCATAATATTACCATGTATCATCATCACTTTACTATGGGACTACCACAGTACACTTTTAGCCATGCTGTTAACAGCAACAACTAGTTGGTGAGGTTTATCAACCAGTGTGGTCCTGCTGGTTAGCTAGTTAAAAAGGTCTCATGTGGACACCAACATCCCAGCCAACTTAGCTTTTTGAAATTTTTCAGATTTTAATTTTACACTGTTTTTGCTTTAGGGTGTCTTTTTTCATCATAAACCCTTAGATAATAACTTGTGGGGGAATTTCCCTCTGCTCCTTCACACAAAGCAATCCCTTTATGTAAGAATTGAGGAACATCTCTGAGCGCGTACTGCGTACGTGACGTGAGTTTATGAATGATTCTTTACAGGCTGCTCAACTGAGGCTCAAATGCATTGTGGTTGCTTTGGTTCTTTGGAAAAACAAACCTGTGTGAAAAACCCAAAGGCTGATGCTAAGCTCACAACACTAGCAAAAGTGGATTAGCTGAGCACTTTGCAATGTTAGAATAATCCGAATGAGAGCTCTTCTCTACTGTACACCCTACAGAAACATCCCCACATCCCTTTACGGTGGTCAGAATCTAAATCACATAGACAGTCACACGCCTCACACGAGTCACATCTTATCGGCATAGCTTTTGTGATATGTTACTTTATTCAGCTGGGATCTGTCAATATACAGACGCGCTGACAGTTGCTTAGTGTCTACAGTGCACTGTGCCGTGAATGACCTGACAGGCCATCGTTTGCCCATCGTCGACATCCCTGCTGAAAACACCAGCACATGTTGTGTTCTGGATGCTGGTGTAGATATTCCCATCTAGCTTCTTAAAATCAACTTGAATAGTCATTCTCAAACCATTTTTTACTTATATAATGTAACATATTTCATAAGTGAAAATGCAAAACAGGACTTGATTTCATCCACAGGGAACTGATTGGATTGTGTTACATACCACAATGGAGCCAGACCAAGTTAAATAGCTGTTTGGTTATTGGTTAGCATTGTCCAACAGCCTGTTCTGCCTACTGTGACTGTGAGTGACATCAGCAGAAATGGAGAGTCCTGCCGGGAGACAAGAAAATTACAGTGACCACAATTTTGCACACGTATAACTTATAAATATTTAATGTGATTAATAACATAACACAGTAACCTGTAGTATACCAAGTAAGTGTACTCATTATATGCTACTCATGTTATTTCAGAAGCTTAAGTTTGGCAAACATGGACACTTTTACACTACTTTTCAAAAGTTTGGGGTCGGTAAGATTTTTGAATGTTTTTGAAAGAAGTCTCTCTTGCTCACCAAGGTGGCATTTATTTGATAAAAAATATTATTAAAATTTAAAATAACTGTTTTTTATTTAAATACATTTTAAAATGGTTTTTATTCCTGTAATAGCAAAGCTGAATTTTCAACATCATTAATACAGTATTCAGTGTCACATGATCCTTCAGAAATCATTCTAATATGCTGATTTGCTGCTCAAGAATCATTTCTTATTATCAATGTTGAAAACAGTTGTCCTGCGTAATATATTTGTGTAACCGTGATACACCCCCCCCCCCCCCCCCCTCAAAAGAACAGCATTTATATAAAATACAAAAAAAAATTACATTATAAATGTCTTTACTGTCACTTTTGATTAAATGAATGTGTCCTTGCTGAATTAAACTATTAAATTATAAAACAAAAATCTTACTGACCCCTAAACTTTCGAACTGTACTGTATGTTTGACACATTTAAATTAAATATTTGATGATAGTTTAGACTGTTAGATTTACATGTTTTTTTCTATTTACATTGACTTAAAATATACCAATTCATTCATAGGTTACTGGACTAAAATAAATGAGACATGACAAAATATTTACTACCTTTCAAGTACATTTTTGTCAAAAGAAAAAAATATGACAAAACAACAACAAAAAATCTGTAAAAATGAACGCTTGAAAGTCTCTGAGGGCAGTCATGCAAGTAGTTTTTTTGGGCAACAGAGCTGTGTCAATAGATCAATGAAGCCCCCCTCTCAAAGGCAGTCGGACACATCTGAAGAGGCAAGCACGAGCTAAGTTTCCTTTGGACAGAGCCTTGAGCGAGCTCCAACTGAACCTATAGTGCTGCGTTTTCATGCACGTTTGGTTTAATCTCACATTCTCTTTTTTCATCTTGTTTAGTGTGCATCTCTTACCATACTGAGCCAATAGTCCCACAGCAAAAAAAAAAAAAAAATTGTGCAAGGTTTGAAGTATAGAGAGAATATGCAATCTTTGGGTTCCTTCTATAGAATTACATTTAGTAAACACACATTTTTTTTGTTACATTTTCTGCTAGTGTTCTGGGTGGTTGCTAAGGTACGCTATGTGGTAGAGCTGCACAATTCTGGATTTTTTTTGTTTCAAACAGAGATCATTATTCTCCCATGATTCTGAACAGACACAAAATATCATGTCATTTACTATAAGTTCTGACGAAATGTTAATTGCTGCAGTCTATTTAAAATGTTTAATTATTCTGAATGAACTGACTAATTCAATGATCACTCATAAATACATCACTTGTTTCATTACTGGATGAATCAGCGTTTTTGAACGAATTTCTTGAATGAATGATTCAATGACAAATATATTTTTATGCATAATTGATGAATTCAACTAGAATTGCCTGGGACAGACTAAAGGCCCGTACACACCGGGACGAATTTCGCGCGCGATATTCGCCGACGTTTAACGCCTCGTGACTAAACAAAGGGCGCCAATGTGAGTGTGCACACCGACGCGAAAAACGCCACGCGTAAATGCGTTTTTTTTTTAAAAATGCCTCGGGTTCGTTTTTTTGGTTTGACGCGCCGCGTCAAAAACTATCCGACCAATGAGATTCCCGCTTTTGCTCACGTGTCTGGAGCTTCTGAAGTTACAGTAAAACACAACTTGGGGGCGCTCAAACACAAAACGGTCTTGCCGAGCACACATACTTAACAGCGAAGAAGATATACGCCAAGTAGCGTCTACACTGCCCATAGACAGACACTGCGGGGAAGAAATGACGAGGAAGATGCAAGGCAAGATGAATGTAGAGCTGCTGGTCTCGTTGGTGTCGGAATAAAGAACTATATGACAAACGCGACAGCGACTACAAAAATCTTGTTAAAAGAGAACTGTTATGGAGTGGTATTGCAGAGTATAGACTGTTATGGAGTGGTATTGCCGAGTATAGACTGTTATGGAGTGGTACTGTATTTCTGTTTTACATTAAGCGCCATCTAATGTCAGGGAATGAATTTGCATGTTCACTCGGCTCATCGTCAGCGAAAAACGCTTGGGTGTGAACACAAAAAACGCGTTGAAAAACGCTGGCGAATAACGCGCGCCGATATTCGTCCCGGTGTGTACGGGCCTTCTTACAGTGTCTTTTGTGAGTGGAGCTGTTACTCTGTTTTAAATCCTGTAGTAGGACAGTCATTAACAAAAAGCCACATTTGTGTGGCGTTGTCCAGGTTTTAAACTGGATAAATTAATAAAGCAGTAGTGACACGTAACCTGGCAAGGATCTTCATTCACCAACTTGCAACATAGATCGCCTTGCTAAAACACATATGTGGGAGATGCGGAATGGCTAAAAATAACAAAAAAAATAAAAGAGGACTTGAGTAAGCCCATTAATGGCATGTTTGAGTCATGCTCTTAACGAACTATGTTTTTTTCCTCTTTCCATATTGTGAATAATAAATGTGTATCATTTTAATTTGCTTGTTACACAATGGAGCCTTACTTATTGTAATAATTATTTGACGTAGCCTACTTTTACTCTCAGAATTATTCCTTGGCATCTTCACGTATACTAAACTGCATTTTTTTTAATTGTTTGTGTGCTGGGGGTACGCATTTACGTCTTGTGCAGATTGATGTTAACATTTAAGCTAGCTGGTGAGAGAAAATGGCACTATCAAAGAGTCTAAAGAGGAAAGTTGACAGCGAAAATAGGGCATACAAAGAAGAATGGAAAGACAACCATGCATTCAGCCTACCTAGTTTTGTGAATGTAAAGCCGGTGTGTCTTATCTGCAACGAAGCGATCCATAGACTCTTTTGAATGTCTTTCAGAACTTTTCAAATTAAAAGCTCTCAATTCATCTCAAAATTAAACATTGCTGCAAAAACATTCTCGTACTTTTATTTTGAAGGCAAACTCACTAAAGATGAAGTGATTGTGAGTAACTGTTGCTGTCATGACAGATCTATTTCAGAACCAGCCGCTAATCTGGCTGCGGGTGCGGGCCAGATATAATTGCTGACCACTGCAATAGCGGTTACTAACACCGTTTCTACACTGGACACAACAGCTTGAAGCTGTCTACACTGGACACTACTAAGCGAATGTTACAAATCCATTTATTCTTCATGTGAGCCGTAACGAGAGCGTTTGAAGTACATCAGAAATAGAATTTGTCATCTTATGCTGCATCCAGTGTAGACAGCATCACTGATTATAATGGGTTCTATCTGCTTTTGCACGTCGCATGTGCAGGTCGAAAATGATAAATCTGATTCCCTATCAGTCGCTCACGTTCGATGTAACGTCGGAGTGACGACGTAATTGGGATCACTTCAGGGAGCCCTATCAACTTCGAGTGTCTACAGAATGAGCCAATGAACGATGGTGTGCATGAATTGCGTTACGCGCCCCACCCCGCGGGTATAAACAGGAAGCGGGCGCACACACACATTGTCTTTCACTTCGGAGCCGAGAGGTTGTTACTTCATAGTGCTGCAAGAAGAGACTCAGCAAGGTTGGAAATTCTAACTCTGTCCAGCATTGGTGTGACGGCGTGATCAGCGGTGGCTGCGAGCTTACAGCTCTCAACTGCTGTTTTTACAGCTTCTACACTGTGTGTGTGTGTCAGTATCGGTGGCCGTTCCTTGAGTTTATACTCATTATAGCCCTGGGTGCCTCAGCATGGGAAGAGTTTTTATTTTCTCTTTTTTATTTTCAACTAAAATAGCAACACAAGCGTAACCCTGCGTCCTTTTCAGGATGTGCGTTTCTGGGTGCGGTCGTTCCCTGGCGCCAGCAGACGGCCACAATAGTCGCCTCTCGTGTTTGGGCATTCAGCTCGCTGAGGCAGCTTTTGTGAATAGTTCATGTTCCTATTGCGGGAAGATGACTATGGCTGCATTAAGATCAAGACTCGCTTACCTCAAGGGAGGTGCAGTCCCCTCGCCTATGCCCCGATCTAGTGTCTATTCTGGACCCCTCACGCCTCACAAACGCGGCCGCCGCTGGAGCTTCCAAAAGAGCGTGCTTGTCCTTCT
The DNA here is from genome assembly GCF_965113295.1 of Leuciscus leuciscus. Classification (NCBI taxonomy): domain Eukaryota; kingdom Metazoa; phylum Chordata; class Actinopteri; order Cypriniformes; family Leuciscidae; genus Leuciscus; species Leuciscus leuciscus. The sequence continues at coordinate 7,244,549 of NC_138737.1, forward strand.
CATGAACAACCAGTCGTGTCTTTTGGGGCTCTTCCTGACGATCAGATGTCGGTCGCAGCATCGGAGGGTGAGCTTCAGTCCTCTGGAGATAAGGATTCGGCTGCGTTACTTCCTTCGGGGAGTGTAGAATTGCCTGAGTCCGATCCAGAATGGATGCTTTCCCGGGCCAAACCTTCTTGGTTGGATGATTGGTTTCTCGGGGCGGGCCGTGCTGGTTCTCCCCAGGTGCCTTTCTTCCCGGAGGTGCATGAGGAGCTCACTAAGTCGTGGACGGCACTGGGCTCCCTGAAGTGATCCCAATTACGTTGTCACTTCGACGTTACGTCTCCTGTTCCCTCCTTCAGGGAACGAGGGTTACATTAGTAACCGAGACGTTACTTAGAAAAGCTATAGCACAACTCAACTAGTCACATGGAATATGTACACAGTAAACAAATTCAGTATATTAATGGTAAAAAGTCCACCTGGATGATGCGACGGCAGCCTTATTGCGCCAGAACTCCCACCACACACCAGCTTACTGGTGGCGAGGAGACAGAGTGATGAAGCCAATTAGTATATTTATATATATGGGGATGATTAGGAGGCCATGATGGACAGAGACCACTGGGCAAATTTGCCCAGGATGCCGGGGTTAAACCCATACTCTTTTCGAAAGACATTCTGGGATTTTTTGTGACCACTGAGAGTCAGGACCTCGGTTTAACGTCTCATCCGAAGGACGGTGCTCTTTGACAGTATAGTGTCCCCGTCACTATACTGGGGCGTTATTACCCACACAGACCACAGGGTGAGCGCCCCCTACTGGCCTCACTAACACCTCTTCCAGCAGCAACCTGTTTTTTTCAGGAGGTCTCCCATCCAGGTACTGACCAGGCTCAACCCTGCTTAGCTTCAGTGGGCAACCAGTCTTGGGCTACAGGGTGATACGGCTGCTGTCAATTAATTATTATTGCATTATTTTAGTGTGTTACCATGGTGTTTTGTATTTGTGTGTATGACACTGTCCACCTTCTACACTAGCACTTACCTCAGCTTGTGGAAAAGCTACTTGTGATGAGCTTTGATTCTACATGTGGCTTTCTCATTACCACCTGTGTTTTTTGGTGCTTGTCACTCTATTATAAAGGTACAAACCAGATTTTGCACTTTAAAATTGTTATATTAACATTATATCAGTTTTTTTGCTTTTTTCATTGTACACAAGTTTAATATTTAGCGTTAGGGATTTTTAAAAATTCTTAAACCCTAACAGCAATCAAGAATAGTGAATTCAGCCAGCTCAAGAGAAAGGAATCATTTCACAGGCAAATTTCAAATGCCCACTATTTATGTCTTCAGTTCCATTTAAACATCATAGGTGTATTTGATCATGATTTTCTCCACACTGCGTTGCGTGGGCGCATGTGTGATCTGCAATTTTTGCTTTTGTCTGCAGTTGCTTTCGTGTGATGTAATACTTGCCCTACTTTTAGGTGAAGATTATGCTAGCAATACGTCGGTACAGTTAGAAGCAGAGCGGAGAATGTATTATAAATGCTCAGGTCTTGGCAGAGCTGCTCTTACAGTATTCCCACAGGAGCTCCGTGAGTTTGCTTCTAAAAAGCCGAACACCATCAGCGCTGACCATCAAAGATGAGTCCTTGGCCTGAGTTACTCTTCTGCTAAGGTTACATTAGCAAAGCGGCCAGGGGCGCAAACTCAGGCTTGCTTCCTCTCTTCCTGCATGCTCACTGCTGTAACATATGCAAAGATATATTATTAAACACACCGAGTAAGAGTGAAAAAAAAAATTCTCTGGGTTATTGGCAGTGCGAAATTCAGATGGTATGGTCTCCTAAGCCCCTGCAGTCTTTTTGGCTACGTTCACACTGTGAGCCTTAGTGCAATTCAGATTTATTGCTCAGATCAGATTTTTTTGTATACCTATTCACTCTGTTGTTTTAAATTTGGCCAATATCAGATTCTAGTGTGAACAGATCATGGTTCAGAACTGATCTGCATGTGCAAAACAACAATAAAAAGATGTCACGCAGCACGGAGGAAATTAAAGTAAGTGGTTAAGTCTTTATTTATAGTGTGATCTGCCATGGAAGCCAGTAAATTTATGCACAGGCAATTTAAAAAAACAAAGAGAAAGACACAAAAAAAGAGAGCAGGATTTTTAAACATTTATGTTATGAGCCCCTGTGTTTTGCTTGTATATAGAGCTGTCACTGTAATACTTATGAGCTCTGACACATCACTGTCCTTCACTAACTATCTTTCACAACTGTCTTGATAACGTCGGGTATGTAAAAGTGACTCCCATGAGCACAGACTTATGACAAATGTTAATCTAGAGTGACGTTAAAGTCGCATGAATTCCGATTTGACTGTTCAAGCTGAGGTCTCATTGCATTGCAAAACCAGATATAGAACCGGATTTAGAACCACATATGGAGGTGGCCCAAATCGGAATTGAAATGATCAGATTCAATGTGGTTTGTACTGTTCACACTCATGAAAACAGATCTGAATCACAAAAAGAAAAAATTGGGCCACATTTACCTGCAGTCTGAACGTGGCTTTGTTAGCTGCACTCGCACTAATCTAAAACACATTTGAAACTATTGAAACACATTTTACTATAAAAAAAAAATTAAAAAAACAGATGTAAAGACACAGCAGTTTATAAATGTTGAGTATTACACTGAATTACCTCTTAACCTGAAGTGTGCAATTCTTTCTCCTGTACCAGCTGCACTACAGAACTTTGGCCACTCTATTGCCATCTGTGGTTGGAACATAAAATTGCAAGTTACTTACAGAGTTGTCCATTTTACTTCGGCACTGACATCGCTCTATATGTTTGAGCATCCAAACAGGAAGGCTCAACCATGAGTGAGTTTGGGGCGGGAGTATTGGTTGTCCAGCTAATGGGATGTTCAATAAACCTGTTTTTGAAAACCTCATTGAAGTAATATCTGCAGCCATAAACTATAAAAATTTACACAAATGTCTTTTAAATTAAATGAGCACAATGTTAAATGTGCGACACAACAGAAGTAGCAACAGATACTTTCTTCTTTAATGTGACGTACATCTGAGTGAAATGGATTATCAAAAAAGACAAAAAAGTTGGATGGGGACTTGGTTCTATCTATTGGTTTTTGATTGGATGGAGGCGGACCTAAATGCGAGCTTGCAGACGACTGTAAGAAAGGGGAGGGGTTTAAACAGTCTAAATGATTGGAGAAGTCCTGCACACGTCACCAGAGAGAAGTCTGTCGTTTCACGGGAAGATCGAGTTATGATGTTTAATTCAAACTTACTTACCCAAAAAAAAAAAAGAAGTAACATGCATGGATGAATCGTTCAGAAAAAGATCAATAACATGCATTTAGAAAATAGATAGATGCTGCCTTCATGTGCTATCAGAATATTTGTATTTAGACATTATTGCCCTCTCAAGTCATATTTGGGAAACTGATACCCGAGTTAGGCGTGCCATAAATATCAATCATAGGGGAGAGGAGAACAATTGCTGCTGTGACTTCATTAGTTTTTTCCACAACAGCTACATTGCCTCGTCTTGAAGTGCATATTTATATGAACAACCAAATTTATACACAGCGAAAATAGCATGTATTCGACCAAAATTCCAGTATCGTCAGCACAGACTATCTAGAATAGATAGCACAGTGAATTTTAATATTATCAACAAATGGGATGCTACATTTTATTCAAAATTAAATACCTTCAATACAGTTTGGCTGTAATAATATTTTCCAAAGAAATAGGCAAGAATAAACCTGGTTTCCGCCATGATTTCTATTCTCTACGACAAAAAAGCACTTGAACGCGACGAGCTTGTAATCACAACTTTAGAAGAGGGAAGTAGGACATTTCTGATAGCACATGAAGGAAGCATGAATGCCAATATTAATTGCAGAAAGCCACAGTCTGTAATGAGCCTCATTTACATAGAACGGTGGTGTGTTTGAACTGAAAAGAATGACAATGACTTTTTTTAATTGAGAAAATCAAAGGTGAGATTACATAACGAAAACAAAGATACACACACACACACACACACACACACACACACACACACACACACACACACACACACACACACACACACACACACACACACACACACACACACACACACACATATATATATATTCATACACATACATCCATATAAAGTGTAAAAGTTGTTCCGCAGCCTTTCAATACATGTAGGAGAACATATAAAAAACATCAAAATAATCATATTAATAATAATAATAATAACAACAGTGATGTTAATATATATATATATATAGGCCTATATATATATATATATATATATATATATACGAATTCCTTATAATTATATACAAATTCCTTAAAGAATGACAATTTATCTCTAATTTATCGCATTTAAAACTTCAGTGAATTAAGCTTAAAAGTGCATTTTTTCTATTTTTGCTATTCTGTTATTTGGCGCGAGTACCGCAGCAATTACTCACTCCACCTTTAAACAATTTTGTATCCTACAATGAATGTTACTGAGTTTTCTACAATCCCAGGTGGTGAGAAGTTTGAAATTTGATAAAAATACAAAGTGCAATTTCATGGCTAAGGCGAGACTTGTGAAATGAGAATACAATATGTTGATGCATTTTGCATCAAAGCTATATAAGAAAGCTTTGAAATAAGTTTGATATTTGAAGATTTTTTTCACCCAAACTATTGACATCTATATCTGACAATCAAAAGGCACCTTCAAAGCCAGCATTCAAACGTACTGAATGTGAGAGCTGGATCAAGCCAGAGTCATCCAATAACCCAACCCAAAGAATCAACCAACATTCATTTTCATTCTAGTTTGCGGCCGAATACTTGTCTGTTTACATATGCATTGATCTGGCTAACCCATCCACCAGAGTCTGTTTTCATCCATCTTTCCGTACAGAAGTGGGTATTATATGACTAATGATGCACTCTCGTGGCTGTGTATGATTAAATTAACCCATGCCTTTTACCCTGAGCCCAGCCATCACTTTTTATGATGGATGAAAATCGAAAACCCCCTCAGAAGCCCCCCCACCCCGCCTCACGACATTCACAATACGTCTAATACAATTAGCCATTAACAGAGCCAGAACAAAACTGCACTTTTTGAGCTTTTGTTTCTGAAATTTCCTGCATAAATGTCCCTCAAATTTTACTCCACAAGAAAAAATCTGCAATCGGGAAAGTCAGTCTATCAAAATCAATGTGAACACAATCTAACACTATTTTCATTTAATAACACGAGGCTTAAAATAATAGGCTTAAACTTATTGGGTTTGGCGATTAAAAGTACAAGTGATCTCAACTCATCTCAATAGCACAAATATTTTTCTCTAACTATATCCAAGCGAATGGGAAACGCAAACATGAAACTCAATGCAACTGTGCAAAGACACACAACCTTCCTCACATTTGGACTTGCTCTAACATGTGTAAAGTTGTTTTTACTGCTGGTCTGCAGTCCTCCACTGGTGTTTCACGTGTAATTGATGCTTCAAACATGTCCTGACCATTTCCAAAGGTTTTGATTAGTTAATTTCAAAGAAAAGAAAGAAATGGTTATAATGTTCAAACATGCAGTAATGGCAGGAATTAATTTAACATGTTAACTTTGACAGCCCTAACTAAAATACATTGTCATGTCATAAAATACATCAGACATGTTTACTCTGAAATACATAATAATACACATTCACAAACAATGTCACAATCAGCTTGTCTAATTATGTTGTATATCTTGTTAGACTCCAAGCACGAACATGACATGAAAGTGTGCTTACAGTGTCTCTTTGACAAAAGGTTCATAGTGTAATGCTCAGGTATTTACCTCATTAAGACAAAGATGAAACAACGTCTTCAAACGAATGATTGTTATGTCTGTAAAGGGGAAAGAATACAAAATGACTCTGTGACCTTACATTAAAAGTGTTTTTTCACCCTAATATGTTCAGTTAAATAGACAGAAATTAAAATTCCCATAATGGTTTAAATGTTTTCAAATATTATGTAGGCTATACTGAATTTCTTGCACATTTTACTGTCAATTTGACAGGATTTCCCTAAAGTGTAAGATACTACGTTTGCGCAAACATTTTTAAAAGGTTATCAGGGAGGCAGAAAGCACAAGCAAAGGGAAAGAGGGAACAACAGAAAACTGTCCTCCCTCAGTTTGTCATTCGCAAGGGGATCTTTGAAATTCTATTAGGGTCGTTCGGCCTCCCTGAAAGCAAGCACCGCGGGCGTAAATATCTCTGCTGCCCAGATCCCCACCCTAGGGGCGCAGAATAAAAGGGGGTGTCCCAGGAAGGCAAACAGAATTTTTCATCAGAACGCCTTCGCTCATCAAAATTTCATCCGGCCATTCTGTATGGAGACTGTATCTAGTGCAACGCCATCACAGCGGGACGTTCCTGTTCAGTCGAATGGCCCAATCCCTCCTGCACCAAAACATGTGCTTCATTAAATGCTTTTCTTTTCTTGTCCCACACATTACATCATAAACACCACGATCTGCGGAAGAGCGATTTCTGATGACTCTAATTTTAAGATTCACACATCCATAGTGAAAAGATGTTTCTAAAAGTTCTAAAATCCAGAGCTGACATGCACACTTTACACAGCATCCACCTTCTGTAAACTAAACATTGTGTTTTTAACTTGAAGTACGTGTGTTTTTAACTTTTCCGCCATTGACGGAAATATCCGGCTTTCCGTGTTTTCACTGTTATGCGGTAGGGGGCGCTATTACGCATCTTCTGAAAGAGTACAGAATCTTCTCATCAAAAAAAAATTAAATACATGTCAAGAAGCAGAAACAAGCGATAGTATGTAAGCAGATGCATATGTAAACCCAGGACGAGCTATAGGACCGTGAGGCTTTGGGGGTGTAGATGGAAGCGATCTACTCCCTCTATGTTTTGATCATTGATCCAGGTCTTTGACAAGAAACGCGATTTTGCTCAAAATGTTCCTTTTTATTAATGAAACTTGCCCACATTAGACCTAATTGAGTATTTATAAATAAAAAAAATGCATGAAGCTAGAATACATTGAAAAAAAAATTATTAATTTTTTTTAAGCAGAGATCCCTATTCTTTCTTTTGCTATATTGCATGTTCAGATATTCATAAAACAAAATATTCTGGGGGCCACGAAACTTTTGTGAAAATTATCAAAAATGCTGCGCTGGCTGGCAACTTTTTTTCAAAAACGCTGACAGGGAAAGAGTTCAACATCATATCAGGTTGCAAAATGCAAATGGCCATATTATAAATACTTAAAAAATATATTTTAACATGAAAGTAATTTTTTTTCATAGAAATGTCATTTTTACTAATTTAAAGTGCTGTCACTAACATAGGATGATCTCCACAGAAATGCAATTTTATGAAAGGACAGATCGCACAGAATTAGTTTTGAAATACCGAGCAGTTTGATTTGCGCTCTGAAGACAACTGTGTGCCCATCTCACTGTATTCAGCATCATGAGGATGCCTAAAGGATAGAGCTCTGTGGACAGTGACGCAGCAGGCGATGGAGTCACATTCTGGCAATAATTGGCCCCATCGCGATGTTTCTGTGGGGGGGAGAAATTAATTATGAAGGGACCTCCCTTATTCTTTCTCTCCTTCAACTTTTTTTGATGTGCACAGGGCCACTCTCTGTCTCTCTCTCCGTCTTCTTTCCTTACCGTCTCCGTGCCGTTAATCTGTGTCTTCCACGTGAGAGGCGGTGGTGCTTGCTTTGGGCTTCCGCCCTTTCGAGCGGGAGTGCAAAAGAAGCCCTTTTCTGCATCCTGTGTGAATAATTTACAGGAGCTGCCGGTGCCAAAGCTTTCAAGGTCGTCTGCGAATCAGTAGCTGTGGTACAGGAAGGGCCTTTCGCCTCATGGGGAGCGCTCTCTCTCCCATGTCTCTCCAACCTTTTAACTGCAAATCCTCTACGTGGAGGATGGGGAACGGGGCTGTAGAGGAGAGGTCTCTGGCCTGCCGCCTCCCTTCAGTGATACTATTGTATGGGCAGCTCTCTCAAGCATTGGGAGGAAACAGCGGGGCATTTTTCATTAGCCGCTCCCTTGGCACAGGCTAGGAAAAAAATAAAAAGGCAGAGAAAAATAAAAGACGACATTCAGAAACGAACTCCCCGTGAATGCCTTTTAACCCACAGATCCGCTATTGTGGGGCTGACCTTTTTTTTTTTAGCTGCTATACTTCAAAAATATGGGAAGGGTCTGGAGAGCCGATAATAAGGAATATGAAAACAGGCTTCTTTGCGAGGCGAGGAAGTTCTGTGAGAGGCGCACCACCGGAGGAGTCTGAATCGGGCATCGTTAGAGGAGGGCACAGCTTTCAGGGTCCTGTGGAAGGCTGAGGAAGAGAAAAGAGCATTTGAAGCCAATTACCCACATCGGTCTATAGTGAGCGATTCTTATAAATCAATATCCGCTGCCTGAACACCGTGTAAACTGAGTTGAATCTTATTTTTGGAGAGCTGTCATGTTCAATTTGTACCTCTCATCCATAAAGGATGGGGGGGAAAAAACATTGCTAATATAAGGTGTATGAGGCTCAAGACGTTGAGCTTGTTAACAAAGCGGGTCATTTTCTCAAACACCCCAAGTTCATGGGCCGGACAGCCTATTTGGAGACGTTCACACATTACCGTTCACTAATGGCCACTCTTTCTCCACATTCTCTTCCAGCGCTGTTCCTCAGTCCTCTTCAAAATGGAGGTAATAAGTCAGTCGGGTACTAGTGATAATGACCAATCTAGGCCGGCCCGAGGTGATTCTCCGGGCACCGATTGTCCTCGTCTTTCCTCCATCCGTTTTTGTTTGCGTAAGTGCCTCATGATGAGCCTGGCAGTGCTTCTGTGCAAATGAGAATAAATAGTCAGGGTGTCTCGTGAGAGAGGACTGTGGGAAAAATCAATCAAGCTCCCATTAACAGCAGCTTCCAGCTGCTTCAGAGCAACGGACTCCAGCGGCAGCCTTTTATCTGTCTATCTGTGTTTGTTTAGTGCCACTGCTATGTATTCATCAGTGCGCCGTGCTCCCGTTATTTGCACCAGTCTTTGCCGCTTTTTAACAAATCTTGAAAGAAATCTAGCCGCCGCATCCCATAAAGGCATAAATGCTCATAATGATATTCTATAAATGTTCCTCAACTAAACGACACCCTGGGGAGAATTGCGTCACACTTGTCTTTAGTTGTGCAGATTTATCCAAAACCTCATTACCTAAGCAATGGCAGGTTTAAACTCACGTCAAAAGGGGGCTTCAGGCAGAGAACTACCATCAGTAGAATTCTAAACATGTTCATGTGATATATATTTATTTATTTTTTACAGATTTTACCACTTTTTATTTAAACAAGAGCTCTCAATTGTTTTAATTTAATTTGATCAATTAAAACATTTTAAACTACTTTCTTCACAGATTCCCTTGGGGTCAATTTGACCCCCATGAATGGGGAATTGGGTATAATGGGGAAAATTATTATTTTGTAATTTTTATTTGTAAAAAAAACTAAAAAAAACGAACAAAAAACACTGCCATAAACCAGACCACACACAGTCATGAAGGGATGAGACCATAGAACATACCCAATGCAGAACACATGTACTGGGGCGATGGGGAGCATAATGGGGCAATGCTTTTCCCCAATTTTCAATCAAATAAAAATCAATCAGTGACAATGCAGACAACACTTTAAGAAGTGTAATTTTAATGCTTTCGGGTCATTTTGACCCATGAGGGAAGGATTTGTGAGAGTCTGAAGGTTACGATCTATTAATCTGTTGACCGTAAACCTTTGGGAAACCTCTTTGGAAACAATCACTATGGTTGTAATTCCATTTGTCACCATATGTTGTGCATAAATTGCACTTATAGCAGTTTCATAGGGGGATGGATGGTGAACCAACTGCAGGGTAAAGTTATAAAGTTTACTGTAGGTGAATGTGTCCCCTTCTATCTCATTTTCCGTAAAATCATTTAAAAAAGATTTCCTGCCATATTCTGTAAACCCTTCAAGTTGCATATGCTATTTATACACTGTTCATACCTCATACAAAACACCCTAGGCAAATATTTTTGTCATTATTGTTATTTACAAAAATGATCACATATAAGTATTCAAGTCAGAATGATAATTAAGCGACACAAGGAGACGTATGTAACGTGTAAGCAGGGATGAGGCAGAGAGGGAATCCGGATGCAAGCACAAGTTTTAATAGACAAACATAAACACAAAATAATCCAGGAACAAAGGTAAAATCCACAAAGAGGATTCTTTAATCAGCAAGACATCCAACCTGAATAATAAATAAAAATCCAATGACTTGAAAATCCAATGAATCCAGTGACAAAAAACTTTAAAGTTAGGATAAAGATATTCGGTGAATTTATTTTCACCAGATTCATCATCTATGTTTATATTTGTGTGTGTGATTCTGTGCATGCAAACTACACGTCAGCTATTCCCTTCTTTCCAATTACATTGGGGTGGGAAACTGAACCTAGATCAGCAATTATCCCAGAACTGCAACTGAAATTCCCTAATTATTTGATGTTTACACATCTACATTGAAGGTGAAGGCTACATTTTCCCAGGCCTTTCCAACGCAACTTGCAGCTCACAAGTCTGAAGCTTTGAGAAGAATCCACAACAGCTGACTAGTTAGTACTGGTGCTCTCCTTTAGCTCCTCTGTTTTGCCGGAGCATTAAGGGCCATATGTTTATCACACACTCCTGATTCTCCAGTCACAGATGGCCAGATAGGGGTTTGATCCTATCCCAACAGCAGAGCCTGGCAGCAAGCGTGCCCATGAGATCTGTTCCTGTCCCGAGCAGTGGGGTCCCAGCCCTGCGGTGTCTGGATATAGCTGCCCTGGATCGACACAGATTCACCCCAGAAAAAGATGCTGTTACTTCGCCTGCCTACCGAGACCCAGGAAGCCTCCTGCTGTTCTCCTGAAACCTGCAGAGAGGTTGCCTGGTTTGCTGCATTCTGCACTAAAAATGCACACGGGCCGGTTCATCCACCCTATAATGCCAGCGTTTTAATAAGAGCAAAATGGCCTTGCCCTCTCTGTCCTTAACAGCATCACAAATGATTTCTTCTGTCCTTGGTTTTTAATCACAAGACTTTCCTGTCTACGTGGCTTTTTTTTTTGGTGATGTGTCAATAATTTAGAATATTCATGATGATGAGGAATGCATACCAATCTGCAAGCTAGTGTCCGTATCGCTTGCAGTTTTCACACTCACTATCCATGCACATTTACAAAACGCCAGCAGGCATTTATTCAGCTGTCAAACCAGACAGATTTCTTTTTAGGGTTGTTTTTGCCAAGGCCTTGAATCACTTCAAGCGCTGTTTTTTTTCCGCGGCATGTTAGATTCCCGCAGCTGCCCTGTATTAGTCGCTGGTGCGACTAATCTGGCTTTATTTGAGATGCAAGTCCTGATTTAACACATGTTTAAGTGTGCTGAATGCACCTTCATTGGGAGTTGCTTTGACTAAGAACACTTTCATTCATGTGTTAAGTCTCTTAAAACACTTTCCATTCACCTTATATTAGTCTGAAAATGTCTGACAGTGTGTATAAATATTGATCACTTCCATCATTTCTGCAGTTTTTTTACATCATGAACATTTCCACCACAGTGTCATTTCCATCACATTTCATATTGGTGGAAATTACATTTTATAAATGTCTGACTCCTTTGTCTTGCTAGTGCTAATTTTTTTTAACTAACATTTGATGTAAACAAAAATACATATATACACACACATTATATTTTCACACTTTTGCATAATTTGACAAAATTAAACCTCGATTGTAAATGATAAAACATAATACCATAAAAGTAATAGTTATATTATTTACTTTGATTTTTCTTGACACATCACACTTTCTCTGAAGCTGCAAACTTTATATATATATATAAAAAACAATGAATTGCAAATTGGTTGTGGTTAAAATGATGTAACAGCTGAGGGTTGTAGCTGCACTAAAAAAATGATTTAAATAATTTTCAGTAGTGACATTTTTATGATTGAATCAATCTCTTAATTTTTTTAATGCAATATTTTTATGATGGAATTTCTGGGTCTGGCAAGAGTAAAACAAAATATACAGTATAAAGGAATTTGAAACATAGCGGTTAAAAGTTTGGTGTATGCGGTATGATTTTTAAATATTTTTCATAGAATCCTCTTACACTCAGCAAGGCTGCATTTATTTAATCAATGATACAGTAAAACAGTAATATTGTGAAATATTTATTTAAAATAACTATTTTCTATTTTATTATATTTCAAAGCTGAATTTTCTGCATCATTACCCCAGTCTTCAGTATCATTGAATAACAGTATTAATTAATAAAATAATAATAATAAATTATTACTGACCCCACACTTTTGAATAGTAGTGCACATGATGAGACAGTAAAAAGTTTCCAAGACAGTTTAAATGTGATTTTCATATATATATAAAACAAAATATATAAATAAAACGTGCCCATAGATGGATCAACACCCAAATATGCAACCCAAGCAAAATAAACACATGGAGCAAGACGCTCTAGAGAACACATCTATATCTGCTCGCGGTGCTCTACATTATTCAAAGACTCATTCTCATCCGTTTCTCATCGCTCCTCACAGGATGAGTCCTAATTTCAATCTGTCCATAAGAGGATTGTAAAGCCCACACACCGGATTTGGTCAGAAATTGATATGAGACCCTGCCGTGCTTTAATTGATTAACGTTCGTCTGAGATCCTGCGCTGTCTCACGAAAGTAGAGAGGTCTCCCTTAAGGCGAGGATCTCCGAAACGAAGTGGTCCGCCGCTGATTAATTTGTCATGATAAGAGCTTGATAGGCACTTGGTCTTGGAGAAACAGCCAAATGAATGAGTGTGTGATTGACACTGGGTTTTAATTACGGCTTAAAGGCCTCAAGAGGGTGGTAGAAGTCTAACTGTTTCCTCAGGCTTTCGAAGGAAGACCTAATTAAAGTAAATGAAATTAAGTAAAATCACACATGTTTGAGATGTAGTAAACGAGAGGGTGTGGAAACAGACAGGTTGGAAACAGATAAATATATAAAGTTACAATTACATACTAAGATATGCACTAAGATGCAGTGCACTCTGTTTAATTAAGATTACGTATACAGTTTAATTTTCATGCTTAAATGGGGGGGAAAAACATTAAAACATCAAACAAGAAATAGCTTTACAGCAGTCTAGCAAGGCACAAGACAGCATTTTATTCCGGAGTTTCGTGTTGGGATAGCATCACTTTTTTCATGGGAAACTTCAGAGGGCGAGGTATGACCTCATTATACGGCAATACAAGGTTTGGTTATGGGGTGTCCGCATGGAAATATATAGGTCAGCTTCATAAATATTTCATGCAAATGGATTGCTGTTCGCTCTAGTGAGCATGAAAAAAAAAATCCGAAGCATTGGGATTTACACACTCATTTGATTAGAGAGATTGTAATTGCAAAAGTCGTCATTTCCATACTAACCTGCTTTCCTCCCCAGACCTTTAATCTCAACTATCCTTAAACTCGGCTGTCAGATAGCCAGAGCATTCCTCATAAACTCAAAGGAGGGAAGCGACATTTTGTGGAGCACTGCAGATTTTTCTTATAAAGCAACCGATAAGGAGAGACAAGGCAAGGCCATCTCAATATCCCTCATTTATTCTCATTACTAGCGATAATCATTACTCACTCTCTCTCTCTCTCTCTTTTGTTCGTTCCATCTTTCTCGAGGTATTCCCTTCCCCCCAGTAGATGGCTGCTATATTTGGAGTAGAGCAGACGGAAGCTGTTTACCGTCTCCACAGATCCCAGAGTTTTATCTCCAACATCAGAGACAAAAAGAATCAAACTCACCCGCATCTACAACAAACACAAACAGCCTCTATAGTGCTTACAAACAGAAGAGCTGATAATGATGAAACATCAAGCAAATCATCTAACAAAGTAGACTTTAATATTACTCTAATATCTAGAAGAGTGGACAGAAGTTTTCAGGACACACACACCATAAAGAATGACTTGTTTCACTTGTTTTCCAGTAAAGGTATCTAAAAATCCTTAAAAAGCAACACTACATAACTCTAGTTTTCATAGATTGTATCTTGTCTTACTACACCAGTGTTATTTTAGTATTATGTATATACTATTAAATCGTTTTCATTTAAATTATGGTAATTCGTATTTTTAATGTCTATTTAGCATTAGTTTTTGTTTGAGTAATTTTAGTAATTATACTTAAATTATAAATGAACTAAGTGAAATATTTTTTTTTTTTACAGTTTAGTTACAATAACAACACTGCACTGCCAGATTTTAACTTTAGACTAAAAACAAAACATGCCAGTGCATTATGACAAATCCAGACATATTTACTTGAGAAGCATATTACTTAAAGGAGAACTCTGTAACTCTAGCGAACTCTAGTCACTTCTTCGCTGATTTTCCCTTTTGTTGTCGCATGTTTTCCCCACGAGCTCCCCCTACAGCTGTGGGGGGGCGTATATTTCACAACACAGTCGTAAAAAACTCACTTGCGGCGGCCTCCTCCCCCTCTCTACCGCTGCTCATGTGCGTTTGTTTTGATCGGAGCAAGCCAACTGTATCGCGTGGAGCTATGTCTACCGAGGTGAGTAATCTGGTAATACATCATACATGCGTGTGTGTTTATGTCGAATTGCCGTAAAGCAATTTGTGTTTCGCGCTCGTTCTCGTTCTAGTTCTCGCTTCTCACGAGACTTCCAATTTCACTTTGCCGGGACGGCAGTGCGCAAGTTGCAAGGTTGGTTTTCCGCCTGGGAACGCTGGGGGGAGCGGGGAAAGTCACCAATATCACCAGAACAGGTTGTTTAACCATCCAAATGATTTCTAGACAGTTTTATTAAGTTAAAAAAGTTACCAAGTTCTCCTTTAAGATATTTATGTCTTATTTTCTGAAAAATTGCTGTATATATATATGGCAGACATTTTCCCTTGTTTAGAGTAAAGTCACTTCATTTTGATAAATTTTTCAGAAAACAAGACTTGTTATCTTATGCAATTTTGCTTCTCAAGTAATGTATATTGATTTGTTGAGAATGTTACATGTATTTGTACTGGAAAACAAAACAAAAAAATATAGAGGAAGAAAATATTTTTTTGTTGTGTACAGCAACCCGCTGAACTGCAGCAATAAAAATCTGAGATTTTGTCCAAACTGGCCGTGATAAGCAACAAAACCAGCAGGCCTGAACCAGCGGTGTACTGGATAGCCCCGCCCACAGTGAAATCTCATTGGCCCAAAACCCCTCTCTTTAACTACACACCAGCCATGATCTAAAGATCTGTAGAATCCACAATATTCCCTACAGGTACTGTTTTTAGCCGTGCGCTATGGTGTCTGGCTCCACTAATTAGCCTAGCTGATTTCTTGAGCCAAGTAGGTGAGCTAATGAGCTATACCCCGGGTGACCCTAACTAGGGTGGGAATCGTCCTCGGCGGTGCAGCTTTCGCCCTTGCCTGTGGCTGCGATGTAACAAGCGTGCTAATTGTCCGCTGTTCCCTGTTTTCACAGGTGTAAGTGTAACCTCCACGCTGGTCAGTGCTCCCTCCGTGACGGGACCCTTCAGTGCGACTGCGAGCACAACACCACTGGACAAGACTGTTCGGCCTGTGAGAGAGGTTTCAAAGCCAAGTCCTGGAAGCCCGGCTCATACCTGCCCACACCCAACGGCTCCCCGAACATTTGTAAGAATTATGCACCTGCTATATTCAGACACGCGCACACACCTGAGAAGAACATATGATTTACGTACAGTGTAGAAAACTGGGGCATCTTCACTTGCTAAGGAAAGCAGAATAGCACAAAGCTTTCAAAGTAACTTCGCAATAAAAAGAAGATAGGCATATTGAATTGTAGAAATGTACAGTTCATGGCTACTGTACGCTCACTGCCTGCAAAAGCGAGGCGGGCTTCTGTATTTTTTTATCTTAGATGTGCTCCAGAGTGGTAGAGAAATAATAAACCCACAAGAGTGTTTTTGAAAATAAAGGAGTAAAACTCTCTCATTTGTGTTTGTGTTTGCAGGTGAGGCGTCGGGAACATCTGGCAGTAAGTGGCATGCTAACGGAATACGCTGACTGTCGTTTTCATGTTTTCGCTCCTGCTGCCATCACTCTTTTTGGCCTCTTTATTTCATGTCGTTAACAAGACGTCGGTTATAATCCGTCCCTTAACTGTCACTGTGAACTCTGATGGCATGATGCATTTTTCCACAGTTTTCTACTTCATAAATGTTTCATGTGATGTAAGACGCAAAGCATTCTAATGCTGGCTTGTGATGTATGAGGGTGTGCTCAAGGTTAAGGGAGATTTCAGTGCAGTTCTGCCAAATTGTGGTGGTTTAATGCTGTTTTGTTGGGAAAATCTGAGGTGATGATGGATCTCATGAGGAATACAGAGTCAGATTCTTCTTAAAAGGTGTGCTCTTATTTTTTTGTTTTTTTGGTGAAGTGTTTCCTGTTTTTAGTGATCCTAGTGACGCAGATATCACTAACTTTTTAATCTAAAGAATGGTCAAATGTTTCAAATGATTTAGACTCTTTTTCATTTACATTTTACTCAATATCATCTGCATAAAAGCTGTTTTACTATACCATAGTGAGATCACATGACCAGCTGAATACTACTCACTGCATCTTTGTAAACCTTTTTTCGGACCCTTTCGGTTGTGGAATTATTTAATAGGAATGTTGGGTAAATAGGGTATATGACAATGTTGTCGGACACCAAAAACTACGCTTTTACTTAAATCTTCAACATCGCAAGTTGGTGTCCGAGCCAAGTCCAAGACCCGAATTTTTTTTTCTTGGTGCCATTTTGCCAGAAGACAAGACCCGTGAATTTTTTTTAATTACCATTTGCCAGAAATTTTTGTTCTCAACAGGCTGTAATGTTGTTTTTTATCCTCAGTGCCAACACTAGCAGTTACGCTTGACCCAGCCACTGTACCAATGTCTATAACTACATCCATAACACCACCCACAGACTCAACACCAACCAGCACAGAGTCAGTCCAACCAATCACAGAACCCCAGACTCCGGCTCCATCCACGTCTGTAGACACGTTTACAGGTTCGAGCTTTTTTAAAGTCAATAGAGTAGTGTAGTTTGTCTTGTGATGCTCTGTAGATTAAAATAGGTTGGTCTTGTAGTAGTAGAACATAGTTCAGTAGAGGAGACCTTTAGGTAAACTAGAGGATGATTATTTACAAGATAACAGAACTGCATAAAAGTACCAAAAACTACCATGGCATTTTAGGACATGCTGTACCATGTAAATACCATAGTACATGGATACGGTAATCATTCAGTACCATGGTACATGTATATGGGTAGTTGACAAATGAACATGAAGTAGTTTTATTCAGTAAGGATGCACTAAACTGATCAAAAGTGAGAGTAAATGTTACAAAATATTTCTATTTCCAATATATAAAAGAATCCTAAAAAGTTGACAAAAATATTAAGCTGCACTGCTGTTTTCAACACTGATAATCAGAAATGTTTCCTGAGCAGCAAATCAGCATATTACAATGATTTCTGAAGGATCGTCTGAAGACTGGAGTAATGATGCTGACAATTCAGCTTTACCAAAAAAAAAAAAAAAGAAAAACGTTTTTGAATAAATTAATTTTTTTGATTCGTTTCCAACCAAATAATGAAAATATAAGAGAATGTACATGCCATGTCAACTGCCCATATACCACCACAAGTACTGGCATGTGGTATTATTACCATTTGAAACCATAACTGTACTGTGGTACCATCACAGTGCTTCTTCCCAACCTCTGACCAATGAATAACAGTCACTGGAGTGAGAGCAATTTATCTCAGTGTGTGTCGGGCCGTGGACTCACACACTCCCTCAGGGTCCCGCTGCCTGTCATCAAACACACATGCAGAAGACACATTAATACATTATTTCACTCAAAGTAATATGTTGAAATATCTCCATAATTCAATATTATTAGGGCCTGTCAGAATGGCCTGATTTTGGAGTTTGTGATGTGTTTTTTTTTATCATTGCCAAGCTGAAAATATTTAATAACCTTCACTGGAAATAACTGGGATTGTTTGGAATGGGGCGAAATAATCTTCCACATGCATATTTTCGAGGTTTGGCAACATTTGTCCGCAAAAAGTAATGTTTTGTGTATGTTTAATGATGTGTGAGAGAGGATTTCCCCCCGAGATTTAGGTGTGATGTCCCTTTATAAAATAGACATAGTGATGTGTTTGCTGTTACAGGACGAATTTGTTCTGTACTAAAAGTTTCATGGTCACTCCTAATATTTTTAGACCCTGGAAAGAATTTGTGGTTTCATTTTATCATCCATAACCAATTCATTCATTCTGCTGAATGATGGAACAATCTGACACTGACCAAGGACTCTTGCAGGACATTACCGAAATCTGAATAGTCAGATTATGAAACTTGAGTAAGATATTTCTTTTGCATGAAAGACATCTGGATTAAAGTTAGCCTCAGCCTCAAACACACCCATGGACAATCTATATACCTACATAACATTACTACAGAACCCCTAAAGGGACATGATAAGGGGGAAAAAATATGAAATGGGAGGAACATTTATTTGTCAATGCTTTCACGTTCTCTCACAAATGTTTTGCGTTCCCCCGAGAAATAGCATTTATTCACAAAGAACACAAAAGTGGACGGAAAGTTTCTCTGGGGAATTCAAAACATTTACAAGAGAACGCAAAAGCATTAACATATCATTTTAATTCCCATCTCTTTTATCACCATGTCCCTTTAGGGGCTCTGTAAATATTTGAAAGATATTGTTTGAGGCAGACAGTTATTACTGGGCTCCCATGCTCATGCTAAACCATTTTAAATTGTGATTTATGGGCATGTAAAAATCTCAAAAGTTTATAGTAACATTATTAAAACATATATATGAATATGTCTTTTGGAAATTTCTATTGACAATATTTTTAGTTACACTACAGTTCATAAGTTTGTGGTCAGATAGATTTTTAATGTTTAAAGTCTTTTATGCTCAAAGGCTGCATTTATTTGATAAAAAAAATACAGTAACAACAGTAATACTGTCAAATATTATTACAATGTAAAACATTATTTTTTCTATTTTAATCTATTTTAATAATTTATCCCTGTGTTGGCAAAACTGAATTTTCAGCATCATCAGTGTTACATGATCCTTCAGGAATCATTCTAATATACTTATTTGTTGTTCAAAAAACAGTTGTGCTGCTTAATATTTCTGTGGAAAGCGTGACTTTTCCCCCCAGGATTCTTTGATTAATAGAACGTTCAAAAGAACAGCATTTATTTGAAATAGAAACTTTTGTAATAATATAGATGTCTTTACTGACACTTTTGATCAATTTAACACATCCTTGCTGAATTAAAGTATTAATAACATTTAAAAAAAATATTTAAAACATTAGCTCTAATGTGTTTTCTAGCATTTTTAGTGCAATCTATTAAATAAATGTTAAAAATTGGTATCCAGTAAATAATAAATAATTGGAAAATTCATGGAAAAGAACTTTGTTAGTCACATATCTACCAAATACCTAAAAAAATACCAAATATCTATATGTATAATACACTTTTTATGTCTGTGAAATAATCAGTATGTATTACTTTACACTTCATTAAACACCAGCCTATTATTGTGGCATGTACTGTATCATTGATTTCAGATTTACCCACCCATAAACATCAATATTAAAAAACGAAACAGGTTTGGTCACTTTACAAGATGATCAGACGGCAGTTATTGGCCAGAATAAGTTACGACGTGGAAGCAAATCTTGGTTCAAATCTAGTTGTTCAAGTAGGACTGCAGCAGCCGTGACCTCTGTGACCTAGTCATGTTGAAATGGGAAGGTTATCAGCATATGCGCTTCAGGGCCAAATCAAGACATCATTACCAAAATGATCTCCAAACAGTCCTGGGATTGAACCCTACTGCTATCCAGTATCATTTTTTATTTTATTTTTATTGAATTTTACTGTGTGAAAGGATGAGGAATAAAATATGATTGGCACGGTTTATTCCATTCCTCTTTCCTGGATAGAGTGTTTGGAAACTGTGATAGAAAGCTCTCACTGTCCTAAAGGAGAAGACAGAGCAGAAAACAGAGTGCAAGAGAGAGAGAGAGAATGCAATAGAGAAAAACAGAGAGCAGGAATTTGGAGGAAATGGATGATGAATGTTTATTAATCTTGTGGGCCTCCCATCACACTAAAAATAACCCTCATGCATTTATCCAGCAAGGGCAATGTTATTGCACATCTTCTTGCCCAAGTGTCTGAGGCAGTGCATGGGGAGAAGCATCTCGAAGATTTAGTGAGCAACTGTATGTAATAAAGCTGAAATTATTCATAATTACTGCAAGGAACTGGCTCTGTTCCAAAACCAAGTGAACTTCCTTGCTGTCTACAGCCTACATAGGCGCCTGTCTTCTAAGACAGCATGTTAACCAAAATGGAAGCTCATACAGTAAGTGATCTAAATAGGCTGCGACTTAATGGGTCATATATGCAAACAGCGTTCAAGTAGATAGGAGCTGGACTTGTATACTTATTAACTAGAAAAGAGTTGCCAGAGGAAGTTTGTAAATAGTGAACTGACTTTTGTTAAAGAAACTCTAACACACATAAAAATACATCGCATATTTTACTATTGAGTAATAGGTAAATAAAAAATTTTAAATGTAACTTTTTAGCCGTACGGTTTTTGCATTAAATAAATGATATATATAATCAACATTTCTCACACATTTTTTACACCATCTTGGATAAATTGTCACAATGCATTTTGGCATTGCTTCCTTTGACACACTGCCTTAGAATCTGGCCAAAAGAGTTTTCTTAGAAGGCAGCACAATCATGCTGCTTACGTTTTGGAACAGCAGGAGCGCACGCTTGCTGCCTTAAATACTCAGCTTACTAGATTTTGGAAGAGAGCCATTAATTCACAAGATTGCAAGTCTTTTTTTTTTTTTTTTTCATCTCTTTCAAACAAACACTATTTCTTTGTCTCTCTCTCTCTCATCCTAATGTGGCCAGAGAAGGAGAGCGGTCTGAAGTAGATCTGGCCACTCTCTGCCTGCCCTGCTCTTTTGGTTCTGGTCCGGTTCGGTGGCAGATGGCGGGTGGGGGTGAACGCGAGAAATCTGCCCGTGCTCCAGCTCTCACGTTAACCCCCCGTGGCCATATGCCTGCCCTCCTGTTACCCGTTCCCTGTTCATTGGCCCTGAACGGAGCTCCTCGCTCTCTCACACACAGGCACGCATGCACTCTTTGTCCAGAAAGCATGACTGTACTGCGAGAGGCTAATTCCATTAGTTGCCTGTTAAAAGGCACTGGATGATAATACTTCTCTGGATGCCTCTACTGATAATTTTGTGTGAATGGACATGCTTGACACGGCATCATAAAATCGTCATCGTAAATGATGTTGAATAAACAGTCAATCTAGGCAAGGCAAGGCAAGGCAAGGCAAGTTTATTTATATAGCACATTTCATACACAATGGCAATTCAAAGTGCTTTACATAGAAGAAATTAAAATAATAAAAAGAAATAAGAATAATTAAAACAGTTTAGAAAAATTTTATAAAATACAGTACTTTTAAAAATAAAAAATAATATTATTATAGATCTTTCCTTCAAAGGATTCCCTTAAGACTTAAATCTTTCCTTCTTTTAACCTTCAATCTTCTTACGACTTCCATCTATCAACTTTCCTTTAACTTTCTTTTCTCCCTCATTTACTCACACGTTCTTTTCACTTTCTTTAGCACTGCGTTCACATTCTTTCTCGACTTCCATCTATCAACTTTCCTTTAACTTTCTAACTTTCTAAATCTAGCGCATTTACAACAGTGTAGGCCAATAATAAAAAATAGCACAGATGGAACACAAGAACATGCATAGACTCCTAAAACACTCTTTGTCTATTCAATGATTTTACACATTTGCCACAATACTGAAATGTCTAAAATTTAAAGACATTTACAGCAAATACTGGTATATGAGATTCATTGTGAAACATTTGATATCATACAGTTAATTTGATTGACAGCTCTTTTACTTTTTTTTTTTTACCAGAAACAGTTTTAGACCCCTATTCACTACTGTTAAAAATCATTCAGAAAGGATGCATTAAATTGATCAAAAGTAATACTAAAGACATTTAAGGGTTCACACCAAGAACGATAACTAAAAAGACAGCTGTAATATATATCAGCGTCCACGGCAACAGACAATAAAGCCGGGGATTGTGATTTGCTGTCAATATTTTTCATGTCATTCATCAGTTGGAAATTATTATTAATATATATTTTTTTAAACTGATTATAGCAATATTGTTCCTCTGTGCTGTTATCGTTATAATTATGGTGTGGACTTTATCTCTATCGTTAAACGTATGCCCTTTTAAATTAAAAACCCAAAAATAAAAATCATTCACTCACCCTCATGATGTTCCAAAACCTGTATGACTGTGTGACTTGCTCGCTGGTTCTGACATCAACACCATGACTTTCCATAATTATCCTGATAGAAGGAAGTTTTGCATTACATAGTGAGAGTATTATAGAGAACATATTACATCAAAGTCTTTTATTCCAAAAGAGAAAGGAAAATCCTATTTTCCATAATATGTTCACTTTATATAAAACAGTTTGTATAATTTCGAAAATGCAACACTGATCTCATAGAACATGAAACCCTGTGTGAATCTCTCACTGAATTATTACCCAGAGACTGAGACATAAATTATTTTCATCCACACCACTCAGACGCAACACTAAATAAAACATCTATCAGTAATATGGCCCATTTTTCATTTGCAAACCATATAAATACAATAAACCCACGGAATTAGGGAACAGTGTCTTCAGCCATGCTTTAATTATGAAAACACTGGGGAGGGACGCAACCTTAATAAAACATCAGCATGCCTGAGAGCAGGAAGTATCGGCCTGCTGCGGTGCTCGCTGTGGGCTGCCCACGCTGAATCCCAAAGCTCCCATCAGCACCGGCACAGTGTGAGCTGACATGGTCATTCCTCTTCCAGAGGGAAGACACCTGCTCCTATTGAGACAGACAGACGACAGCAAACAGACTAACATGCATGAGACGCCGAATGCCACGTTCCATGTTTGATGTACAGTACTGTGAATACTGGCATAGACAGAGATGATTTGCATTGTGCTGGCATTGAGGAGCGCGCGTTACTTTACTTAAGATTCAACCAAAACCCTCTCACACGAGTTCATGCTCAAGCTGGTACAGTATGTGCACATATTCAACATTAAAACACATTAAAATATTTTTATGATAAAATAGTTTAATTAAAAACCGATATATTAACGTAATTGCAATATATATATATATATATATATATATATATATATAAACAATACTACGTTTTTTTGTTTTTTGTTTTTACATTTACATAATGAAACGATGCAAATGAGCATGCACAATCAAAATGTCCAATAATGACAGATACAAATAAATTAGTGAATAAAAATGTATGTGTACACTGACCATGATGGAGATACCAAAGTATTGTTGAAAGTACCTTGAAGTACCATGTAATACTATGGTATATAAAATAGCATTCAAACAGTATCATGGTATATGCACCTGAAACCATCACTGCATAAAGATATAGTATCATTGCAGTATATGGACATGACAGAGTGTATATGATCGACTGATGTCATGGGTAAATCCATACATCATCAAAAGCATGCGAGTCCTTCTCTAGTGCTTGTCCCTTTTAGTGCTGTGGGCTGCAGTAAAGTACCTTTAGCGGTGCCCTTTATTTGTGGTCAGCGAATAGCTGAGATCAGGCTGATTTAGGCTCTGATGGGCAATATTGTCGTGGTATTTGATCCCTGTACTGGCAATCTCATCCTTCTGTCTGCTGACTAGACACGGCCACCTCCAGTGACACATCGACTTCTCCTCCTGCTCCAACAGTCGGCTCAGTGATCCCTGAATCCCTCACCAATACACCAGGTGACACAAGCAGAGACTACATTAGCATATTTGAGCAGTTTCTGCTGGTGTATCGATACTGTCTCGATTTATGAAGCCTTGTTTAATAGACATGCTCTTAGCTCCCTGTTTTGCATGAAAGTCCACATGAAATGCCATTCGTAATCCATTTTAGTTCACAATATGATGTGATTCTCAAAGTAACCGTATGTTCAAATGCAGGAGAAAATGTAGGGTAAAAGTCAGGAATTAACTTGTGGATTGTGAAAACTGGACCAGACAAACGTTTGAATTACTTACAATACTATCTGTATCTTGTATTGGGTAAGTAAATATGGTTGATTTTCATTTCATGTTGACTTTAAAGTTCCTTTTCGTTGCTGTTTAGTAGTAGATTAACCATAGTGTGTCTTTAAGATCAAGCATTGCTTAGCTGTGGTGTTTTATGGTGTGTTCACACTTGTATTGTCTTGGTTCTCTTGGTTCTTTTGGTCCTGACCAAAAAAGAAAATTATACATTGCCTGGTTCGCTTGGTGTTCACACTGTAATTTTTAAGACTTAACCTAAAGAAACAAAACAAAAAACAGCTTTTATGGCGTATATTTTGCAACGGAACTTACCGAACATCCAAAACAACACTGTCTGTTGGGCTAAATGCACTCGTTGTATGTGCATACATATGATGGTATTTTTCCAGATGAAAACTTGTGAACAATGAGCTCATTGAAGTAATGAATACTTGTTTGTGAACAAATTATTATGACAGAAAATTGTAGCATTGGTGCATGTTGATTCAGAAGAGTGTGAAGAGTTTATAAAATGTGCAAAGGAGGCAAAACAGCAAAAGCATGCAAACGCAGATCTGCTGCGAGGAGATGGCGGTTCTGTATTGGGCAACGTAGCTCCTATAGACCTTATTCAGAGCAGCGCCATGACAGGTATGAAAGTGAGGCTGTGAGGGATAGACTTGCCGTGTTTCCAATGGCATCCGCTGTAAAAAGCCGTATAAAGCTCCTAGATTACTTAAAGGTGCATTGCGCAAGTCTCTGAGTTTTTGCAGAACTATGCCCCCTCTGGCGGCAAGCGAAACTGCAGCCAGAAGTGTGCACGCTCACGGACAAAAGTTTTCTTTTTTTTTATCTTACGTGGAGTTTGCGTTGGTGTTTGAAATGAACTACAAGCCGGTCTCTTAGAATCCATCTTCTACGGAGAATGGCGGCGAATACACAAACCTGCCAGACAGCCAGGTGAGCGTGCCGTGAACGCGCATGACGTCACGCCCAGTCTAAAATTCCGGCCCGAATCCCTCTTATTTATTTTACTTTACAGGATTATAGAGACAATCTCAGTGATCAGAGAAGGGCTCATTCAGCCCATCAGGCAATTGTTTAAGCATGTATGGGTTAGAAAACGGGTATTTTTAACATGAAAAAGTTGCTTAATGCACCTTTAACATTTTCTGAAATTTCTTGGAAAGATATTTTTCCAGTGTTTCATGAGCAGAACAATCCAAAAACACATTAAATAACAGTACAGCTCATTGAAGAGATGCATGTCTGTCCCTCACAGCCTCGCTTTCATTCCCATTAAAAATCAAAGATGGCACTGCTGTGAATAAGGTCTATGACAAGAAAAAACAGGTATGCTTGGGCATTCTGTCCTTTTTAGGGTGGCATCTTGTGACATCACGTCCTCATTTTGGTTCGTTTAGATGTGTTTGGTCTGTGTTACGTACATATTTCAGTCGAACCGGACTGAGACTAACTCTTCAGGGGTCTCGGCCCTTTTGTTTGGTGTGCACCAGAGTTGGGATGGCAGCGTTCACACATATTTAAATGAAGCGCACTAACAGAGCAACTGCAACTGCAGTTCATTTTAATTGAACCAAACCTGCCAAGTGTGAACACACCCAGATTTAGCTTTGTGGTTGAATTATACTAGTCATTAAAAAAATATAATAATGTATGATAATAAAATCAGTAATAGCATCTAAAAACTATTATCATTGTCATCATCAAACTAATTTATTAAAACTGAAAAAAAAAAAAAAGCTCGGAACTAAAAACTGAGCCATTAAACTTTAGGATATTTAGAAAATTATACAACCAAAGCTAGATGTACACTACATCACCCACTTGTATTTTTTATAGGCTTTGTATTCTTTTGCATAAGTACAAGTATGTTTTCCAAAGCTAAAATTAAAAATAGAGGTGTTAACAGTAGGAGGTATCTGGCCCTCTTTACTTACTCTCCCGGCTCTCAACTCAACACTGTAATTCTACTGTCCCAAGTGCTGCTTGTGACAAGCTTTCTGCCCACAATGCCAGCTGCTACCATCTCGAGCCAGACAGACACCTCGTCTTTAACTACGATGCCATCTCTGTCTAGTCCAACACTCACAGTCGTACCCACGGCACCTGACCAGCCAGGTAAGTGAAAGTCCAGTAAATGTCACAATCACAATTTGTTGACAAGTTTGCACAAGACAATAATACACAAAGAACCCTTTTTCTTTAAATGTCTTCCAGTATTAAAGTTTTGATTTTTAAAGAGTAAATCCATCAGAACTCTGTTCGCAAAGATATTTTAACCTTGATATGAGCCATAATATATGCAAGCGTGTGTCTATCTATTTACATGTAGGTGAGACGTTCTTCATTTATTCCGTCTCACTTGTGTTACTAATTAAGATGTGAAATATTCAGCAGGGAGCATGTTTAAAGCCATACTTTGAGTCTTGTTCTTTTGCCCTCCTGGTTGTGAGAATGCATACATTACAGTTATTCTATTAGAAGGCGCTTTGAATCTTTACACGCTTTCAAAGAGCCTAGAATACTCGATACCTAAAAAGGATGATTTAGTCATTTATATGTGCCTCATATTTCTTTTTTAAAAAGTTTAATATTTTTTTGTGAAAAGTAAAAAACAACAAAAACATTTCAATGTTTATATGCTCATTTAATGCATTTAAAGCAGTGAGTTCTGCTTACCAAGGAGGTACATTTTCCATTTGGACGCGCTAAACAGCAGGTGTTCAGTTTTGGTGACTGTGAAACATTTGTGACATTTTTTCGCTTTCTTTGTGTAATCAAAACAAAATGCCACCGCCTCACCTATCCCACCATTTCTGCCTCACGCACCAGGTGTGTGTAGTGTCCGCCTTTCGAACCTAATGGCGCTGAAGCTGTAACTAAAAATGAAAATGGCAAGCCCAGCCTCGGGAGATAAATCATTCAATACTCTGTTATTGTGAAACACAATCACTTTCGAGAGCACATGGTGTGGCGTTCGGGGCTCAGCTGAAGGCCGGAGCTCAATTCTTTCAGATCTATTTCTGAATAGCGATTGAATGAGCAGCTGCTAAATATTTCATAAGAGAAAAGAGACCAGGTCATGGTAAGGAAGACCAAAAAGGGGCCAATTTATTGAACTTACAGAGAAAGAGATAGATACATGAAACCATAACAGGAAAGTGCAACGAGTCCTGTCCTTGAAGAGTTGGACAGAGGCACGAGCAGGGGGAAGTGATTCTATCAGGGCTTGTGTATCTTGTTTCTGCTGAACTGGAAATGACGAAAGGTTGAATCGCTACAATAACATCCATTATGTACAGTATATGTAAGCCCAAAGGGCAGTAATGGCATCCGTAGGCATCTTTACTGCTTTTGACAGAACAGTTTAGATATCTGACTCTTTATGCTCTGTACACAATTACAGTTTCCGCAGCACCAGATGTGATACCCGATGCGGCCACCACTGCAACCGACACCCTCACTGCAACAACTGGCTTTGTTACAAGAAATCCACTATCTGTTCTTCCCGAGGTCACTGATGTATTTGCCTCATCCTCTGATGGCATTGCAACAACACTTTATATGGTCACCCAAGCAATATCTTCTGCAACCGTGGCAACAACACCTTCTGCAACCATGGCAACTTTTGAAACAACATCTTCAGCATCAGCTAGCACCATTCAACTGCCAACCTCTCTTGCACCGGTTTCTTCAGTGGACACGCGTGAAGTGGTTACAGCAAATACTGTGGTAAACTTGGTTAAAAGTACTGTTGTGTCCTCAACTGATGCAGCAATAAAGCCAGTTGATGCACTCTCTCCAGGCATTGATTTGATTGTCCCAGCATCTGATGTTCCTGTAACTTCTGCATCTGATGTTGATGCTCCTGCCACTGATGGTATTGCTCCATCTCTTGATATGGTTGTAACAGTTGCAGAAACAGTCACCACCAACATACTCCCAACTACAATTGCCACAACTCTTCTGACAAGTGACCCTCTGCAAGCTCCAGTTCTTGATGCTACTCCTCAACCTGATGCTGAGACTGACAGTAAACCTCTATCCAAAGATGCAAAGAACAGTGAAGTTCCTTTCATTGAGATGAATGAGGAAAAAACAGCAACAAACATGGGAAAGAAAGATAAAGATGCTTCTGACAGTAAACCTCCATCTAAAGTAGGAGAAAACAGTGAGGTTCCCCTCATTGAGACCAAGGAGGAAAAAACAGCAACAAATTTGGAGAAGAAAGATAAAGATGCTCCTGCCAGTAAACCTCCATCTAAAGTAGGAGAAAACAGTGAGGTTCCCCTCATTGAGACCAAGGAGGAAAAAACAGCAACAAATTTGGAGAAGAAAGATAAAGATGCTCCTGCCAGTAAACCTTCATCTGAAGTAGGAGAAAAGAGTGAAGTTCCTCTTGCTGAGACCAAGGAGGAGAAAACAGCAACAAACCTAGAGAAGAAAGATAAAGATGCAAAAGCCCCAGGTACCCACAGCAGTTCTGACATCTCAAGTATCTTTCCTGCTAAAGTGCAAATTACACGATACACTTTTAAATGCACAATCTGCACAATCTGAAGTCTGTGTTACACCCAAATTGCCTTCAGAACAGTTAGCCAAAGGCCTAACCCTCTTAAGGGAATAATAAATGAAAATTCTGTCATCATTTACTCACCCTCATCTTGTTCAAAACTTGCATGACTTACTTTCTTCTGTGAAACACAATAGGTGATGTTAGGCAAAATGACAGCCTCACTCACAATTCTCTTTCATTATATGAAAAAAAGAAGATTTTTTTTTTGGTGAATATTCAATAAAAAAAAAAGAAAGAAATCCTTTTCCACAGAAGAAAGGAAGTCATATGAGTTCTAGACGATGAGTAAATGATGATAGAATTGTCGGGTGAACTTCTGTATCCCTTAAAAGACTTTTTAAACAAAATAGTTTTATATATCTAGAGTAATAAATAATGACAGTATTTGTTTTGTCGATACTGATCCTGACATAAAGCGTTCAGGCGGGCTGTATTCAACTTTTCTATTTGGCATCAAATATGCGTTCTGTCAAACTTGTTTTGAACTTTTGTGGTTTCTGAAACATTCAAAAAGTTTAGTATACACTACCATTCAAAAGTTTGGGGTTGGTAAGAAATTTGTATGTTAAAAAAAAAAAAAAAAAATCTTTAAAGCTCACCAAGGCTGTTTATTTTTTTTTTTTAAAATACAGTAATAACAGTAATATTTTGAAATTACATGTATTATTACAATTTAAAATGACTGTTTTCTATTTTACTATATTTTAAAATGTATTTAATTCCTGTGAAGGCAAACAGTTGTGCTGCTTAATATTTTTGTGAAAACCTGTGATGCTTTATTTCAGGATTCTTCGAACTTTGAACAGGATCCTAAACTTTTGTAAAAGTATAAATGTCTTCAGTGTCACCAATTGAATGCATACCTGCTGAGTAAATTAACTTTAAAAAAAGAAAAGAAAAAGATATTACTGACCCCAAACTTTTTTTTTTTTTATGTTCTTTTAAAGACACCCCACATCCACACACACCAACCTTATGTCTGAAACAAAATCTTTAAATATTAAAATACTATGTCTTCATAAAACAAATCATGTATGTGGTTATCAGATTTAAACAATGAATAAAATGAACTGGAAAATAATGATATGTGACGAGTTCTTCTTCCAATACTCATGATTTCTCTGGTGTAAACGGTATCTGCAGACATTAAGAGGAACAACGAGGCTGGGGAAACTGAAAAAAGCAAGGAAGACAAAGAGAAAAAGAAAGAGAAGGAGAAAAAGAAAGAAAAAGATTTTGAAAAGAAAGAGTATGAGAAAAAAGGTATGCAGCATTTGTAGTTGAGTGTGTGTATTGTGTGTAGCTTGACTATAGAAATGAAACAAACAGATACTGCACTCATCTGACACAGCATTTTACTATTTAAATGACTGCGGTCTGAAAATGCATTTCTGCTTGACTGCATGGTCCCTACACTGGTGCTGTGGATGAGATGGAGTATCCGTTAGTGAAGAACATTTACAGCTTGTAGTGTATCGATTGGTTTAGCAGCCATTAGATCCACAGAAAGAAACTCTAAACCCTAGTTTTCTCTATAGTTTTAGGCTTTGTTTTGTGTACATCATCAGTTTTCTTAAATAACAGTAGCATCATTTCAGTCTCTGGTTTCACATTTTCGGCTCTTACGGTGAACCGTTGCACACTTCTTGAGTGATTTGTGCCAATAGTACAGCAGTGTTAGCCAACAAATATCCAACAAAGAGCTTAATGTTGCTTTTATTCCAAAGTTGTTGCAAGGATTTTGATCCCCGGAGGGCCAAAAACGCAGTTGTCAAGGATAGCGTACATCAGATTTCAAGGTAAGGCGATGCTTTAAATCAAGACGGCAAAAAGACATTATTTTCAGGGTTTCAATGACATTTTATGTGAATCATCTATTTATATGCATTAGCGCTCCTGTAGGCAATACTTATCAAAGGATGATTCAGTTTTGATTTCTGTTTTCTAGAATGTGGACAGACACTAATATGGAAACTGTGGAAAAATTGCTGCCTAAATGTTATTCATTTCCTCTCTTCCATGTCGCTCTTTCTTGTCTCTCTCCTTTCTTTGTGCTCACATGTTTTGTTTTTTGCTTTGTCTCATAAGGTAAGCCGCTCATGATGTATTGTGTTTGCTGGAAAACAGAAAGATCTCCCCCAGGCTGTATAATCAAAAGCGTCCTCTTCTAGAAACTAGCTACTTTGCATTTTCACTCTTCGAGTGTTAGACAGCTGTCTGCTGAAGATGCAAGATCGTTTGTGAAACATCGCTCCATCCCTTCACCAATCTGGGGAGTAATTGAGCATTTATATTTAATTAGCTGCTCTTGCCCCCCGTCCCACTGCTTGGCTGACTGTGACACAGCAGGACCCCACGTCGCCAGCATCTTTAAAACATCATATCAATTATTCAAAGCCCCAAGTGTTTAAACAGCAAAGAATCGAAAAAAGAACAGCTTCTCAAACACTAGCTCATTATCAATGTTTATCAGTGTCATACTAATGTCTGCTTAAACTATGTTAATTAAGCCCTACAGGTGGATTTATTTACTCTAATAACTATAACTTCCTTAGTCAGTCTGTTTGGATATGTCTAAACTACTGTTATGTAAAAACACCCCAAAAATCTTTAAAATGTAATAATATTAAACTAGATACTACTGTAGTTACAGTTAATAGACTCGGAGAGGAACTATTTACTACTTCACTTTAAATTACATGATGAAACTGGAAAGGTGCCACAATATATTTTAAAATACTTATAAATTAATTTAAATAAAATAGTTTAGAATAAACTAAATAATTACAGTTGTACATAAAATACCAATGCATAAACAGAAATTAAAGTAATTACTTAAAAATATATATTTAAAAAAAGAAAGGAAAGCAGTTTAGGCTAATGAGTACTGCCCATTTTTGATCCACAACTGACCCTTCGCTAAGCTCCGCCCACATAAGTGGTTTATTGATGCTGACTCGGACAAGCTTTACAGTACGTCTCATAGGAATGATCTGGAGATTGCCATGAACAGTTTAATTTTCAGTATAATTAGTTCACAAAAAAAAAAAAAAAATTATTCCTAGGTGGGCTGGAATGAATTATGGCACAGCAAAACATTTTTATTAGCAGATTTAAGAAGTTGTTAAATTACACAGTAACATGATGAAAAGCTGAAAAGAGTGAATCAGAATCAAAAGCTTTTAACAGTCAAATAAAAAGAGAAAAGCCTTATTTAGGAGTGATTGCAAGTGATAAGATTAGCATAAGTGAACCCAACTGTTCCTAACGTTTCTCCAATGTAGCCTATACTGTGAAACTATCAACTCTTTATAGTATATCATTATGTCAATTAATAGCCTTCAAGCAAATGCAACATTTGGGAATTAGAGTGGCACGGTTTAGTCAGCCCGTACTTTTGTAAATATCTGTTAAACTGTGTTGTGTTCACAACTATCCAAGAACATCTTCCATAGACTTACATTATAAGAAAGCAATAGCTTCTCTGAGGAACAGTTGTTAGGTTAGGATTAGTCTGTAATGTTTTAAGTAGGGCTTTGCGCAGGGTCAACTGGTTAATAGGGCTTTAATCTAATTCACATTATTTTTAAGGTTGCGTTAAATAAGTGGCAGTCTCACCAGCTAGCTGAATAGACCTAGTTTATAGTCTCCTCAGCATCTACACGTCACTCATTCCCATGCCCTCTCATCCATGAGTTTCTGGTGTCCTTTTCCCTTCCTCTCCCTCGTTCCCTGATCCACGGACTAACACCTATCTACTCTCTCTCCATTAGACTGCGAGTGCAATGGTCACTCAAATCGCTGCAGTTACATTGATTTCATCAACATTGTGACTTGTGTGAGCTGCAAACACAACACTAGAGGGCAGAACTGTCAGCACTGCCGCCTCGGATACTTCCGGAATGCTTCCGCCGAGCTGGACGATGAGAATGTTTGCATAGGTCAGTCAGATATCACTCCACGCCAACCCGTTTCACTGTTCCCCTGATGCACTAACACCATGCTGCGCAGAAATTGTCCTTTCTGGCCAAATGATATTATGGAAAGGTTGAGAAATCTTTCCTTATGCCCATATGGTCCCACATTTGGTCTGCCACCACCTTGCCATACATGTGACAATTTCTGATCAACTGAAATCTAATGGAAGTATAGATTTAAATATAGTAATATCATGCAGACCACCCCTCTCATTCATCTTACAGCCTTTACTATGGACACACAAGACATCTTTTCCCAGACTCCTGTCTTCATTTTACTGAAGATCTAGGAAACTAACAACTTGCATTTTTCAGCTTAGAACTAGATCCATATCTGTAGACTTATGCTTAAGATTTCTTTTGTTTTTATGCTTACGTGCATAATCTGTCTTAAAAGTCAACATGAGATGCCATTTGCAACCCAGTTTACTTCAGTAATGCAACATTTCCCAGTAAAACTGGATATTTAACAAGAAAATAAAATAAAATCTAGGATGGGAATTGATTGGATTTTGAAAAGTGGGCGTTACATGGTAAAACTGAGAAGAGTGATTTGTGATGTCACATGAGAAGTAAATGCATTTCACAGGCGTCAAAAAGTGTGTTTTGACAACATATTCTGAACAGTTTTTCATTCAATGTAAGACAAGGAATGTATATTAAAAAGTAAATAGGATGAACTTTATGTTGACTTTAAATAGGAGGCAGGAGGAATACAATCAGAAATCCTAAGATTAATAATTTTTGTTTTTGTTTTTTTGATTAAAACTGTTCCAAGTGTGGCTCAAGCAATCTGTCAGAACACTCTGATAATGATACAGTGACCTCTACTGGAAAAATACAGACACATAAATCACAGTGCTATGACTGACAGGTGCCCAGAGGGACAAATTATACCCGTGTGAATACAAAGAGCGAACCCTGCTTACATGACCGATGAACAACCACTGATCACATAAAACTGACATCACAACTAGCAAACATAGAAGTACATTTCTCCTGCAAAACACATGAATATATGCCTTCAGGCTGTGCTATATTTCCTTTAGGCAAAATGTTGTAACTTCTGAAACACTGT
The DNA here is from genome assembly GCF_965113295.1 of Leuciscus leuciscus. Lineage (NCBI taxonomy): Eukaryota > Metazoa > Chordata > Actinopteri > Cypriniformes > Leuciscidae > Leuciscus > Leuciscus leuciscus. The sequence goes on from NC_138737.1 coordinate 7,278,648, forward strand.
ACATTGAGAAATATTTTATATTAAAAGGTACCATTTTCTCAATGTGAATAAATTAGCTATTTATGACAATTTTCCACATATTTTTGTGACCCTTAGGAGTTATTAGGCAATTTTTGCTGCTGTGCTTTTAATACTTTATATAAACACTCTCGTGTGAAATGAGATGTGGCACTCTCCAGCACTTTTACTTAAAAAGCAGTAGGTTTGCTGTCGTGTCCAATATAGTTTTACTGCCCCATCAGGAACATTGTCAAAAATAGTTTCGAACTATCCTTCTGAAGAATATGCAGTAATGTTAGTAAGTATAAAACAAGCCATTTGTGAGTTCTGAAAGTTACAGTATGTTTTCATAGTTCAATGAAATCTGAAAAAGAAAGAATACCTTTCAACTAAACCATAGCTTTCCTTTTCAGGGTTTCAGCACAAATAATCTACAATTGGTGAATAATGAAAATATTTTCTATACACAGAGTGTAACTGTAATCAGCTGGGCTCCTTACACGCCCGTTGCAATGACACCGGCTTCTGCCAGTGTCGCGAGGGCACCAATGGCCAGAAGTGTGAGGACTGCCTCCCTGGATATACCTGGAAGAATGGCTGCGTGCGTAAGTCACACTTCTTGTACTGTCACAACACAAAGGCATTAAACAGGCTTAGTCATGAAAGACACGTTCTGTGATGGATGATACCACTCATACAACAAATAAAGTGTTGTGAACGAACAACATATGGGTGTCGTTTCAGTCAAACATATGAGCAACATTGTTGTTCCTCACAGAGGTCTTTGCTGTTGTATTACCAATAACAGCTTGCTGGTTATAGCAGTTGTGGATTATAGATACTTGTGGGTGGGGTGACAGTGGCTAAAGCAGTGAGACTGGGCAGGAAAGTCGCTGGTTCGAGCCTTGCAAGGAATTGGCTGTGACCCCTATAATACACAGCATAATGAAACACTGTTAGCACAGGACTAGAAAACAGCCCAAAATCAACACCACTAACAATGAAATTACTGTTTACAAATATACTATACTTGTCTGTGAGACCTCCTGGTTCTTCAGGCACTCGAAAAACAGCCATTTTTGATGTACACTTCATACAAATTGATCTGAAAATGACCAAAAAGTGTACAGTATATGGGATTGAAACACTAAAAGACTTCTGGAGATTTGTAGATTTCTATCAGTATTGCTGGATCAGGGCTGAACCCAGGATTTGACACAAATTATGATCATTCAGATTCCAGTCATCCTTACAATCTCTGCTCTATAAGACTTGCTTTGCATTAAAGTGTTACGCAAACACTGAAATCACAAATAACGAATGTACAGAACAAACACGGTGACAAATAATCCCGTGGACCATTCAGAACTGAGAAGGCCTTTACATTTACTGAACCCAGTTACGATTGACGTTAAGAGTTCGGTTCGTTTCAATGATGTGAAAACGCTGTTTTCTGAACTTGAGTGCGCAACCGTGAACCGTACCCGAGTCCGCATAAAAAGGGTGGTCTGGGGTACGGTTCATGTGAACTCAGGTGTATATATACGGTTCACTGCTGATATGAACGCAATCGTACTAACTCGCAGAAGTGAACCGCTATTGATGACGTATGATTCGATAAAACTGTGTGTTTGTGTGCATCTCACTCACTTTCCTAATAAGCATGACTTACGCACAGCAAGCAGAAACAATGTATATCTCATTTCTGCTTGCCTTCAGCAGAAATGGACTTCTGCATTCTTTAGGATATTTACAGTACATTCACTGCGGACAATGCAATTGAACCAAGTGTGAAAGCAGCCATAGATAAATAGAAAGATAGATAGAAAGATAGATAGAAAGATAGATAGATAGATAGATAGATAGATAGATAGATAGATAGATAGATAGATAGATAGATAATTTAATTTAATCCTTTGACATGTGGTTTTTCTTCCAGTTGTAAAACATCAGTAAACTGGTTTACAGTTTGCTTTGTACAGTAGCCTATACATGCATCCGTTTATAGACATTTGGCCCACAAAAGCAAATATCATGCTCACTGAAAATTAATCCACACAGCAAATTACTGTCAGTGTGAATGCATTGTCACTTTGGATAAAGTGTCTGCTAAATGTCTACCAACATTAAGACTGATATATGATCTCTTTCTAAAGATCTGTGAATAGTAAAGGCACATAAAAAACTATTGTTTAGATTATATTTAAGAATGAACTTGATTGATGAGAATCTCCTCTGTCCTTCTACTCTCAGCAAAAGTGTGCGACGACGAGCTCCTCCTGTGTCAGAACGGCGGCTCCTGCATCCAGAACCACAAGTGCGTGTGTCCGCCCAGCTTTAAGGGTGTTTTGTGTGAGCAGCCGCGCTGCCAGGGTGAGAGAGGGTGCAACGGCGCATCGGCCTGCTACCTCAGCACTCTGACCCTGCTGCTCTGCCTTCTAGCCAACAGCCTGCTTAAAGCCAGCGCCTAGAAACACATCTTAGTCCTGATATCCATCCTAGTGTACGCAGGCCAAAGGGCTGAACCCTGTGGACGGAGAGACGGTGGCCTGAACCCCGTACGGACCCAGCCTCACGGTGCTGGAATCGTTTTTTGGAAAGGGCAGAGAGGCTACGCTGAGGTCAAAACGCCTTCATGAGACGAGCAGCTTATTGCTCGTCTCCTAGCATCACTGATCGACTGAACTTTATACCAAAAACAGAAAAAAAGAAGTTACGTTCTGTTTCAGTTCACTCAACACACAACTCAAGTGGAGAAATATATAGATGAAGTTTCATTTCCTTTGCATTTGTACTTTCTCTGTAGTTTCGACGCTCACTGAAATACAAGCACTGCACTTAGCCAGCTTGTGTTAACGAACAACAATCGGTTGATATCACGGAAGCCTACTTATGCCAAGTTATTCTTCTCTTGAAGACTTGTTTTTACATTTCCTTTCATTGCTGCATTTTCTTTGCATTTTATTGCCATTGAGGTTTGTAACAAGTAGATGAAACCGATGGAAAAGATGTTTAATCGCCGTCCTGCTAGTACGAAGATCGAATGTCTCTAGCTTGTGTTTGAGATTACGTTTCTGGAATGTAGAAAGAAGTTTTAAAATGTCACATTGAACAAATAAATAAATATATATATATATATAAATATATATCGATCTATCTGAAAGGAAATATGAAGTATTGTATTATGATTATTATTTCAATATTTTTTGTAGAAATTGTTATTTTTGTTCTGAGTAAATGTGACATTGTAAAGACATTGCAGCCTTTATTGCAGTGCATATGGTATTCACACCATAGTAAAAACTATATTTGATGATACAGCAGAGTGCATCTCTAATATATTTGGAATATTTCTTCATTCATATCATCACATTTAAATAAAGCATAAAACGATTAATTACATGCACAGCTTTAGCTCAACGTAACCCGCACATCATCTTGATACTGGCATGTATTCATCTGTGCAGATATGACCATTCCAGACTGCTTATTAACACACTCCTATAATGAGACCAGTGATATAAACACATTCCTAAAGCACAAAGTCTCACAAACCCCAAACAGACACTAAATAATTACAAAGCACAGAAAAACTGCATCGCCAGTCAACGTAATTAGAATGGCCATTCAGATGCACAATTAAAAATACATAATGAATGAAAGTCAGCACATCATATATCATGCAAACAGGTTATTTTTCAAATAATTATTTTTCCTTCTGTGAATCTCAAAGAAATGCCAAAATCCTCAGCGGCTCATGGGCTTTTTGATGTATTTCATATTTACAAATGCTTTACATTCATGGTGAGCCAGGGTAAATAAAATACTATGAATACATATTATAAATGAATAAAACCTGACAATCAGAAAGCACAAAGTGATATGGGTGAATTGTCTTTCTTTAGACTCTGTCCTTCTGTATGCATATCAAAGCTTTAACAGCATATATTTAGTGCCTGATGCAGCATTACACCAACACAACAGTCACTACAGCACAGCTAATAACAGTCATTAATATCAGGCCATTTTTATTTGCTTAGAAAGTTTCACAAGGTGAATCAGCTGTATTTACTGTATGTCTACAGACCCAGATTCAAATGTGCTGAGTCATTTGCATTACTGTACCCACCTGCACTGAAATACATTTATAAACCCTTAATAACACACATCTTGAGTCAGCAGAGCTTATGCCAGGTGGAGACTTTTGCTTACTTGAAACAAATAAATAAGGTACTATCCACGCACGAGTTAAATACAAGCTACTCACAGAAATAGACTACATGCTATATATATATATATATATATATATAAAACATACAACGTGTTATGCAATTAGCACTGGAAATTCCACTAAGACCCTTTGAACAGGTAGTATATTCATTAATGTTATGCAATACCATTTCTTACAATTGAAGAAATGGTCATTGCTTCAATATTAAGAAGTTACATATTTCTATATTATAATCATCAATCACAATAGAAGGTTTTAGAGTGATAAAATATAAACCATAACAGGCTTCATCAAACACATTGTTAAAACTTTACTGATGTTTGAGCTGTTGTGTTCGTACAGTGATGTCACTTCCTGCAGGATGAAAGGAGTGACTAGCTTTTGTTAAAGGGATTGATTACCAATTAAAACCCAGAAAAGAATTAGCATTTGGGTCGCGGGTTCCTCTCTGTCTGAGTGTCTGTGAGTCTGTGTGTTAAATTTAGGTTTCTATCAGGTTGCTGTAAGGACCACTTCAACCACCAGGGTGTGAATTGTGGTCAACCATACATTTATTAACTTTAACTAAAATTAAAATAATTGAAATTGAAATAAAATAAGCGTTAAATAAAACAAAATATTGATGAACTAAAATAACAAAAACTGAAATAAAAAATTAATAAGACCTACAGGTGCTAGTCATAAAATTAGAATATCATCAAAAAGTTGATTTATTTCAAGAATTCAACTTAACAGGTGAAACTAATATATTATATAGACATGCAAAGTGAGATATTTCAAGCCTTTATTTGTTATAATTTTGATGATTATGGCTTACAGCTTATGAAACCCACGAAATCAAATTCCAGAAAATTAGAATATTACATGAAATCACACAGTAATTACACAGTAATACCATGGTCATTGAACCAGGTTTGGGTTATTTTGGCAGTGTGGGCAGGTGCAAATCCTGCTGGAAAATGAAGTCAGCATCTCCATAAAGCTTGTCTGCTGAAGGAAGCATGAAGTGCTCTGAAAATGTCCTGGTAGAGACGGCTGCGTTGAGTGGACAGCACAGTGGACCAACACCAGCCGATGACATGGCTCCCCAAACCAACACAGACTGTGGAAACTTCACACTGGACTTCAAGCATCTTGGATTGTGTGCCTCTCCATTCTTCCTCCAGACTCTGGGACCTTGGTTTCCAGATGAGATGCAAAATTTGCTCTCATCAGAAAAGAGGACTTTGGTCCACTGTGCTTTATTAAATCCAGAGTCAACGCAGCCGTCTACCAGGACATTTCCAGAGCACTTCATGCTTCCTTCATTTTCCAGCAGGATTTGCACCTGCCCACACTGCCAAAATAACCCAAACCTGGTTCAATGACCATGGTATTACTGTGTAATTATGTGTAATTTCATGTAATATTCTAATTTTCTGGGATTTTGATTTTGTGGGTTTCATAAGCTGTAAGCCATAATCATCCAAATTATAACAAATAAAGGCTTGAAATATCTCACTTTGCATGTAATGAGTCTATATAATATATTAGTTTCACCTGTTAAACCAGCACCTGTATATAGACAAAAGAAGCAAATAAAAACTAAAATAACTTTAACTAATATTAAAATGAATCCTTAACATTTAATTTTGTTTTTAAATTCTAATAAACTATAATAGTATCTCAAAGATACTAAAATAACACTGTTTACGAAACACTAACAGGATTTAAACCAATCTAAATATTTACCAGATAGAAACATATGAGAAGAATAAAAAAAAAAAGTTTAAAGTTTAGAAGTTATGGGGAACATGGTTAAACACCAGCTCAAACCAAAGTTACATTTATTGGGGGGAAAAATTTCACTTAATTGTGACAGTGATATATATATATATATATATATATATATATATATATATATATATATATATATATATATTAATATATATATATTTATTCGAATAATGTAAATAAATATTATCCACTATATTTAGAAGCGTTTGGAATATGGAAATGTACTGCATAGTAAGAATGACTCTGTAACTCTAATTTTGAAACTCTGTAGGCTACTACCTTTTAAAGAACTGAGAGACGTCATAAACATGCGACTAAACTTCCAATGCACTTGTTTAGCACATAGCCGGCGGGACTGACTCACATGGGTTGTGTAAATACTGAGGGCAAAATAACAGCACGCCCATCTTATTTAGATAAATTCATTAATTAACTCTATCTATTAAACGTAAAAGATGCATCGTATTTTCAGCTCGCGGTGGGTTTTATCCGGGCTGTCACTGACAGCTGGCATAGGCATCGGCGCCACCTTGACAGCAGCCAGCGATGATCTCCTAAATAAAAGCCAGGACACGAGCCACAGCCGGGGACTGCTGGACCGCGTGCCGGTCATCCCGATACCGAGCGTCGACGCAGCGTCAGAGATCAGCGCGTACCAGCCGGGACAGATCGCTGTAAACAAATCTACAGCTGTGATGAAGTACGGCTTCCCTTCCCTGTCCAACGTCAAGAGCAGGGAGTCTTACGTAACCTCATACGACCCCAGAAACAGGACAGCAGCGTGGGTCATAGAGCAGCTCAACGCCGAGACGCTGACCGGGACATCCGACAGGAAGTTCTGCGATTTTAAAGAGGACGACTCGGTTCATGTTTACCACAGATCGAGCAATGCGGATTACAGGGGCAGTGGGTTTGACAGGGGTCACCTGGCTGCAGCAGCCAATCACAAGTGGAGCCAGAAAGCCATGGACGAAACCTTCTACCTGAGCAACGTGTCACCACAGGTGAGCTGGAACTCTTTAGAACTGATCTTACTGCAAACACCAGCTAAGGAAGTACAATTAAAATATTAAAATATCAAAGGTTAAAAATGCTGACTATAAAAATGCATTTAACTTATTTTATTTAAATTTAATAAAAGTTTAATATTTTACTTATCAATAATTTGTTTATATTAACCATTTACAATAAACCATTTACTGAGTTTATATAAATGTCTAATCAATTAAGATTTTTTAGAAGTATATCAGAAAATGATTTTTTTTATTATTTATTAATAATATGTTTATTATTAATAATTAAACTTCATATCAGACTACTATATAACTACTACAGACACCATAACAGAAAATATATTTTAGATACATTTTTAAAATGCCACCTATAAAATGTATTTAATATATTTTTATATGAATTTATCAATAAATAGTTTATTATTAATAAATGTCTTTTCTTCCCTATTGTGACATGTATATCAGAGTGAAACGGCTTCTCGAACAAGAATAAAATGTAGGGCGGAACCTGATTTTGTCCATCAGGAATTGATTGGAAAAGCACATCATCAGAGAAGAGAAGAGATGTTGTTGCAAGAGGGAGGGAAAGTTATTTTGATTAAAACAAGGGCACATGAATTCACATTCTTACTCATAATTGAAACAGAAGTGATTCATAAATTCTGAATTTTGCACCAGCCTGTTGTTTTTATTGGTAGGAACTGAATTCTTCAGTAACGTAGCTTTACAGCAGCACTTTATACAATCCATAAAACCACCAGTCTTTTGCTCAGTTGTTGTTTATTTGCATGGGTAATTATGGCTAGTAATATTGCGGATATCTTTCCCCACAGAATCCTCATTTAAACCAAAACGCATGGAATAACTTGGAGAAATATTGTCGCTCTCTCACCAAGCATTACCAGAATGTCTTTGTGTGCACTGGACCACTCTACTTGCCCCGGTAAAAGTCAGTCACTGAAGTCTGCACTTCCTGTATGACATGCCATTAAAGGGAAACTAATTAACCAATAATTATATTGGAAACAAAACAGATTATGCCATAGCAAGGCTCACTGCTTAAAGGAATAGTTCACCCAAAAATAACAAATAATGTACTCAAGTTGTTCTAAACCTTTATGAGTTTCTTTCTTCTGTTGAACACATGTTGGGGACCAGACAATTTCTGGTCCCCATTGACTTCCATTTGAATTCTATTGAAGTCAATGGGGACCAGCACCTGTTTGGTTACCCACTTTCTTCAAAGTATCTTCTTTTGTGTTCAACAGAATAAAAACAGAAACAAAGAAAAGGTTTCGAACAATTTGGGGGTGAGTAAATGATGAGCTAAATTTCATTTTTGGGTGAACTATTCCTTTAAATCAAATGTAAAATCTGGCTCCTGAGACAAAACCACTTGAGAACCACTGCTCTGGATTTTTCAAATCAGCTACACGTCTAAAATGCAAGATGTTTTAAGATACTTGAACTGTTTAATCAATGAAAACTGAACCTAATATTTTCCTCCCTGCACCTACAGACAGGAACCTGATGGGAAAATGTATGTGAAGTATCAGGTTTTGGGAAAGAATCATGTAGCCGTGCCGACTCACTTCTTTAAGGTGGTGATTCTGGAAAAGCCGAGAGGAGACGTGGAGCTGCGGTCCTATGTGATGCCCAATATGCCGGTCGATGAGAAGATTCCACTGGATCGCTTCCTGGTCCCCATTGAGAGCATCGAGAGAGCGTCCGGATTGCTGTTCGTACCAAACATCATGAAGAGGACCAGTGGTCTGAAAGCCATCACTGCAGGCCCGTGATGAGTTTGCAGAGATTACTGAGGGCAAGGGGAATGGAAAATAAATACCTCAAAATGCTTCATTATGCCACTGTCAAACATTCATTTGTCTGGCTTAAAGGGATAGTTCACCCAAAAATGAAAATTAGCCCATGATTTACTCACCCTGAAGCCATCCTAGGTGTATATGACATTCTTCTTTCAGAATACAATCAGAGTTATATTAAAAAATGTCCTGGCTCTTCCAAGCTTTATAAATGGGGTGAATGGGTGTCTGTCTTTGGAAGGACATTTTTTTTATATAACTCCGATTGTATTCGTCTAAAACGAGAATGTCATATACACCTGATGGCTTCAGGGTAAGTAAATCATGGGCTAATTTTCATTTTTGGGTGAACTATCCCTTTAAGCCTAGTCCCAGACTAAAATGCATGTTTGTGCTGTCTTCACTGAAAACAACTTGCACTGACATATCTTAAAAATGTCAGTGCAATATCTTACATATATCAGTGGCATTGTTTTGTCTCAAGAAGCACATCAGTAAGGTTGTTTTTTTTCTAAGGCACGTTTAAAAAACAACAAAAAAAACCGATTTAAATGTCCTAATTTAACTAAAGCCTAATCCTGGCTTAATCTAAGCCTTGTCTGTGAAACCAGGCCAAAAAGTCACTGAGGAAATTATTTAATTGTCAAGATATGTTGAAAAACTACTGAGACAGATCATATCAGTCACTGGCAGTCATATCATTGCCTAACGCTGTATTGTTTAATAGGGGAGATCTTGTACCTTTACTGTTTTTTTTTAGATGTCAGATTTTAATTTAAACTGTGAAATTGAATTTGTACTAACGTTACTGGAAAATAAAAAAAATTGCTATTGAAATGAATGGTATTCAGAAGCAATATCAATTCAGTAAGTCTATTCTCCATTTCTTTATACAAATTCATGCTGGATGATTATACATGTTTTTTGTTTGCCTCGTTTTCTTTCGTGTCTCAAGCACCAGTGTCCACAAACATTTGCTGTGCATCGCTGTAATGAAATTCATAACTTGAGGTTGTTCGTTGTTGTAACAAAACCATTAACGTTATAACTTACATGTATTACGTGACATGTTCTGCTCTAAATTCAGTCCAAAAACCCATTCAAACTTTAAGTATTACCTCATTAGCCGTGTTATCTAGTTTCGGTTGTTGTGAACTTTATACTTCAAGAAATTTAAAATTAAACTTTGAAAATCTCCTATCGAAAAACCTTCAGCGAGAGTTCAAAATGTAACCGACGGCGTCGACGTCATCTCAATGATTTCGATTGGTCGGTCTTCTTTCTACGTAATGAATATGAATAATGAATTGTGACTGGCCAGTAATTGTTTGGTTTGCATATTATTTAATATTTAAAAAGACTGTCATCCCCAAATCCAAACTACTCTAACAAGTACAACGTTGCACACAACCTGACACAACTCTGTCAAAACACTCTTGATGCATTCATATATAGCTTCTTTTCTCTCAATTTTGTATTAATAGGCTATTTCTTTTTTTCTTTTCTTTTTTTTCTATGGCTGTTTTAAATCTGCCAGTGTTTTGATTCAGATAATTTCACAATACAATTTATAAATAAAGCAGGTCACATTTACACTGTAGTAACTGTTTATTCTCCTGTGCAGTCAACAATATCGCAGTGTCTCTGATGGACCATTTCATTTATACAGAACCAAAGCCTAAACCCTAAACTTGTATAACTTTGTTTGCTACCTTCAGGCACTGCTTTTTCCTTCAGAAAATGTTGTTTTGACCAACGTCATAAAAAGCACTTACACTTGAAGACCACTAAATGGCACTATTGTCTAGACTCTAAACATCACATTTATGAGAGACTGTTGCTGAATTCGGAACAGCATACTAGCATCTCTTACCTTTTTACCATGTCGTAGAGTAGTTTGCTAGTGTGCGGTTCCGAACTCAGCATGTGATATTACGAATTTGAAGAGATCAAGCTTTTGCCAAGAATATGGGGATGCCGTAATGACACCTTATGGGATTAAAAACATCTTTCTCCATTGACGTTCATTCAAAAGTATCCATGTATTCTGAAAAAAAAAAAAAAAAAAATATATATATATATACATACATACACACACACACACATATACACTCACCTAAAGGATTATTAGGAACACCTGTTCAATTTCTCATTAATGCAATTATCTAATCAACCAATCACATGGCAGTTGCTTCAATGCATTTAGGGGTGTGGTCCTGGTCAAGATAATCTCCTGAACTCCAAACTGAATGTCAGAATGGGAAAGAAAGGTGATTTAAGCAATTTTGAGCGTGGCATGGTTGTTGGTGCCAGACGGGCCGGTCTGAGTATTTCACAATCTGCTCAGTCACTGGGATTTTCACGCACAACCATTTCTAGGGTTTACAAAGAATGGTGTGAAAAGGGAAAAACATCCAGTATGCGGCAGTCTTGTGGGCGAAAATGCCTTGTTGATGCTAGAGGTCAGAGGAGAATGGGCCGACTGATTCAAGCTGATAGAAGAGCAACTTTGACTGAAATAACCACTTGTTACAACCGAGGTATGCAGCAAAGCATTTGTGAAGCCACAACACGCACAACCTTGAGGCGGATGGGCTACAACAGCAGAAGACCCCACCGGGTACCACTCTCAAAAGAGGCTACAATTTGCACGAGCTCACCAAAATTGGACAGTTGAAGACTGGAAAAATGTTGCCTGGTCTGATGAGTCTCGATTTCTGTTGAGACATTCAGATGGTAGAGTCAGAATTTGGCGTAAACAGAATGAGAACATGGATCCATCATGCCTTGTTACCACTGTGCAGGCTGGTGGTAGTGGTGTAATGGTGTGGGGGATGTTTTCTTGGCACACTTTTGGCCCCTTAGTGCCAATTTGGCATCGTTTAAATGCCACGGCCTACCTGAGCATTGTTTCTGACCATGTCCATCCCTTTATGACCACCATGTACCCATCCTCTGATGGCTACTTCCAGCAGGATAATGCACCATGTCACAAAGCTCGAATCATTTCAAATTGGTTTCTTGAACATGACAATGAGTTCACTGTACTAAAATGGCCCCCACAGTCACCAGATCTCAACCCAATAGAGCATCTTTGGGATGTGGTGGAACGGGAGCTTCGTGCCCTGGATGTGCATCCCACAAATCTCCATCAACTGCAAGATGCTATCCTATCAATATGGGCCAACATTTCTAAAGAATGCTTTCAGCACCTTGTTGAATCAATGCCACATAGAATTAAGGCAGTTCTGAAGGCGAAAGGGGGATCAAACACAGTATTAGTATGGTGTTCCTAATAATCCTTTAGGTGTGTATATATATATATATATATACATACATACATCCATACACACATATATATATACACATACATATACACACGCACAGTATATTATACATACAAATCACAAACATGACATTTTATTCATTATATTAGTAAGTTTTACTATTGCCCAGTTTTTTGACAGCCCGTGAACTGTGAAATTAACTACTTTCCCTGTCTACAGTGTGAAGTGGTTTTGACGTCACTGTATTTCATTTTTGTATTTTTTTTCCATTTAAAAAAATGTATACATATATCAACAGCGAAACTTTCTAGTGCTGTTATACGTACACACACACACACACACACACACACACACACACACACACACACACACACACACACACACACACACACACACACACACACACACACACACACACACACACACACACACACACACACACACACACACAGTTCTCTAGGAATACCAAACAAATTAGTGGAACAATGAAACAAATCAAATGCTTATTTCTTTAAGAAAGACCTTAGTGATAACACTCATGGACAAATATTTAGCTTTTATTTTGAATGGCACTCATTGAAGTGCACCCATCTTGACAATGGCATTCTACATGGATATATACATTCTGTCCATAGCATTTACTTAACTTTACACAGGTGAAACAATATATCTTTTTCTCAACAACATTATTTTTCTTGGACTGTACAGTAACCTAACAAATAAAGTCAGAACCTTGAAATAGCTAAATAAAACTTTAATAATTCTAGAGGCAATTGTACATGAATTGCACAGAACTTTTCTTTAACACAAATGACTTCTCATATATTGGTGTCTTCTGTTCATGTATGTACATGTGGCAAAACGGTCATCGTAGCTCTGAAACATACATACAAAAGATGTAGAGGTAAAGCAGAAAATAATGTGGAGATTTTTTCTTCTCTTTGTTTTTATATATAATCATGCCAAACAGGAAAAAGTTAAAGGTTGTCTTAAACCAAGTGACTAAACAGCAGCCCTTTGACTTTCACAACGTATTAAGGGATGAAAAAACATTTTCTTTAGAGATTTTTGAATGTGCTGTACTAGCCTTCAAAAGTTCATGTGACATGTTTAATTAGCTTGTTTTCAATTTTTTTTGTAATTAACTAAGTTACTATAAAGGTGTGGTCACATTAGTGAAATTCGCATGATCAACCTGAACCGTCTCGAATCCTGCGCGAGGAAAAATTCCTGACCGCATGGATTCCTATTGTAATGAACGGATTTCACCCGAAAAAATTTGACAAACAACGGTAAATCACCTCATCTTCACCTCAACTCATTCAGGACAGCAATTGCAAAAATAATGAATGTTTTAAAACAGGTTTCTCGAACCCCACTGGTCGAATAAACAGACAGTCCCGCCCCCAACCTCACGCCATTGGTTGATTATTTTAACATTCAAAAGATTACACACTTCAACTTGAAAGAAATTTAAAGTTGACATGAAATCAAAATAGTCAATTATTATTTGTTTCTGGAATATTGCAGTATTTATTAAAGAATAGATAATGATTTATCCGTGCACATTATTTATTTATTTTAAATCATGTGCCCTTGTATTCTTTAATCAAAATAACTTCCCGTCCGAAATCGCATACTTCCCTACTATATAGTAGGCGAAAAACAATATGCAACAAAGTAGTCATAAAAGAGTAAGCAAAAAGTACCTGGATGACCTACTACTTCTGGTGAGATTCTGAATTGTGCATACAGTGGACACTTTACTATCCCATAAGGCCATGGGAGAGGATTTGTGCATGGCGGTGACGCGATTATAACTGACGCTGGTCGGTCACATGATAAGGGCAACATGGCGTATATATAAAAAAGTACGTTCTACATAGTATGAATGTGTGTAGTATGAATATAATCTGGACGTACTGTATTCCGTACGTACCGGAAGTATTATATTCATACTACACACATTCATCCTAGAACGTAATTTTTAGCAGCCCTGATTTAATTACTCATTTAAAAAATAATGACCCACTCAAGAGAGTAGCTATGTGATTTCGGCCCTCTTCTCTTCTCTGATGATGTGTTTACTGGTGTGAGGGCGGGAAAACCTGTCACTCACATGACATCACAACAATTAGCAATCGATCCAATCAATTCCGTTGAACAAAATCAAGTCCCACCCTACATTTTTTCTCATTCGAGAAGCAGTTTCACTCGGATATACGTCACAATAGGAAGGAAAATATTATCGCGACTTCCATTTCATGTCGACTTTAACATAGCTTTTTAACGTTGGACACTTTAAAAAAATACTCTTCATTTTGGGGTTGTAACAACAAATACAGTTGAATAAATAAATTAGCTAAACATAATTTAAAATATAAATTAAAAATCAATTCCAAACAACAATTAAACAGAGCATACTTTCTCTGAAGCCTGTGTGATAAATTAAAAAAAATGTAGTGATAATAGAGAATTCAAAAAAAAATGGAGATGTTCGATATGAGATTCATACACAAAGTGGTTTTCCCTTGCAGTTTTTCCAAAATTATTGTCCCAAACAAACTGATGTGAATATTTATACATAAAGAAACACAGACAGTCTTAAAACTCCACTCCGTGAAGCTGATTTGAATAAAGTTCAGTGAAGCTAAAACCGGCTCGTCTGATACCGGAGCAAACTTTCAGGGTCTGCGGGGTTGACGCAGCTATTGCCGTGCTGCACACACTCCCAGCTTGTTTGATGCAAACTGCATTTGAAGAGCAGGAAACATTACAAAAGTAAAGTACAAAAAACAGCCACGTACCCGTCACACATCATCTCAAACCTCTGTCATCCAGTAGAAGTGCTGAATGCTATATGCCTTGTACTTGCTGCTCTGAATAGCCTTTATAACAAGTCCACAGAAGCAGGTTTTGGTTAAAGGGTCCATTCTAATGCTATAGAAAGTGCATAGAGTGGAAGGAAAGACATCGTAGGGGGACAGACACTGATTGTACTGTAGGTATGATGTTGGATACGGAGTCTAATACTGGCCACGCGAACGGCAAGCAGTATGAGGACATTTCTATCCACAGCGTTGGTTGTGATTGTAGAGGGGTTAAAGTGTGTCGTCGTCATTGCTCTATCTAGAAGCAGCACCTCAGTGTACAATCGGAGTATACATAGTTTGTACTTTTTTCTAAATAAAGTACAGCAGACCTCAGCACGGGAAAAACACACTGTACGAAAAAGAAAAGCCTCTGAAAAGCCCATAAAAAACTATATACATTAATGAGGCGCGTTGCATCTATATGTTATGCGCATAGAAAAAAAAGTATGCAACAAAATGAGATGTTTCTCTTTAACCGTACAAAAAAAAAAGCGAGTATTTTGTGCTACTGCTGCCCTGGAGTGATGCAAGCAACAAAAATTTTAAGAAAATGATGTTTACATGAAATGTACAGATGTATCAATAAAAACAAAGCAGAAAATAATGTTTCGACAAATAATTACATACTTATGATCATTATTATCATGCTAAGTCCAATCAAAATGCGTATATGCACAGTTCAAATCTAGAGATGATACAGAATTAGGTCACGGCTAACTTCTGTGACCGGGTGGCTCTCGTGACAAAGGCTATAAATGAAGCATCATGGGAATAATCCATTAGACATCTTTGCGTGGCTAATAATCTATTAGTCTTTATATACTGAGTGAAACAACTGTGTGACATTGTGCAACATCCTATCCGATTTGTTCCCAAAGGAGTTATTCCGACCCAGTACTTCGTGAAGTAAATTTAAACCTGCTGGAGTGCCGTTTTTCCGTATTGTTTCCGCGAGTTACCCATAGCCCTTGTCCATCACTAGGCGCGTAGGCCTGTGTGTGTTTGTATCCACGCTAGCAGTTGCTGCTGTTCCGGAATTCTCCGTTTTCCGTGATCTGCAGCTTCGTAGGGTTGGTGGGAGAGATGCCGTTCCTCGTTTGCATGCTGTACCGATCCTTCAGCTGAGACAGAGCGCTCATTAGCCGGGCGTTCGCGGCGTCCAGGGATGCGATTCTCTTCTCCTGTGGGGAGTGACCATTGATGGAGGTCAGATAGAAGAAGGTGATTAACAGTGCATGATATTTAATGTTTAATTAAAGTCTTTCTACTCCGCAAACGGACACAAGGTGACTGGCACTCTTTGGTCTGAAACATTGCAGACTAATTACACCGTCTAAAACCCATTAAATTAATTCATAGAGTTGAAATTAAAATTCGTGCGGCGACAGCAGTAATCTCTCCTCGCCTTTATAAAATAAATCTATGATGTAAACAAAGTCTTTAATGATTTTGATGAGTGCTAAAGTGAATCCACAGTGGGTGGTTTTTATGCTCATCAAAATGTTTACGAGAGACGCTGATTGTCCCCGGAGGACATGGGCGTTTATCATTAAACTTTCAACTACATTAACACTATTAAACCTCAGAGACCAACTCATCACATCATGCAAAAATCTAAACAGAACACAAGAGGGCGCTATGACCCTGCAAATGGGTAGCTGACAATTGAAACAAACATCCAAAACCATTAGTGAAAATGCATTTTTTTCTTATTTAATAGAAAATGATTCACTACATTATATTAACAGCATAATAACTTGAGTGAAAATTTAACATTGATTTCTTAGTATTTAGTATGCACCCCTATTGCTTTAATGACAGCAGCACTCAAGCTGACACGTACTGATGATCATGTTCTACAGCCTGATTTGAGAATGATCCAAAAAGCATCTTCTGCTTTAATGCAAGCAAATCTGTTTATTTGATTAGTGACATAGAAATAGTGCAGAATCTTAAATATGTCTTTAATCATTTAGTCATTTTTTATTTTAAGTGGAAGACTTTTGGACTCACCAAGGCCACATTTATTTAAGTAAAATACAGTCAAAATATTATTACAATTTAAAATAACTCTTCTCTATTTTAGTGAATTTAAAAATGTAATTTATTGTTGAGATGGTAAAGCTGAATTTTCAGCATCATTACTCTAGTAAAACAGTTGTGCGCGCTTAATATTATGGAAACCATGATTCATTGTTTACAGGATTCTTTGATGACCAGAAAGTTCAAAAGAATTCTTTACTGACACTATTTGATCAATTAATGCATCCTTGCAAAAAAAAAAAAAAAAAACAATTTTATATTACTGACCGAAAACTTTTGAACGACAGTATAGGGAAAGTGTATATTTTAAGTCATTTTAGTAGTTCACTTAAATAGCCCAGTCGTCCTATCAATGAATTTTAGTATTCCTTAATATGTTCTATAAAATTCATTAAACCAAAATGAGAAAAATGCTGTTTTAGATGGAGTATAGTTTGTCAACCCAAATATTTTTCACTTAAATTAAGCTTCTGGATCCAAAAGCACCAGTCGAAAGATATCATGGAAAATGTTTGATTACAATGAATCTTGACTTCATGAATATGAACATAACACTGTTTTTGATGTTAGATTCACCTGGGCTTCGATGATTTTCTGTTTGGAGTCTACGATGGCTTGCATGTCGGCGTGATCTTTCTTCAGCTCGTCTTCAACTGACATCAACCTGAAACATAAAATTGCCACATACATCTTTAAGCTACAGATGCTACTTGAGTGCTTAACTGAACTGTAGCATAATACTTAAAATACCTCAAAGTAAGTAAGTAAATAGGAAAATGTTATTGTAGGCATCTGGTGCAAGTGATAGATAGAGTTGCATACCATCTGCATACTGGTGAAAGGAAATATTGTACTGATTAATTACACCAGCTTAAGGAAGCATGTAAAGGTTAAATAATAGAGGACCCAAAATTAAGCCTTGAGGAACACCACAAGATATGACATAACACCTGGAGGTGTAGGTACCCAGTGTAACATAGTTATCCCTGCAGCTTAAGTAGGATCTAAACCAGTCTAAGACAGGACCTGATAGACCGTCCCAGTTATGTAGTCTGTCGGGTAGAATCTCATGATCAACAGTGTAAGAAAAGCAGCACTTAAATATAAAAGTTTCAAATAATTTGCAGATTGTTTAAAACCAAGGCTGTTTCTGTACGGTTGTTTGCCCAGAAGCCACACTAAAATCTCTCATTAAGTTTATTGGCGTTGAGATACTGTAGTTATTGAGCTGTATGGACACTACCAAGAAATGGAAGATTAGAAATTTGGTCTGTAGTTACTGAGCACATAATACCTAATTTACCATCAGAAGCTTATCTAGGATAGCTTAAGTTTCAAACAGTTAATTCTGGACCCTAATAACATCTAATGTATCATCTTTTATGAGGTTTGAAACTACAAAGTTTTAGTTTCTAGACTGGATCTTTAATCACAAGGCTACAACCACCCCACATCCAAACTCTCCTGCTTCTAAAGCAGATCTTCACCTGGTGATGATGCTTTTCATCTGGAGCTCTTTGTCATCTTGCTGCTTGCGTAATCGCTCCTCCGTGTCCTCCAGCCGGGCCTGGTACTCCAGGAGCATCTTCTGGGTTTGGTCGTCCTGGCTTTTCATGCGAGATTCATACTCTTCCAGCTTCTTAGCAGAAATACGCAGCTTCTCCTGCAGGACAGCTATCTCCTGCTGATACTGAGGAAGGAAAGAGAGAATGAAGAACTCTAATAGCAGGATTATAGAACAACAAAAGCTGTGTAAAGAGGGAGTTCTCAGATGTGCACAGCTGTGGTTTGAAATGCACATTACATGAATATAGCCCTGCTAATCATCTTATATCTGTCTGCTAAGCCTGGGAAATCCAGCAAAGCTGTATGAAATATACCTAGTTGGTACTACTGAATGATTCAAAGATGAATTTTTCATGTGTTTTGGGGCAAACCTGTAACTCAAACTGTAAAGCATGGTGCTAACAAAGCCAAGGTCATGGGTTTAATTTGCAGGGAATGCATGACATGATAACAGCTATACTTTGAAATCATCAAAGTTACAAAATACTTTTTTTTCCTGAGAATTTACTGTAGGTTGAAATACGGTTATTTTTCTTACTCCATTGAGAAATATTTTTTTCTTGTTTATAGTATAAACCTTACAATTTTTTTTCAATTTACTCTTGAAAATACTATTTTCCAATGGGGTAACTGATGTTTGATGAATCTGATGGGAGGAAAAGTAAAAAAAAAATGAAAAAAAACTAATAAATAAAACTGGTAATTGTGATATCAAGTTTAAAAGAAGAAAAAAAGTCAATGTGAGATACAGTATAAAGTCACATTTACTGGAAAAGTCAGAATTTTCACTCAAAGGCAGATAGAAACTTGTATAAAAAAAATCTAGTCTTAATATCTTACACAATTTTGCTTTTCAAGTAAATTTATCTTGTTTACATATTTTTAAAAATAATTCAGAAAAACTGGTTAGGAAAATACTTTTGCTGTGTTTTTGCTTCAGGCTATTCAGAAACTAAGAAAGTGTTGTATGAAATGTTTTATGCAGTTGTTCTAAGGAGAACGTTTTTTAAAATTCACTGGCGATAGTCTGCATCTTGAGATTCTGCTTGGTCAAGGACTTATAGATACAGAAACTGACTGCTTTATAAATATGCAAAGACATGAAATAATAAGCCTGGTTTTTTGGTGTGTTTTTTCATCTTCTTGTTTTGCATCTCGACTAAAACGTTATTGTGGAATAAGCGCTGTTCCCTTTAGAGGATTCAACCAATCTTCACAGCATCACTTACATTAACAGCTTCAAACAGCACAGATGCAGTGGGGTTTTGCTGAGGGAGAGGGTTGAGTATGTGGGTGTGCACGCTATATAATGCACTCCGCCGGGTTCATTATTCATTAAAGAGCAGGGGAAAGAGACGGGAGACAAGCCTGAGCCAGGCGCGTGCTTCTCCACTTTTGCAGTGTAGTTATTTGAGCCTTTTTGCCTATATTACAACACTAGAGAGATCAAGAAGCAACTTTATCTGAAGTGCTTTAGTATTGCACTTCTACTCTTCGAACAACATCAACCTGTCTGCAGTTTGACATCCACCGTCTTGACATCAGTTTAAGACGAGATGCCGTGACTAAGCAACTAGATCTGAGCTTAAAATATCCTCACGTCTTGGTTCTTGGGGGAATAAAAACTTTGGATGGTTCTGGTTTTCTTTAGTTTAGAGAGTGAAACTGGTTTAAAATATTTAAATGAGCAATTTGCACTACAGTTCAAATGTTTGGGGTAGATAAGACTTTTTAATGTTTTTGAAAGACGTCTCTTATGCTCACCAAGGCTGCATTTATTTGATTAAAAATAAAGTAAAACAGTGGAATATTATTACAATTTAAAATAAATATTTTATATTTTAAAATATTATTTGTTCCTGTAATGGCAAATCAGATTTTTTAGCACCATAACTCTACTCTTCAGTGTCACATGATCCTTCAGAAATCATTCTAATATGCGGATTTGCTGCTCAAGAAAGATTTCTTATTATTATCAATGTTGAAAACAGTTGTGCTGCTTTTGATCGACTTAATGTTTCCTTGCTGAATAAAAGTATTCATTTAATTCAACAACAACAAAAAACAAACAAATGCTTAGCTAATGAATATTAATTAGGTTTAGATGATTGGTCATTCCAGGAAGGTTATAGCAATGTCAGCATGGCCTAAAAAAATATTCATAAACATTTCGTGACGTCACAGAAAGTCCATCATGTTCCAGTGAGGAAAAAAGTGAAAGCAGCATAAACATATTTTATGAGAGATGATCACCTCTTATAGCACTTATAGCACTTCCTGTCTGTGTGCCCATGGGAGACCAGTCTTGAACTCACAAACAGTGAGCCTTGCTGGATTTCTGCTGTTTTTATGCTGCTGCACCGCAGAATAAGGTCTCATTATTACCTTTTCAGTTGGTGTGAGATCCTCCTTGTTTGGAAAGTCCTCCCGGTGTTTCGAATCTGGGTCAATTCCCTCCTGCTCCAAATATTGCACATTCATATTCAGCAGCCATGCAGCAGTGCGGTCCAACGCATTGGGATTCACAGGAGATGGAGCCTAATAAAAGTTCATTTGAACAAACACACACACGAACACGAACACGCACACGCACACACACACACGATTGTATCACAATATGGCCATGCTAACATCCAAATGAGAAAGTTGCTATCAAATTTGTTAGTTTTCACTCATCCACAGAAACATGCACACAAACAAGAGCCTCAAAACTTTTCAAGGTGACAACAGCACTTGTGCTCGCTAGAAAAAACATTTGATCATTTTTTAATGAAGAGTCATTCAGCAAACATCAAAGGAACAGTTTGGACAATGCGAGCAGTCATTTAATCACTAGCGCAGCGCCTGCGCTCTAGCAATTAATTCTGCTTGTCTGCTCCGTTCCTTTCGCCTCTGACAGCGAGAGGGCTGCGTGTTCATCTCAACCTAAGAGCCTCGTTTGATTCTAGCGTTGCACCAAAAGGCTCATTATCCCCCCGAGAGATCTGAGTGCCAAGTTGTTTTAAGGATATCAGCCGAGTGGTAGCTAATTTAGTGGTATCTAAATTAGCTATGGGAATGTTGCAACATAAAGAGACAGCTAGAGATGTGATCGGTTTTAAAATACTATGTCTTGAAAACTTGGAACTTTGAGAAGTATAATATCTTTTCTTGATTGAAGCAACAGTCACTACGATTAGGTTTATAACACTTTTGAAAAAAAAAACAAGAGTGGCACTAGCCCTGCAAAACTTGTTGCCACAATGCTAGTTGTTAGCATGCTGCTATGTGGTTGATGGGGTTTTCTGTTGGGTTGCTTACTGGCCAATCAATTCTCTGTGATATTTTGATCTCCAGATATGACTTGGATCTTCAATGTAAGTCCATTGTATTTTTTTGAAATTGTATTTCAAAATATTTAATTGTATTTTTTATGAAAAGTTTATTGTCCAGAGAAAAATCTAGTTTATTTGCCTTAAATAAAAACAACATTTGTGATAACATATGGAGCCTCACACATGATATGTGGAAAAAAATTGACATTGTGGCAAAGACCAAATGTGTTTCCTAAGATCTATTCATTCATGGCCACAATTTATTAATTAGTTTGCTTGTTTTAGTTAAATCGAGGCCACTAAATTGAGGGAACACATTATTAATTCATGGCAATGGTATCTTCTAGTTTTTTTTATTTATTATACTTTAAGAAAAAAACTTTTCAAAATAGATTTTGTTGAGGAAATCCAGTGGTCAAAAAGATGAATAGCACCTGTACATGACCTGTACATATTCAATTCATATAATTAAATTATATGACATAATGACATGACAAACTTTTTACCCAAAAAGAAAGGAAATTTTCATCCCAAAAATGTTGTCACAGTCAACTCACTTGTTTGTGCAGGGTCCGCTGCTTGGATTCTGGACTGTCCCCTTTGGAGGACGACGACTGCTGCCTCAGTCTGGTGCCGCTGCTTGGCCAATCAGGAGATGATGACATCATGCTTCCACTGGAGGGGCGGGGGTAGGGTGCGGTGTTGAGCATGTTGGGTGGAGTGCGGCCTCTTGTGACGGCCGGAGGCGGCTGGTCTATCCGGCGCTGTGGCCCTGCGCTGTTCTGCCGCGGTACGTTGGTCTGGTGTTGGGCCTCCGTGAGGGACAGCTGTCTGCGGGTGAACTCTCCAGAACGCCGAATGAACTCATCCCCGCTGCTGCCCCCTCCCCCACTGGCCCCCGTGCTGGCCTGGCCCAGGAACGGGTGCTTTGACCCCGCAGTAGCTGCTTCCTCTGCGTTACTCTGGGAGCTTATGGAACTCTGGCATTCAGATCCCGAATCGGCCACCGCACGGGGCGACATGGGCAATCCGGCAGCCATCTGGTACACAGGGTTCTGGAACGAGAGCGGGGCAAGCAGCTGGGACCTTCCCGGGGCGGTCTCTGTGCTCGGTGTCGTGGGGGTCTGACCTGCTCTCCTTAGGGTCGGACCGCTGGGCGTGTTGCCCTTAGCGGTGCGGGTGGTCCACACTCCCGTGCCCTGGCCGACGGAGGTCTGGCTGTCATTGATGGGGTCGCTGAAGGAGGTGTTGGGAGCGCTCTCAAGAGAACGACTGTCCTGCAAGTCCACCATTGACAAGCTCTTGCTGCCGTTAGGGATCTGAACATCTGGCTCGTTGGCCTCCGAGTAACTGGAGCTGCGGGCGGGCGACGGCTGAATCACAGAATTCCTTGTTACAAAAAACAGATCCTTGTTTTCGGGGGTAGGCGAGGGCAGCCGAGTGAAATCCACCAACCTGTCCAAGTGGCGACAGGACAAAATTGAAGATCACAGCTGACTTCAAATCAAACTCATTATTTGTCAGTCTAGCTCATTTGCATGGCTAATTGATGTGTGAGCTAATACGACAGATTATAGTCCAAACACTGTACTTTGACAAAACATAACAGTACACTAAGTCTCATGACAGAGACTACATTAAAAAAAATATGCCTTTGATTACCGAGCAAGAGGATAAACCACCCTGAAGTATTTTGTTTTATTTTTGCACATGAAGAAATGGAAAGTATAAACTATGTCTTGTTTGGTTCTCTCCAGTCAAAGCAAATCAGGATAAGTCTGGCCAAGTTAACTGCATTCATTATATTGCGACTTTCAACATTAACACGTTCAAAAGTTTAGAAGAATGTTTTAACTGTTTTGAACTGATAATAATAATAAATGTTTCTTGAGCACCAAATCAGCATATTAGACACTGAAGACTGGAGTAATGATGCTGAAAATTCAGCTTTGCATCACAGAAATAAATTACATTACATTACGAAACTTTTGAAAGGTAGTGTACATTTACGCATTCGGCAGATGCTTTTATTTAAAACATCTGACTGTGCATTCATACATTTTATTAGTAGGCCTATTCGTGTTCCCAGAGAACTGAACCCATGACCTTGGGATTGCTAGTGCTGTGCTCTTTCTGTTGAGAAAATTAATGCATGTCAAGATCTGTAATAGACCTGAAAACGAATTATTAAAACATGTGAAGACATAATCAGATCCAATTAATCGTCTTTGAAAGTGATCAGTCAAGCAGCAAGAAAAGATGTAGAGCTTTATAAGAGCCTTGCTGTGGAAAAGTTTCACCTTCATTTTTACCGTATTCCACAATAGAATGCTAAAGATTGTATTAGCTTTACTATCTAAACCAGGCTGAAATTGAAGTTTAGGCTCAACTTACCCTGTGATCTCACTGTCCATGACCATTTTCTGCAGACCGGTAGACAGGCTGCTGCTGGGTAGACTGGGGGAGCCCACACGCTCGGTGGGAGACGACACAGGGACTCCAGTGGGGTTCGTCAGGGCTGAATTCACATCCCGCAGGATCCGCGCTAGAGGGCCCAGCTTGGTGATAGTACTCTACAATACAATGGAGAATGAATTGTGACTGACTGGATTCAAACTTGATAGAGCACTAAACTCACTCTGGTGGGTTAAAGGCAATATATCACTACAGAAAAAACACTTAAAATAAAGTTTAGTACAGGTATGTTATTCCAGCAGTTTGAAGCAGCAACTGTAACCATTTTATGGTTTCAACATAGTGCCTATATATTTGAGAGGCCATATTATGCCCTTTTACAAAGTCGTGATTTTGTTTTTGGGGCCTGCTAGATTACACATTATTTTTCATATGAAGAGTTCAGATGCAAAAGCCTCTAAGTGCCATCTGAAATTTTCTTCTAGAATGATCATTTTGATCAAGCTCGTATATTTAAATTCAGTAATTTCACTTGAATGGCAATGAAAATGACCTATTTATTGTCATTTAAGTGAAATGACTGAACTTAAATATACAAGCTTTATAAAAATGATCATTCTAGAAGAAAATTTCAGATGGCACTTAGAGGCTTTTGCATCTGAACTCTTCATATATTTTACATGGCTGCAGCACCTCTTTTCCCAGTCTGTCTGTAATGCTCTAGTTCCTGTCTCAATGAAGCCCCTCTTTGCAAAAAGCGCAACGTGCTCTGATTGATGCAGCCGACGAATCAAGCGTGTTTCGGAAATGTCACGCCCTTTACCATTATTAACACACTACTAACGCAACCAAGCGGAAACCTTCCAACACGGAAGTGACTTAAACTGCAATTCATCGACTGGCCGCTATAAACAGGCCCCAAAAGAGAGTCAATCCCATAGACCCCCCCATGTTAAAATGCCCAACTTTACAGCAGAAACAAATATTTTTACAGCCTGGTTTCAAAAGTGTTTTTGGTCTATATAGCTAACTTTGCCCTTCATTACAAATGTGAGGGGGTGAATTTTTTTATAACTCATCCGTTTAAATTATATTAAACCTTCAAATTCTGCATAATTAAGGGCGTGGCCACTTTGCTGTCAGATAACCAACTCCCTTTGGACTGGACTTTGTGCTTTGTAACTTTGCAGACCTTCGTGCTCAAACAGCAACATTACACTAAAGAAAGATTAAAATGTAAAAAAGCATAATAGGTCCTCTTTAAACGAATCAGATGTGTATTCTCAGGTGTGTATATATGCTATTTCACATTTTAGATCTTTGATTGTGGCTCATCCAATCAGATTTTAGAGCCAGTTCTGTCTTTATTTTATCTAAAATGAAAATCTGTTCACTTTAGATAAACTAAACTGAGCTCTTTGTAATTCATCAGATTCTTTTTTCTGTGAGAAAACTGACAGTTATATATATTTTCCCATGAAAAATTATATTTGTTCAAACACAGGTGTTCACCTGATCGAGCTGTGAGACCGCTTCTGACAGAAGAGAATGAAGAGTGGAGAGTTCACGGCCCAAGTCAACATAACCCTCGAAGCCTGCTGTGTTTGAGATGGTCTCTGGGTTGGAGATCTCCAGCAGGAAGCGCTGCATGTTGGTCCATTCATGCTCCAAGAACTGATTCATGAAGGACATGTACTCCTCCTTACTGCCAAACCTATGACAAAAAAAGTAGACAACAGTTTGAGTTTCCTGATTCAAATGTACCATTTGAAACATTTTATTAACTATTATTAACTAATTGCAACCACAGGAATAATTTTGCTCATTATGATGCTGATTTAACCATAGTTCAGAGTATGATGCATTAAAACTCATGATCAACGTCAATTTCATTGTCATTTCAGTATCATGTCATATGATAAAGCTTTTGTTATGACACTCTTAAAAGAAAAGGTTCCATATACTGTAGAACCTTTGTTTTTATCTAAAAAATTACTTATTTATGTTAATTTTATATGTGTATGATTTAATTCATTTTTTGTTTTTCCATCAACTGCACAAATTCACTTACTTGGTGAAGTTGGCGAGGTTTTGCGTCACTTTGGCAATGAGCGTGAGTGTGCGGGCGGTGCGGTCGTCGGGATACTCCTGCATGAGGCTGAAGAGTGAGGGCGACATGATAGCAGGACACAGGAAGCGCAGGAAGAGAGATGCGCTGATCAGGCGTTCGCTGATGTCTGGCCGTCCTCGGCTACTGCATTCATGCCTCCAGGACGCAAACACTTCTTTGAGCTCCCGAGGAAACACGCTGGAGTGAAAAGACAATTAAGTGATTTGAGTATAAAACAAAAAGTCTGTTTAAAAAACATTAAATGGATAGTTCACCCAAAAATGTAAATTCTGTCATTAATTATTCACCCTCATGTGATTCCAACATATAGCTAAGTCTTCAACCATCCATAGTGACTAAAAATACCAGTATACTGGTTTGGAAAATCATGAGGGTGAATGAAGGATGACTTATATGAGTCTAGCACTGCTAAGTAACTGTTTAGTAACAAACAGGCCCAAAAACAACAAAACTCCCACACAGTTCTGGATTCCCACATTGCATCACAGTCACTGTGTGCATTTAATTAAGTGTTAACAACACGGGACGACATCTTCTCCCACAACACTTTCACTGCTACCCCCTTTAACCGTTACACCCTCCTTCAATTTTCACATCATCGCCGTAAGGACGTCCCTTGCTGTGGCCTCCAGCTCACCACAATCTGCTGTTTAAGTTGCTCTTTTTAAGACAGCACGACATAAAAGATGGCGGTATGACAAAACTGTAGCACAGTTAGACATAACCTGTCAAGATTCAGTCTAAGATAATCCTCAAAGGCAGGAAAATTACATTCCCCTGATGGAATATCATGCACCGGGCCCTTGCAAGAGGGACTAATTTCATTTCTCAGCATGGTTTTGCAGAAACGTAGGTGATGATTGAGGAATAGCACAGTCTCTACGAGGACAGATGGAGACCTCTCACTTCTTATTAGTCTTACCATGCCAGGCATCATGGGCCTTTTGGAGAAATGACAAATCCCTTATTCAGGATCTGCCTTGACGATAGCAGACGATAACCCTTCATAAGTCTTGCATGTTTTTAGCATTTATATTAATCTATTTGGTATGCTTATTATTCAAAGTGACTTACATTGCATTCAATTCATTTTAGTGCTGTCAAATATGTTAAAACAAAAGTTTAAATTTAATTTAAATACCTTTTAATAAAAAATATTATATATATTTAATTTTCTTTTTACATATCTTGAAATGTAGTAATATTTTTATGAACACCTTTATATTTGTGAATAAATGATATGTTTAGATATATACACACACACACACACACACACACACACACACACACACACACACACACACACACACATATATATAAAATACTATATTAATGTAATAGTTTATGACATTTAAATTACTTAGTAAAATCTCTATGGTTACTATAATCACTATTATATGAATACATTTAAAATTGTAAATAAAATTAATACTACATAATTTAAATATACAGTATCTAATATATACATATATATATATATATAATATTATAATGTAATAGTTTCTGACAATTAAATTATTTAGTATATTCACTATGATTACTATAATAATTTTACTATACGAGTACATTTACATATAAAATGATGTATACTATCACTCATCCATAAGAAAGGAAGTAAAGTAAATCGGTCATATAAGTGTAATATGACCACCGCGTAATGGTGAACTATGTTGTTTATTTTAGCAAAATTAGAACTCCATATTGACCAATCAGTCTCCAATATTGGAACTACCCATTTTAAACCATTAAATGAAGCACGTTTCCAACAGAACAAATTCCCATAATGAGCTGTGAGCAGACGCTAATATGAGAGGCGAATTTGATCTCATTACCAGTAAGAGTTGATGATCTTGCAGAAAGCCAGCTCACAGCACATCTTGAGGTTGCTCTGGTGCTCATGCAGGTCGCTGGAGGAGCACTTAGACGAATCCACCTCACAGTTCTCATCTGACTCATACAGAGCTTTGATGAACTCACCTGGGACAAAGAAAGTAAACAATGCGGAAAACCTCATTTAGCACAGACGGCGTGCAGCCTGCTGCAGTACTGTGCTGCTGGTTAAATGTTACAGGTCATTTATAGGAAATAGTACTATTAAAATGGTTTAAAATAACGTACTTGAATAAATTGAAAATTAACCATTGACTCGTTTTGTAATAGGATAAAAGAATCAAACAAAGACTTGGTTTAAAGGTGCAATAAGTGACAGCAATCACTATGTTAAGCGCTCTAAATGTATTTTTATAAATATAGCATCTGTGGAAGGCGTAGGACCATAAAATGTTTGTTCAATCATTGTATTCGGTCAGAATGAAATTATAGCACGTGTTCCCTGTCAGTCAACGTGTGTTTGCATACCACTGCGCAGCCTGTTCACGCAGACATCATACGTCATCAGCGTTCACATACGCTGTCCAGACAGAGCGAGAATGGCAGGCAAACAGTTGTTTATGTTAGTTATTGTGGTACTGTTACTCACTGTACTGTAAAGTTTTCTCACCGGTGAATGACTCTGATCGTCTGGCTTCTGGTCTGTGCGCGTTCATGTGTTTTAGGGGAGGCGTGGCTTTGGATGGCGATTTGCAGGGAGGGTGGGATCGTATGCTTTCAATGCTAGCAGGCTAAAGTTAGCATTTCCCAGATCACCTATTGCACCTTTAATTTGATAATGCTCAAAAATAAACCAAATAATGATTGAAACTATGCTGTTGATGTAAGCTTCGACACTTTCTCACAGACTAAACTTTTAAAAGTAGTTTCTCAGCATCAAACAAGAGCTTTTGAGGGAAACCGAGCCTAAAGCTTTCCCTCCGCACTCGATTGTGTGCTCATATTCTACTTGATATCTTAAATAATTTAACAGAACTTCAAAAACACAGACTACACAAAAAAAAGCAGTAAATTATTGATTCTTGATTTTCCCAAGCATATTTGATGGTCTAAAATCCCTGCAGGAATTGTGAGGAAAGCATCGGACTGCTTTGATTTCAATGACAATTAAAAATACATTTCACAGAGACATGTACACAAAGTCAGTGTTTTTACCTAAAGCGTCCTGAAGGTACTTCTGTCCCACTAGTTTCAGATACTCCTCTATAGCTTTAGTGGCCAGTGTGTTCTCACGGAATATGAGATGCTCATTGTCTCCGCAACGATCCACCTCAGACATCATCAGATCTGTCAGAAAGTCCTGAGGGGACAAAACATTAAGATGTCTTTATTAATGTTCAGCTTTTGTTGTCAAACTGTTTGAAAAGGATCCCCGACTGAAACCTTAGGTTTTCCTGGACACTCCCCCTGACTCTCATTGGTCAGACAAACAGATAGCCCCGCCCAATCTCATTTGGTCGAGCAAATGTTGCTGTATAAAGCTGGTCACGATGCTTGATAGAGTTTTCATACTTTATCAACATTACTTATAGTTGTCTTTGTATATAAAACTGATAAAAAGAGACACAAATCATGCAGGCTTTTTATACAAGCAATGAAACTCAAAAGAAAAAAGTTGTATTTGTGTCTGCTGTGCTACTGGTCTGTTGCTTGCTTTTCTCCCTTAGTCCCCCCATCTTTGATCACTCTGTTTTTGAAATACCAAGTTTGACTTTGAACCATCCAGAACCGGGTGTCTGACTGGATGCCCTGGAAAACAGCAAAATCATCTAATAGGCCAGACTCAGGGGCTTTTTATTTGGAGTCTAGGAGTGCCACTATTGACTGAAGACACACAGCAGCTCCAGTCAGAATGTGTAACAGATTGAGAGGGTTATGGATATCCAGCTGGGGAGATGACTCATTCTCAGTGATAGTGTATTGATTGTGGGATAATGGACATTGTATAGTTCAATGAAATTTACCCTGGGTCTCATTGCAATATTCTTTCCCTAACTTCCTGTTTTTCTTCTCTCAAGATGCGTATCCCATGTCTCAGCTCCGCCTTCACTGCCTCTGTAATCAGTTTCAGCCTCCGAAGCCTACGAGTAAACATGTTAATGATTTGCACTCATGTGGCCCCTGTGTGAGAGGTCCTTTATACTCTGTAGCCTTTATTTAGAGGATACTCAGAGCCCCTCATTGATGTCAAACATGTAAAGTGTTTGTACTCGCCCAGTTTTAATAAGATTTCAGAGCTATGCCAGAAGGGACGATCTTAAGTGAATAACAATGGCATCTGTGCACTTTTTCTTTTGTACACACACACACACACACACACACACACACACACACACACACACACACACACACACACACACACACACACACACACACACACACACACACACACACACACACACACACACACACACACACACACACACACACACACACACACACACACACACACACACACAGTTTGGAATTTAGAGTAATGACAGGAAGTGTAATTTACTGAATTGCAATTCTAAGAAATCGTTAGGTAATGGCATTCCATCATCTTAATCACCATTATCCATAAAGCTGTCTGTCTGTAAAAACTATAATCTTTCAATCCTTGTCAAATGTTCCTTTTTCTTGTTAAAATGACAGTTATTGGCACTAGTGAAATAAACCTATACCAAAATGTAAAAAAAAAAAAATTATTTCATACTAAGTATACTACAAATCCATTAACATATATTACTGACATATCGGTTGAGGCTTACTGATTTAATTATAATTAAACTTTATTTGGAGTACTTCTTTAGTGCACAATGCACATTTCTTAATATTAAGCCTTAAATGCATTTAATAATCACTATTAGTAAGGATTGTATCTCTGTTTATATTTATTTTTCACTTTAAATTATTTAAATTCCAATTCCTTTGAATTTCAGCACTAGTTCCAGTTCAAATTCAAATTCAACTCCAAATCAGATTCAATTCAAACTTACCAAGTTAAAAAGCATTTGATTAATTTCAGAATGATGCTGAATATGTAAAAACAAAAAACAAACAAAAAAACATGCTAAAATTAAAATTACATTCAGCCAGTTATAATGTCATAACATATTCATAATGTTCTGTTTTACACAATAATTACCATGAATAATATTAGGGGTAAAAAAGGAATTTTCTTCTCTTTTTGTGTCCAATGAATGATTATTAAATATAATTAGGTAGTATTAAACTAATGCTGGTTAGTGCTGGTTTAGGGCTTGTGGACCAGCACAGTCTTGCTATTTACCAGCTGAACATACGATCCCACCAGCATCAAAAACACAATCTGGTGACATCCTATGAAAAAAGACGAAGGATCAGTGTGAGTGGTGCTGAGCTACTGCTGTCAACAGAATCTCCGTAAAGGACATGGGCGTGTGTGTTTACAGCTGGCAGTGATTTCTGCTGATTTCAGCTCTGGCGTGTGATCAATGATCTGCAGCAGATGTATGTCTGTGTTTTGAGAGATAGTGTCTGAGTCACTATTGCACGTCTACAAGCACCCTTCTGAGGATTTTGTCTCCTAAGCAGGTGTCCATAACAATCGAAACAGTTGCTGACACATTACACCTTATATAAACAAGAAAAAGACTGTACCGCACAAAGCTCTCTAAACCATTACCGGTGGGATCAGGTGATAAGGGCATATCTGAGCTGTTCTCTTCCCAGTCAGGCAGAGGTACATTGTGGTTATGACACTGAGAGGATCAAATGAGACCCAGTTTCTGGAAAAGCTCTGCGTCTTTGGCAGCAGTCACAGCACTCGGTATTCAATTAGGACGCAAAATCTAACACAGTGAGCTGCACTCAGCGCCCGCTCACTGATGAGACTTATCCGTAGTAGTCTCACTACTAATCAGACACTATCGAGTGCAGTGCATCTTCCTCGGCTCGCCTGTCACATCCCATCATGCCCGTCTATAGCTTAGCACCACAATCTGCACAGATCTGCAAAAAACTATAGGGTTTTATGAAATATGGAGTACTAGTGCAGGTTTTACTGCATACTAGGCAGAACACACTGTGTAATGCGTATTATTTTTTAAGCAAACAATGCATGTGAAACAGTATCCAGCTATCCATGCTCAAGGTAGTATTGTTGTCACATGGTCTGGTTAGGTTGCATGAGTGGTGCCCAGTTAAAGGTGGGGTAAGCCATAGCCAATCAGCATTAGGGGGCGTATGACGATGGAGGAGAAAGAACGAGCAAGAGGGAGATTTGAAGAAAGACTTTAACCCACGTAAAGTAACCCATTATGCTTTCACTCTTCTAAGGAAAAATGTTTGCTTGGTAAAAAAAAAAAAAAAAAAAAAAAACAGGCCTATGTTGCGTCTCAATTCGCTTACTTATACTACGCCCTAAAAGTATGTACTCTTTTTGTGAAGAAAAAGTGCACACTTTTGAGTTTGTAGCAGAAGAGTAGACAAGCTTTGGGACATCCATCACGTCATTCAATTGCGTCTTTAATGGTTGCTCTGTCGCATCCAGTGACAGTAAACTGGCCTGTCAATCATCTTGTCACAGTCAAAATCCTCCACATTTCATTTCCTACTGTATCGGAGAGAAATGCAGAAGCACGTTGATCTGCATGTCACTCTCCTCATATTCATGCATAATGATGCATTTAAAAGTTAATGGCCAAACGGATCTTTATAAAAGTCCACATTGTTATTACAGATTAAATATAACGGATGACATAAAATTTATATTTTTCTATCAGGTTCTGCCATGTTTTGTAGTTTTTTTTTACACTTTTTACTCTTGTTTGTAGTTCCTCCTCCAAAGCGCAATGTGTTTTTGGGGAAATATTAGCTGATAGTGTGCACGGATACACACTTCGAAAATCCACCGGAAATAGTAGACCATCCGGGGACTTCTGGCATACTCTTTTCAACATACTATGCTTTGGGACACACTTATTTAATCTCACATACTGTTTAGAATGGATAGTATGGACATTGAGACGCAGGGCTACAGGGACCAGAATATCACAGACATTTGAGGGTGGGGTCTTTTAATTTGGTACACTAAGTAAACACTTAGTAACCACCCTAAACACCCTAGCAACAACATAGCTATACAATAAAATTCACTCAGAATGAAACAACTACATAGCAACACCCCGGCAACCGCCCAAAACACCTCAGCATCATTGTGGCAACTTGTTCAAAACACTAAAAAATATTAATTATGCTACAATTTGGCTATTTCACAAATTTCTATTTTTGTCATTTTTTAAAAGCAGACAGGTACAATACTCACAGTGTGTGTTCAACTCTCACGTGAGAGCAAAACAATAAATAAAAATCAGCTCATCTAAAATGAAATGGTGTAAACCTCAGTCTGTTGTAAAACCTGACACAACCAATTTGTTTTTGTTGCATGTTTATTTTTTCATTATACACAACCAATAAAACTGAAATCTGTGGCCATCTTAAAATGCTGTGTATTCACATAGGCCATACACTCATTATGATACTTAAAGTATGTATATGATCCATGTCTCACACATTTCCGGCTGTCCAATAGCCTGAGGAAGGGTTGTTAACATTCTGTTTAAGCTTCACGCTTACAGCGGTTTGAGGCAGGCATGAATAAGTAAGCAGTGGCTTGTTAAAATGGCAGTGTGTGCTCTTGAGAGTCCGTTCACCCTCAGGTGCGATCCAGTAATGACCCCTGTCCCACAGGCCCTGCCTCCCTAGTACACAGCCCTGCTGATAAATAATCTTTCAGACTTGCACATTACAGCTCAATTCTTCACTGTGCGTGATCACATGAACCTGTTTGGCCCTTAAACAAATGGCTGAATTAATAAAAGCTGATTAGCATGAGGCCTGACACTTGGAATTTCCCTCGGGACAAACCCTGAGCGGACACATTGGATCTTTATGTGGGGTTAGAATCGTGAATCTACCCCCTCCGGCTAACACCCTTACACAGTGTGTGTATTATATATATATATATATATATATATATATATATATACATTGGATATTTTATATTTATTCAATGCCCGTTACATTTTTAATAAAGCTCCTAAATAGATGTAAATACATATGTAATTTATATCAGTAATGCTTCAAATGTCTATACAGTATATATTCAGTATATAACACAGACACACTATTGTATGCATTTTATACTAAATACATACTGTATATGGACATTTAAATATTTACCATTTAGAGTTAGAGTTAAGAGCATCAAAATATGTTTGATACATTAATAAAGTAAAACTGAAATGCATTGGCTTTTCAAAACTACTTTACAAATTTGATGACTGCTTATTAGATCAATAAAGGTAAATGTCTTATTACGAGAGAGCTCATAATTCTACAATTCAATTTTAAAACGAGATGCCCCATACAGGGTAGATATTATTTCAATCATCTGCTATCAGTACATAATCAAGCTAATTAGTAATTCATTATTAAATTCATGCAGACCTGCAGACAAAGACAGGAAGCTGTGGAATCTAGGGAGTAAGTCAATGCACTATTTACAGTAACCAGGCTTCAGCTAATGAAAGACAATGCACTGGCTGACCGGCTCTGGCCTTGTATAATGAGAGGCAATGCAGTCCCTGACCAATCAACTGCTTCATAATGAAAGACTGTGGCCTTATTGACTTAAAGTTCTGCTGTAATGACAGACCAGCCACTTTGTTGATTGTCTGAAAAATTACATAATATGTGTTCCGCAAAAACTGGCACTAAAGAGCTTGAATTGTGCGATTTGATGAAAATATGTTGAAAAAGCAACAGATTAGGGCTGCTGAAAAGGACAGAATCAATTTTTCATTCAACACAACCTGGAACATAAACACCAAAATTCTCGTTCGAGCACATCTAAACACAAGACACATTGTGCTTCGGGGTTGTATTATTACATTGCACAGACTCAAATCCCAAATAAGCCCAGAGTGACGCTCAACAATAATGCGATCGCATATTCTAGAGAACTGGACGGCACATTGTTGTGCGGGTCCATTATGATGCAACAATGCCTCGGATTGGCGTCAGACTGCTGCAGCAAAAAAGTAATCGCAAAACAACTCTTTTCTTACAGCATTTGATCAATAATGACAGATGAGTGACAAAGCGTCAGACGGTGGGCTTTTGTGTGTGATGTCAGCAGATTTATGGCGAGTATCAGAGCTGTTCGTACTCAAGTTAATGAGGGCAATCATAGCGCTCAGCACTCCCGTGATTAAATGAGGGAAAGCGGGCCACGTCTCTATTATTCTTCTCTGTCAATTACGTTTTTCGCAGTTGGACATTTGGTGGCATTTAGAGTAAAGCCTAGAACGTCCTATGCTGTTTTTTTTTAGTAACACTCACAGCTGTTCAAATGCTTCAGTTTTAGAAAAAAAAAAATGAAATAATTCTTTCAAGACACATCTAAGACAACATCCAAAATAACATACAACTATTGAACTCAATATAGCACAACGATTGTTGAGTCTTTTATCTCTACGTCATGTCACCCTCGCGTTCGCTTGCCAGCAAACAGCATCCGTCAGAGACTATAATTAAATAATCTTCCTAGAATACAGTCAACCAACAAGTCAACATGAAAATCAAGAGTAGCGTCAGTTCTGGCAGGTTACGTCAGTCAAGATCGCATCAGATGACTCTCAGCAGATCCACGTCTACCTAATGTATAGGAATACGACACCTATCACAACGTCCCTATATATAAAGCCCATTCAGTATTATCAGCAGCTTTATCATGTTGCTCAAGAGCTAATTACCCTCCTCCATCCCCAGCTCCTCTCGTCCAGTCAGGACTTGGCCTTTTGATATTCGAATTAGACTAATTGTTCTTGAATTATGTTGTATATTAAATTATTGAATATTAATGATATCTGCAAAACAGTTATGTTGGTTCAGTTCTTTTACCCTAAGGGGGGTTATCGCTGTTCTCCATGCTCTTATCCATGCTAGGCTGCATGAATGGGCAGGGAGTTCTTGCCCAGGTCAGAACAGAACCATACTAGAGCTGGACGATATTGAAGAAAAATGCGATAACTACTTAATGCGATATTCGATATGCGATACGATAAAGTGTGTAAAATAATCTTAAATTATCCTTAAAATATATTTAAAATTATATAACCTACATACGTGTTTCACAATCGGGTTTTTGACAAGAAAACTTCAACTTCTGAAAGTGAACAGCAGTGTTTTACTGCATGTTATTTTAACATCAGTGTAAACCACGGGGTTTAGGGTTTCAGGAAGGCCTACATTAGGTTTATTTAACAACAGAAACTGAATAATCAAATGTAAAAATAAAACACTGCTTAGTTTTCACTGTATGAATTAAATATATACTGATTCTTATTAAAGCTACAAAAGTTATTTAGCCAAGAGCAGTGTGTGATTTTCTCTTTGTCTTTTTTTCATGATCCGTTATTGCAAGCTGTTGCGATATGCATATCGATATATATATACATTTGCGCTATTTCGATAATTTCGATATATTGTGCAGCCTTAAACCATACCAATTTAAACTGTATGAATTGTCAATGATCTTTGACGATAGTGGTCTTGACAGAATCAGTTTTCTTTGAAATAATGTGCACCAACAAGAGCAGGAATGTGCATTTATAAAGTAAATGGGGGTTAATTTTGAGTTTTAAAGTTGACTTTAAAGAGACATTGAAGCATACAACGCAATTGTCTTACCTTGGCCTTGCCTGTGCTTTGTAAGATATGGACAAGTGCACAAGCCATCTCTTCTTTGTTCTTCACACTTAAAGCTGGCTCCAGCACTGAGCACATCAACATATAATTGTTAGTAATATACTCTGCAAACTCCTTGTACAGCTCCATGGGAAGGATGCTCATGCTCTGATATCGGGATTTCATTCGGACCATAGGTCCCGGACTCTTTCCTTTGTTGGGATTCGGCGTGCTCACGGAATACCATTTCTCCACAAACTGTCGCCCGGTGACCGCCGCCATGGGGATATTTACCAGGCCCACGTAATTATTTTTGTCCTTCTTTTTCTTTTTGTCTGTTTCCTTGTAAAGATGCACGGTGATACTCTTGACTGAGGGCAGGTTGTTGAACTCAAAGTGTTCGCCCCAGAAAACATTGTCCGTTTTGAGTTTGCAGGTAGTCCGTGCATATAATGTGTCATCCAGACAAAGTTCACAGAAGTATTTTTTCTTTGCCGGCAAGTCCTTGGCTTCGATAATCCAACATTTCAGCATGTTTTCCACCCGACGGGTGTTATCCTGTGGAATATGAAAAAAGAAAACACTGCATGTTACATCGACCTCTGCAAGCTGAAGAAAGATAACCCCCGTGTGTACTTTAAAAAGTTAAGCCGGGTTAATGCAGAGAAGTCGATCAGAAACAGTCAATATGTGAGACAGGATATATGAAAAAGTAACATGCTGACTGGCTTAAACCTCATCTCGTCTAGAATTACACAGGATTCAGATGAATCATCCAGTTTACCTTGTTGGGATGCACAGCACGTCTCAAATTCTCCATCCATTTGTCTCTCTCGGCAGCCGATCGACATGAGAAGCATTTGCTTCCTGTTGAAGTAGTTACCTGCAATTACAGATTACAATTGTTACAATTTGCAGATAAGTGCATGAAGTGAGCTAGAAAGGAATGTAATGCAGATCAGGCAGATGGTGGACATGAGCAGAGAGATCTACAGCACTCAAACAATGAAGCGTTTCCCAGGGGTGGAGAACAATTACATTTGAAGAAAGAATAAAACGATCAAATAGCCCAATCAGACAGAATGCACTTAAATCAAATGCATTTGCAGGATAACATGTGATATCAGAGAAAAGTGAGACAATACAAATATTCTTTTTATATCAAAAATTCAATCTGAAAGGACCTGTTCACAGTCGCATCATCCAGGTGACTACAAAAGTACGTTTGAATACAGAGGGGTGAATTCACTAAACAGTTGCAATACTTTTACATGCTGTATTTCAGCCAAAAATGTATAATTAATTAAAACTTTATATTAATAAAAAAAATTGAAAACCCATCCAATTTAACCAGGTGCTATCTGTGCCTGACTCCTTTTGTATTTAAATATGCATTTAAATTTTATTTGAAATAAATGTTTAAAATAAGTAATCACATAAAATGAAGTAATAAATATTAAATAAAAAGTAAACAAAATTCATTAGTATTCAAAAAGGTAAAAATTAAGTAATATTTTAGTAATACTTAAATTATAAAATTATACTAGAAATAAGAAGTAATTGTTGAATATAATTAAAAAACAAAAACAAATGAAGCAATTGTGAAATAAAGTAATATTTAGTTTTGAATTATATTTGAAATACATATTTAAAAAAGTAATTGCAAAATGTAATACAATTTAGAAAAATTAATCTGGGCAAAATGAAGTATTATTTATATTATATTTTTAAATAAGTAATTGTAAACCTACAAAAATAAATGTAAATAAAAAATAAGTAACTGCAATATTTAAATTAAGTAACTGCTCAAAAACAGCTTTTATGTAAACGGGGTTGCTGCACATTTAATTTTAAATCAAACGTAATACCTTTTTACCTCTTTGAGACAATGCATACAGCAACACATTTTAGGAAAGTATTCTAAAAATCTAAATAATTCTTAATTAATTTGCCTTCATTCCCATAGTACCTAATTAACGTCTTGCAGCATAAACTACTTGGCTTCGTCGCTGTCATTAGTTGTTGCCAACCATCTCCGAAACCGGTAAATTCGCACTGTCATTTTGCTTGAATTTGCCCACTCTCGTCTCCCAAGCGACTCCCCCTCCCCGACTCATGGTGAAGCACGCACTGTGATGTACTACGTAAAAAAAAAACATACGTAACAAAGTCCAGTTGTGAACTGGGTAGGCTACTCCCAAAGACTTGGTGCTACACAGCCTAAAAGCACATACCTGTATTTTTCGATCAGATTTAAGACCTCACCTTAAAATGTAATGTCTAGTAGAAAAATACTAACATTTAAGACTTTTTGTGATATATTGAATTGTAGTCCAATTCAATTTATAATTTTGACTGTTATAGTTGTAGTTTAAATGATTGAATAAATAGAGCAAACAGCATAGTCCACAATGGACCTCTGGCTGACCCCTGCAGAACTCCTACTAACTGTCAGTGTCTCATTCTTTCCAGCTGGCGAGTGGTGCAGTGTAACAGTCATCAACTCCATGTGAACTGGCCTCTCGAAACTCACCGCTAGTGAGCAGAGAGAGAATGAGAGGAGATGTTCAGACAGATGGGACAGGCTCTTTCACACCCTATCGGGCAGGGGATGCAAAGAGACAGGAAGGCCCTTCTGGTCTTAAGATCTACATGCAGACGCCTGATGCAAGTTTATGGTCACCAGGGGCGAAGTGAGGGGGACAGAAATGTCAAGTGTAATACCAGTTTTTTGGGGGGTTTTTTTGGACTTTTGTCTAACTGACTGGTTTTATTTTTTCCTATCTCTTGCTTTTTTTAATTGGCTAAGGAATCAAATACAGTGCTGAACAATATCCAATTATTTGTAGTATATAGTTGCTATACTGTAATAAAGGCTATGTCGCTTAGCACTGCATTAAACATACTTTATTGTTATGAAAAACACACATAAACCATATATTGTCGCAAGTGTGTGTTTATTGTTTTTAGGTTTTATAAGTCAAAATGTTCCTGCTTTTTATTCAGCTACAGCTACAGTGATAGCTGGATGCCTTGTCCATATTAGAGATTTCCTGGAACATCACAAGTTATTACTTCTATGACTCCATTTTGGACTTTCTGCGAGAGAGTGCGCCAGAACTCCCACCACACACCAGCTTATTGGTGGAGAGGAGACTGAGTGATGAAGCCAATCAGTATATAATATAAGGATTATTAGGAGGCCATGATGGATAGAGGCCAATGGGCAGATTTGGCCAGGATGCCAGGGTTAAACCCCTACTCTTTTTGGGAATTTTAATGACCATAGAGAGTCAGGACCTCGGTTTAATGTCTCATCCGAAGGACAGTGCTTGTTACAGTATAGTGTCCCCGTCACTATACTGGAGCGTTAAGACTCACACAGACCACAGGGTGAGCGCCCCCCTGCTGGCCTCAATAACACCTCCTCCAGCAGCAACCTAGTTTTCCCAGGAGTCTCCCATCCAGGTACTAACCAGGCTCAACCCTGCTACTTCAGTGGGAAACCAGTCTTGGGCTACAGGGTGATGTGGCTGCTGGCTATGAAACAGACAATGCATGCGTGTTCCATAATGTTCACATCACCTCGTTTTGGATAAGAATAAAACATCAGGTCATGCATAGACTATCTTGTCTCTTTGAATTTTAATCTAGATTTATTTACATTGGCAATATTTAGCTATTTTTAATCTAAAACAGTAGCATTACTATAGTTTACTGCTTCAGATTATGATTAGCTTGTTGTTTCAATGTAGCTGTTACAAAGAAGCTTTAAAGGTATTTTTGTGTGCTTTTTAGAGCTTGACAGCCTTTGGAGCAGCATGAACATTCTTTAAAAATTTCTCTTTTAGTGTTCCAGAAAAAAACTATACAGGGTTGGAAGTGCATGACGGTGAGTAACTATTACTAATATATATATTTTTTATTAAATATTATAAAAATGTACATTTAATTAAATTTAATTTTAAACATTTGAAATATTACATAAAAAATAAACAATTTTTTTTTTTTTTTTGAGGTGAGTTACTATTCTTTTTTCAGGAAACCTGAATGCACATACCAGATCATAGTTTTCTGTGTCTGCAGCTCTGCACCCTGTGACCTTGTAATTGTATAAGCATCTGGTTTAAGTGAGGCTTCCCTGTAGCGCACGTGAAAATCATCCAGTAACTTGACCCGTGGCCACCCAATGATTTAACTGTGGAGCAGCTAGATAGCGCTGCTATTTTCAGCGAACTATTTGATCTCAGCTAATGGCCTTGATGAAGTTTTAATGGGCCTTTGCTGCGTGCTATTTTGAGACTTGTCGGACATTAAAAGTCCTTTTCGGAATTAATACAGAGCTGTGGCTTCAACAGGGCAGCGAGATCAGCCGACTCACCTCAAAACAGAAATCCTGTCCCAGGATGCTGCTGTGCACAGGTTTGATGAGCACTTCCTCCTCCATGCTAAGATCTAGAGCTTCTACTGCACTGCTGGGGCTGAGCAACGATTCGTGAGACCGCGATTCCTTCAGCCTCGGCATCAGATGGGATCTACTGGAGCGAAACAGGAAGAGAGGAACACATGCATCAAGGTTTCTTACAAGCATCCAATAGAGTCAAACAGGCATTTGTAGTTTATTAGAAGTGAGATGCAATGTGAACTGAAACTAGTGAGCACAGCAGGAGCTGCTGACTTCTCACTGCTCAGCGGTTCTGCTGCATCGCACACAAAAGCCAAAGCTTCCAGGCCTCGTCATGGCATACAGTATCTGAGGAAGGAACCGAGGGGCGGCAGCCTGGGAAATGATGAGGCCATGAGCCATTTTCAGCAAGCTGTAATGAGCCATCAAAAAGTAGCGTCGCTTAATTGGAAGTGAGGTGTCTCTCACATAG
Source organism: Leuciscus leuciscus (assembly GCF_965113295.1). NCBI lineage: Eukaryota > Metazoa > Chordata > Actinopteri > Cypriniformes > Leuciscidae > Leuciscus > Leuciscus leuciscus. Next base: position 7,320,599 of record NC_138737.1, read on the forward strand.
GAAATGGAAAACAAAGTTTGCCCTCCAGGTGGCTGACCTTCACTCGGATGGAAATGTTTGAACGAAACCACCGAGGGCATGATGAGTTGACTAATACTGCCACAAAAATTAAAAAGGAAGTAGCACACATACACAAATTAAAAGGTGAAAAGGAAGTGTTTACTGGAAGTGTGACTTGTCTTCTCCATGTTTCCTTAGGAAAGAAAATGTCTTAATTGTTTCTTTTGGACAATAATGAGATTAGGAGAGAGAGCAAATGGAGCAAATGAAGTCTGCTGTCTGTGAGAGTTGCTGTGAGAGACTCACACCTAATCCTTCACCTTAATTTCTCATTTTATTTTCTTCTTGGCCTGTTTTTGTATGACAGCGTTTTGCTGTCCATTGGTCACGCCTTAATTTAGCCATTTCTAGTATTGCATTAGTATTCCATCCTTCTCATGAGCATTTAATAATTTTTTACTTTTCAGTGCGAGTTAAATCTCTTTTTTGGCTCATTTTACCTGTAAAAGAAAACCTGCTTAATAATTATGCACACCTGAATATAAGGCATTTTTCACTTCCAGCCTTCCTTAACAATAATATATCACTTATAAATGATTAAATACTAAATTAATAGTAGTTATTAAGATTGATGTGGTTTGAAATTGGTCAAATGTGTTTGGAAAAAAATATATCCTGCTAGTCTTGCTCATGCTGCCAATTACGGTTCAGTAGAGCCCAGAAAGGAGGAAAACCGAATATATTTTTTTCATCTTTTTTTTTTTTTCAAATGAGTACTTAGATAATGAGTTATGATAACAGATGATGGAATTACACAGCCTCAGAGACACTGCTGCTAACAGAAAACAAAGATGGCGGGATCAAACTATTAGTTGTATTATGAATTATGAAGTAAAAACTCCCTTGGAAAACTCTCAAAAAAGGCCCATTTTGCTATCATGGTCCATGACAGTCAGAATAGGGTGTAAAATAACAAGAAATACGGATTTTTTTTCTCGGAAGAATGTGCAGAGCATCAGTCAAGGACTATACAAAAAAACTCATCTCAGTCAAATCTCACAGGAAGATGACCAGATTATCTTCCTGTTCCTCTGTTCATTTTTCCTGACATGTAATAGATAAGTCAAGCAAGTGCTTCTCTGGTCCTGTGTGCTTTTAAAAGTTTGACGAATGACACACTGCGGACTGTAGGCTGATATTAAAACTAATGTAATGTCCCTCTAGCGACTCTTGCCAGTGGTGTCAGCAAATCCACAAATGACCCGAGGCGAACATATGTTTGCTCCAAACATTGACTAAAATGACAAGGAAACCTACTTTTATGCATTGACAGAATGACCGATAAGTGCAACAAGGCTGGAAAAATATGTGCTTCATAACAAGAGAAATTTCTATAGACCCTATCATTATTATATATACAAATGAAAAAATTATTTTATATATATTTTAAGCGACTATAGCACAGGAAGTAATGGACGGACGGATTGCTAAATGTTGCGAGCCTCAAACTTGCATCATCTACATGACCAGCACACTCCAATGAATGCTCTTGTGTAAACTGCTAAGCCACAGGCAGCTCCGAACAAGGAAGTAGAATTGTTATCAAAATGTTCTTTCTGGAACATTAATCACTGAAAATCACCTATTAGTAGGCATTCACACCATCAAATAATGCAAAGGTCAAGTAGACAGCTGCATGGGCACAAACTTGTTTTATTTGACCATGCATGGGCTCTTCTAATCAGAGAGAGCTAGCGATGGGAAATGGCCTGTGAAGCAGTGATTTACACAGGTCGAGTTTGAAAAAAGAAATTGCTTCATTATATTAAAAATCTTTGTTTTCTTATCAGCTTAACATGCAAAGAGAGAACAAGTGTACAATGACAGAAAATCTCTTCTTGGGGTTGTTTGCGCTTCTTTTAAGAAAACAAAATGATGTTTGTATACATTGTTTGCACAATGGATTCAAATCCAAAATCTTGGATTTAAAAAAGGAAATTACTAAACCTAACCCTACACACAACCCTCAAAGAAAACATTCTGCATTTTTACATTTTCAAAAAAAACGTCATTGGGATGTTTTCCTCATGGAGACCAAAAAATGCCCAACAACGTAGGAAATACCTGAACCACACACACACACACACACATATAGAACCTCATATTTGGACCGCTCTGAATATGGAATTTATTTTGGGAACTGATACTGTATTGCTTTATTCAGCTTTATATCTACATCATGATCAAAAAACTAAATAACCGCAAGGTATAAAAAAAAAATAAAAATAAAAAAAAGCTCCGTTCCGAGAGCCCATTACAAAATAAAGAAAACTATTTGGCACGGCATGAAAATGAAACAACAAACTCTATTGCAGGTTACAGTCCAACATTCCAGCTAATCTGTTAATCCCGGCGAACCCCGTGTTAGTAACAATAATTTTCACTAGAACCGCAGCCATCAAGATTATAGAAACAGGAAGAAGAAACATTTCCCAAACTTACTTTTTACTATTCTGATTCAGCATGGTCCCAGAGCAAAACAAAACAAGTCCAGAGGCTGCAAGAGAAGCGAGCCAGTGCAGTGATTATTCTTGATTTTTCTGCAAGATATCAGACGGCAAGGCTGGGAAACCGTGTTCACTGTACAGCGCTCTGCCTAAAGCATTCAGAGCGAGGGAGTGCCTTGGTCTCCGAGCACCCTAGGGAACAATCTGTTGCATCTTGAACACACCCAAATCCATTTTCAAGGATTTCTATTTAAAAAATACTGCTCTCGCTTTCAGAGCAGGGATTTTCCGATCGTTGCTGCAGTTCTTGTTGAGTTTACATGAAATATTAAGCTTTAAAAAGATATAAATAATCATAATTCTCTAATGAATTACATAATTAAAGGTTATAAAACCAAAAGCAATCAGCAATTGAAAGTCTCCACTGTCTCACTGCACTAAAAATCCTTATAAAAATGATGACACTAAACAGCCAATTATTAAAACGGCACTTCCAAATAGGTTGCTTTTTAAGTATGTCTTCATGAGCTAATAATAAGGAAGGAAAGAAGGATAGACAGCAGCAGATTGTGGACTCCGCAGACCTCGCATGCTGTAATTAAATTCATGTTGTGGAGTGCAGCCTGCCGTCTGTGTCCTACAGTATATCTGTGGTTGACTGTGTACCGTGTACTCCGCCTCCGAAGGTTCCCACACTCCCCAACAGGAAGCAGTCCTCCCTCGAGATCTCTGCTCCAAATAGGAAACGACTGCCAAGGAAACCAGCAATACAAGCAAGATTTTTAAGAGAATGACAATGGCTCAGTCAACCTGGCATACAGTGCTGTTTAATGGAAACTTTCCATACTTCCAATATCATTTATACCTCCAAAGGTCACACGCACATAAAATGCACTACTTTTCAAAAGTTTTGGGTCAATAAGGTTTTTTCTTTGAAAGAAATGAATACCTTTATTCAGCAAAGATGCATTAAATTGGGAAAGACATTTATAATATAAAAAATATTTCTATTTCAAATAAATGTGTGTATCATTTGGTGTTTACAATACCCTTATTTTTGAGGCTTAAATAATGAACAAGTTAAATTAATGAGGATTCTAACAGCTAAGATTTCAAAAGCTAAAAATTGTATTTATTTATTTGTTTGTTTGTTTGTTTTACATACTGAAGCCAAATTAAATGTGGAAATTTTACTAACACTGGTATGTTTTTTGGCTACATACTTGGAGTATACAATGACAAAGTATTCATATTATCCCATAAGGATGCAATAAATACACAAGGTACACATCAAAACAAAATAATAAAATAGCCTTAGTGTGAACTAGATCAGCCAGCTCATGTAAAAAAAAATAAAATAAAATAAAAAATCCCACTAAACCACTCATTTTATAATCAGAAAAACATTTGGGAGCTCAATGAACAAAGTAATTATTCAGCATCCCATAATACCCTGGTACATATCTTATTACTGCATTTCAACAGCTGTGTTTGTGTTCACAGATGAATAGTTACATAATCTCAGCACTATCGATGGGGTCACTCCTAAAACCCACAAAGCCTCTTTTCAAAGAAGAATTCTTGGGCCATGGAATGTTTTTTTGTTTTTTGGGGGGAGAAAGTTGGAGATAAACAAAACCAGTGTCCTGGACGTTTGTTTTAAAACATATAGTTTCTCTATAGAATTATCGTTATAGTTGTTGTGTAGACTCTGCTATTCTTTTATATTTAGAACTATATATTTTTGTCCTGCATCATCCTTGATGCCAAATAACAAAATTTTTTTTTAAAGTCAACACCAAGAATTTAGCCAATAAAAATGCATACAAATATAAAATAATTACACCAATTTAAATAGTTTGGGATAAAATAGATCATATCACACCGCTGTCACATGTCACCAGTGTTGGGTGTAATGCATTACTAAAAATCAAAGTAATTTAATTACTTTTCCCTTGTAAAAAGTAGAGTATGGGATTAGTTAGAATTTTTCTGTAATTTAATTAGTTACTTTTGATGTAATTGCACTAAATACCGGTACTTATAGACTATAGAACAATTCTATATAAAACAATAGTAGATTTAACATAAACATTTTACGTCTAATGTTAGATGTTTTTGTTTTTGTAAATGTATGTTTTTGTAATTGTAACCATAGGCGGAGTTTGACATTCGAGCCAGGGGGGGCAAAAAAAAAAAAGATCATTGTAGCAGCTGGGACCTATAGAAGCTTGTTTCCGCCACTGAATAATAAATAAATAATAATAATTGCGACCCCTATAAAGTGGCAAAATGGGAGATATAAAGTCAGAATTGCGTGATATAAAGTCGCAATTGGGAGATATAAAGTCAGAATTGCGTGATATAAAGTCGCAATTGGGAGATATAAAGTCAGAATTGCGTGATATAAAGTCGCAATTGCGTGTTATAAAGTCAGAATTGTGAGATATAAACTATTCTGAGGTAAAAAAAAAAAAAAAAAATCCGTCTTTTTTCCCCTTAGAATTGGACTTTTTATCTCACAATTGCAACATCTCGCAATTCTGACTTTATTTCTCAGAGATATAAAGTCAGAATTGCGTGTTATAAAGTCAGAATTGCGTGTTAAAGTCAGAATTGCGTGATAGTCGCAATTGCGAGAAAAAAAGTCAGAATTCTGACTTTATAACACGCAATTGCGACTTTATTTCACGCAATTCTGACTTTATATCTCTGAGAAATAAAGTCAGAATTGCGAGATGTCGCAATTGTGAGATAAAAAGTAGCAATTATCTTTTAAAATGTTTTATTTTGTGGCGGAAACAAGCTTCCATAGGGTCCTGCATGGCCTATCAATTGGGGAACTCGCACATACTGTATGGACAAAACAAACATGCTAAATAAACACATTTATTTTTAACCCAAGAAAAAACAGTACAACAATACAATCATATTTGTAAACAGGACTTCGCCCCTTGACACAATTAGGATCATCTTCGTTCGGACACAATTAGGATCAATGAAATGTGGACCACTTTTGCACTGTTAAAATATTATCTTCAACCAAAACGAAAAGATTTTTAAGGTTTTTCTTTCCTTTTTTCAAAACACATTGTGGCAATGAGAGTGATTAAAAAACAAGTTATATTTCGCATTTTGTTGTACTTCATGAAACATTTAAAACATTTTGAGAGGGAAAAATGAACACAATACTCTCCACTTTTGAAACATATTGATCGAACAGCATATTGAAAGCAGTGTGTTGAGTTTCTCCAGCTTAAGCAGTTATTTGGCAGAGAAATAAAACTTACAGACCTAGACATTGTCCAGACTAGTGCAACAATAATTTTCGTTTTTTGCGTCCTGCATATGCGTCGATAATGGTCTCAGGTGAGAGCAATACCGTGAGAATTACATTTTTTTTTTTACTAAAGCAGTAGGCCTATATGAAATCAGATGTGTTACCTACCACCATTTAGTTGTTTTGTGTTTTTTAAAATATTTATAATATATCTTTTTTTTTTTAACAATGCAAATTTTTTTTTATTATTTTTTTTTTTTTTAATGCAATTACCCGTTTCACCAGGGGGGGCAATGCTCCCCCTGCCCCCCCCGCAAACTCCGCGCCTGATTGTAACCTTCTCCCTTTAAATTACTTTGGTCAGGTCAAGAATAATTTATGCAATTTTATATGATTTATTTAAACATTAAAAGAGCAGTTTCAAGTAGGCTATATCATTTTTATAGTAATAAGTAATGCAATACTTTTTTGGAGAGAGTAATTAGTACAAGTGATCTAATTATTACATTGTTGAAGATGTAGTTATTAACTAGTAATTAATGGCTTTTTTAGAGTAACACTGCATGTCACTGCTTGACATTTCAGCTACTACATTTCTACCCAATTTTACCAACCCACAACCAGCAAGGTTTTTGATCAAGCAGAAATTACTGAAGCTCTAAAATGGTTGTGTAGAGGGAGGCAATTAAAATGGAATGGTATTTCTGCACTAACCATGGTGAGAATTAATCTGCTATGTGACAAGGTTTTTGAAATAGTCATGAATTTTGAGGGTCCTTAAAAATCCTTTACACAACTTCTGATAATGGCTTTGAATTCATGCAAAGTGCCAAGCCTCGCTCCTAACGAAGCCATTAACATCTACAAAAAAAAAAAAAAAAAGAGTAGAACATGATTATTTATTTTGTCCTCAGCATTGCACATTCACACTTCCTGATGGAAAAAAAATCAATGTGAATAACACGTTATTCTAGTGCATCTGATTATACACCTAAAGTGTTACTTAAAAAAATTTGTACATTTGATTATTAACTTACATTTTCTATGTACGGGATATCGTACAGGAAATCGTAAAATGTATTTATAGTTTTGACTCTTAATTGGATGAGCCATTACAAATACAAATCTGTGAGCTCACATTCTACATGTATTTAATGCACAAAATCTACATCTCTAGTGCCTCAGTGGTTTAGAGCAGCAAATGCATCATTACTGCAACAACTGTGGTGGTAAAAGGGCGATTCTGAATGGGTAAAATAATCTATATCAAATTACATTATTTGCAACAGTTTATCTGATACTAATAAATAAACTACTTAATTAACAAAACTACTGTTTTTTTTATCATGTTTATCATTTATCATTCTTTTACTAAAAAAATAGAGACTGCGGAGTGATACAAGACATGTGAAACTGTAACATAGCTATAAAGCAAATTTGAACAACAGTCAGTTATACAGTTTAGTGGTCATTATGCAGTCAAATGCTGCAATTGACCAATCAGAATCAAGTATTCCAGGTTGTGATACACATACTATGCTTATACCATAAATACTGTTGCAATGCTTTTTAACTTTTCAAACAACTTTAAGTTCATTTGTGATCACAAACACATCTAATACAGTTTCATGAAATAAATGAGACAGAATGTTTTATGCCAAATTCCTATGTATGCATATTTACTTACAGTACATATCTAATGAGAAAAATGACGTATGATGTGTCCAGCAGTATGTGTATAGACAACATGTTTATAGACTGAATTAATTCATTTGTTTGCCAATCAACGTTTGGATTAATCACTGTAGTAATATAAAACAATACTCTCATTATGTATTATAAATACTACACAGATTCATGACATATTCTCAGTCTGCACCAAAAAGTTTCACAATAACACACTCTCGTAAATACACACCTACACTAAATCACTAAATAAACTGCAAATATCTATATTCTGCCATAGCATCTCGACGAACATACATCATCAGATTTGCCCATCCAACATAGAGAATGCTGGGATGTCAAACAGCACGTGTCGCCACCCAGTAACAGGGTGGATCTCATTATATCAATACACAACCTGACAGTGCCATTAAATTAAAAAAAGCATTACCAAAAGCACCTCTACAGCCATCTGACCGCAGGGTATGGCGTGTATTCCTCACCCAGCATGTGTTTTTCAACATCTGCTCCCACACAAAGGACAGAACGGGGAAGCTGCGCGGAGTCAAAAGCCCATGATCCGTTCATAGGGACTGAACACCTCAGTTACCGGCCACAATCCCAGCTGACCGCAGCAGCGCGCTGTTTACCATCGATTACTGCCCTGATAATGCCGACAAAGGCTGAGGGAGCTCTGTGACTCGTCCCTCGTCTCTCTCTCTCTCGCCCTCTTTCATTCTTTCAGCATGGAAGCTCTGTAATGAGATGCCATTCAAGCACAATGCAGCGCTCCCGTAACACACTCCATCCGCCAAGATCTGGATCTACAGCGTGCCTGTCAGAACCACAGGGATTCTAGTATGGACTACTCACCGGGCATGCCGTCAAGATCCCCGGTCCCCTGGCGACGAAGACAAGGATGAGGAAGGCTGCTCACAGCTCCATTTTGCTACCTCTGCTGCGGCTCAGAGCCACTGGGAACAGCGGACACACACAGCCGGCTCACACACACAATCTCACAACCCCGCCTCTCTCCTCTCGCTCTGGCCTCCTTGATTTAACTGTCACACTCTCATAGAGGAGCTGCTATAAACCCCCCACTCATATTTAAAGTGGGCCACAGATCCTTTGACAGACTGTGGGCTGTGCCGATCCCTCTCTCCCTCTCTCTCTCTCTCTCTCTCTTTCGTTGTGTCGGCTGGACTGCTGCTGTGTGCAACGGAAGCAGGCTGAACAGTGAGAGCTGGCCCTGCCCCCTTCCCTCTGTGAGTGTGTGTGTGTGTGTGTGTGTGTGTGTGGCCTTTGTCCTCTGGCTTTTGTGATATACTGGCTTCTTCCCTGAACTGGGAAAATCCACATCCAAAAGTAAAGACAATATTGCCATGCAGAATGCATGTTTGCTGGAAGTTAATGGCTGTTTGGGAACGTGGGTGGGTGTATGTATGCTCAGTAAACCTTGACCTGAGTAGCGTTTGCTTAAAACAATTATAGCCTGCTTTTAGGCAGGCAGTATTGCTCATTCTTCGGGTAAGGGCAGGGGTTCTCAAGTTTGTTGTTTAGTTTTTTTGGTCCACACTCTGCAAGTCATTTCTTAGGTTTCAAAATTGTGGTGACCCCACTCCCACATAACAGAATCAAACTACTCTCTTCATTTTACAGGCAAATTATGCACCTACGAATACCAATATATTTAACTATTTAGTCAGTTTCATTATTATGAACTGTCTTGCTCATGCACCATGAGCTCTCTGTTTTAAGACGCTAGAAATGCATTTAGCAGCAAGACACCCCTGGTGAATAGCAAAACATTTAACTAATAGATATCACCAAACTTCTACAGCTGATTGATTATATTAAGAATAGCAAAAAAAAAAGTTTGTATTACAAGCATTCTGAAATGGGTCTAAATATGCAAATGATGCATTATCTAAACCCTTCTGTAAAAACCTTCAGAATATAGACCGGAATAAAACTGTAAAGTTTGGTGTATAAGTGCTGCTAAAGTGGAGATTTCTTGTTCAGTGCATGAGAAATTTTTTTTCTATTTTTTTAAAGCTGCCTTTAAATAGATGTATTGTAATTAAAATCTACAGACAGAAATAGATAACGTGCAATAAAATAAACATTAAAAAGTGCATTTTGGTGTTTTCTTCCAACTTCCCACACACATGTAAAGTCACATAGCCATAAATCTCACAATTGACCAGTGCAAGTTTTTTGCCTGTAGTGTCTTGCATTGAGTTTAAAATCTTTTTGTTTAAAACAAGCTACAATTTGAAATTAATCTATGAATTAGTTGTGAACATGATTTGATCAATTATGAGATAATTTTATCGGGCTTAGTGTTCAACCCACACAAATTTTGTGATTAATACTCTCTATTAAGAAAATGCAGTTTAAGCCATAATTTGATGAACAACAAGAAGAGGAAGAGGGCTGACACACCACAGCCTACAGCACTTCACTTAAAACTATTAGTGTTATGAGCTTACAATGGTGATTGAATTTAGGCATTGCTGATCCAAAAAAAAAAAAAAAAAAAAAAAGGAAAAAGAACATTAATTAGCAATATACAGTGAAGAATGAGACCACATTGAAAATGTGCAATTCAAATCTTTTTTATACCTGGCAATAAACAAAAGATGTTTAAGGATTTTGAAAAAATTTAAGCCAACCAACTTTTGTATGTAAAACTAATCAAATAAATATAAATATATATATATATATAAATATAAATATATAAACATAAATATATATAAATATATGTAAATATATATATAAATATTTGTATACACACACACACACACACACACACACACACACACACACACACACACACACACACACACACACACACACACACGCGCGCGCGCGCATATATTTCTGTCAATCACTTGGCCAAGTAAAAAAGTTGCTTGCTTGTGTGTTGTAAATATAATTTATTCTGAAGCAATATTCTCATCAGTGTTCAATCAGCTTTGATATATTTAAATATGCATACCCATTCAGATGTACATCTTTACCTACATTCAGATGCAAAGATTTGCATCCATTAAACATGTTTACAAATGCATGTTAATCAATGCATTGTATTATAGCGACTTAAGGTCCACTCTTTAGCTGAACATCTCGCGCTTAAGCACACTAAGGCTTTTAAAAAGCTTTTCTAGGTAGAGAAACCAAAGTGGGTTCCATGTCCTTCAGATCTGAAACAATGAGGTCATGTCTTTGTTCCACAGAAGTGTGACAGAAGTGTGATGTGACAGTATCCGTGCCTAGTGGGTGCAGGTCGCAGACTATAGACACATTCAGGGATACAATTCATCGGGCGACACAATATTCACGCACTAAAACAGAGGACCTGCAGCATGGGAGAGAGGATTCCTATCACCAGCTCGGCTCTCCTCCAAACTCAACCTTTAAAATAATGTATCGAATGTGCGTGAGTCACTCGGCAGACAAATTAATGACATATGTTCTCGCCATTCTCCACCACGCGCAGCTTTCCCCTACAGCAAGCCTGTGATTCATTTTCCAGTGCCATGTGTGAGTAGGTGTTTGCGAGACAGCTAAGAGCAATTACTTGTCATCTTGCAGCCTCACCTAATGGTCCCGCACCTGTCTTATGGAGTTGTGGAAGTCTTTTAATATTAATTCGTATTCCTCAGAGAGGATTCCTCAAATATAAGCTCCCTGGAGCATTTAAGCAGAATGAAGATTGCAATAACAGGGCCTGACTTCCCAACTGGCCTCTTGGATTGTCAACAGACTGAAAATAATCATGAATGCAATGATGCAGATGTGGCTAGCTGCCTCTCATTTGTGTCATGTAGCCACTCTGCTAGCTATCATTATAAACGGTAAAGGAGATCTGGTGAATGCATGTTATGTGAATAGAAATGGGTCATGACGGTTAAAAACTCACACAGTTTAAGTAAAATCTATGATTCTATTATGATTCACTCATCCTCATGTCATTCCAAACCAATGATTTTCTTTCTTCCATGGAGCACAAATGGAGAAATGTTCTCCAAAAGATCTCCAACATGACAAAAAACACTATAAAAGTATTCCAAGACATGAGCTATATTCCAAACATGATGCGTTACATTTAAAGGCACCATATTTGAAAGGATGCAGTTTTTAGTGAAAAGCGACTTGATAGCGACCAATCTATTTGTCACCCAAAAAAAAACCCCCAAAGCTGTATTGAATATCTTCAGAAGACTTGAAAACAGTGAAAGAGTACGGACTACTTTTATACATTGTTATCTTGGAGCACATTCGCTTTCAATAGGGCTGCACTATATGGGGAAAAAAATCGAATTCTAATTTCTGATTTATGTTTTTAAAAAGCTCCAGGTTTGCTGTTCTTGTTTTGTAAGGCTGTGAAATTATGCCCAATATGACTATAACAAGTAACATTTCTTATTTTATTATTTTATTTTGTAATTATGATAATAATTATAATAATAATAATAATAATAACAATAAAATATTATAAAGTCTATTATTAGTAGTAGTATTAAATAAAATATTAAACAAAAGAATTTTTTTTACTATTGTAATATTTCACTGTATAATAAATACAGTATTTGAGAAAAAATACATATATTTATATGGTTTATAAGCACAAGTTTGGGAAGATGGTGAGTGCATGTTGCTTTCTCAAATGCACACTATACATGACCCAAACTCAGAGCAAATGCAGAGATGAATTCATGTGAAGCAGCACTGGAAAACAGGAACATGAGCTGCTTTTGTGTAAACAAACAAACAAACACAATGCCAGGCCTCACTATGAAACATGCGGTGCACATATTTATGTAATTAAATTGCAGCCTTTGTGGTCTGATAATCGTTCTAAGCCATATCGCAATTTCAGTTTTATTTTGATTAATCATGCATCTCTAATGTAATATATGGAAAAGCAGCCAATACTTTATTTTGCGTTCCACAGAAGAATCAAAAGTCGAACAAATTTGTTACAACATTTTTCTAAACTATTCTTCTAACAAACCACAGACTGTAGCAGAACGCAGGAAGTCCTATTACTCTGTTAGCTCAGTCTGCGACCTCTAACATTCCCCTCAGTGTTGTTAACATTCTCCTCCTGTCTCTTCCGGCTCCATTAGCTACAACTACAGACCACTGAACACATGCAGAACCATAAATCCGCCCCCATATTTCCCTTTTTTATTATTTGTTGCCTTACAGGCTGAAAATATGACGCATCATTATGACCTAGTTTTCCAGTAACTATGCTAACATCCCGCTAGGACCACATAACTGCAAAACGTGTTAATTACGGAGGTGCAGGTTGACATTGTTAAGGGTGTAATGCAGTTGCAACAAAGCCTACTCTCGCAAAAGGGTCATACGGTATCCGTCAATTCGAAACGCTGCACTTAAGGTAACGGCCCACAAAAGGTACACACACTCGGAGTTAGAGATGATGTGCATTCATTAATGTGCATGTAAAGCGAGAAAAGCAGAATGGCTTATTGAATCGTACTTAATATTTATCTTTGTTACTATGGCAACTCTAGAGGGTAAGATTAGCTTTTATACCCAGCGACTGACTGCTTTCATAACTGGAGCAATTTCGCCTGCAAGTTGTTGACACAAATTACCTTGTCATTAAATGATGATGATGATTGCTTAGATGTTTTGGGGGGACAACAACACAAAATTGCGTATACAATCTACACCATGGTGCACATCTCAGTAAGACCGGATAATAACAAAGTGTCACAAATAAAAGCCTAACTCGCAAGGGTATAAGATAGTGCTTCAAATGCAAAAGAAGGCTGTAACAAAGGAGACAAAAAAACCTGTCTGAGAGTCTCAACAAGAGTGAACCGCACTAAAAGAAATGCCAATTTTGTGTGTCTCTGTGTGTGTGGTAATTTAAAAAAAAAACTGTAGTGGCGTAGATAGAACATTAAAACCACTGCAGTGGCCAAGAAGAACTGCTGGTTGAAAGATTACTGCGTATATAGCAAAGGCTTATCTGATAAATTGATTTGTCATTGATCCCTGAGCTCGAGTGAATCTGCCAGACACAGTTACACACTTAGGCCTGTTTCACACAGATCTAGTAAGAAGCACAACTGCAACTGCAAGTTCACGTTGTGCTTTGTGCTTCTTTTAACAGGGATCTAAACAGAAAATAACAGTAATATTAAATATGTAAGGAGTAATTGACTCCGGGCTGTTGAATTATTAGAAAAATAATGCTCACAAGAGATGGTAATGCGGCCAAGACACGAAGCAGAGATTATTTTTGCATTATTTTTCAATCACCCGGAGTTAATTATTCTGCTTATACTATGGTTACCACACCTCAAAACATTCTTCAGATCATGTATTTTAAGATATTTGTCAGATTTTTGTCCTTAAAACGCTCTTGTGTGAAGGACTCATTTCTTACGCATCTCATCCCAAGCCTCCGTTGCTAATTCCAAAATGTCATTTTAGAGCTGACGGAGGCTTGAGCCACTGATAGCAGTCTAATTCAGTTATTAATGCAGTTAGAGAGAAGAGAGAGAGAGAGAGAGAGAGAGAGAGAGAGAGAGAGAGAGAGAGAGAGAGAAGAACAACAACTCCGTTATTACATAGCTAGTGACATGTCTTGTAGCTTTTAAGTTGCTAAACTATTTTACTGATCAAATCGGCATAACAGCGCTGACAACATATTTCTGTGCGAGTGTGTGTGAGAGAGTGTGCGAGTACTGTTGTGTGTGCGTTTAAGTGGGAGAAAGAGAGTGTGTGCTTTCCATATAAAACATAATTTTGTGGCAAAAACATGGAAATAATTTGTCGATATTAATTTGCTTTGCTCGTGTCGTTTTGGGTTGGACCTTTGAAATAACTGAAATCATTTGGCGAAGTGATATGGAGCTGTAATGTGGTCAAGACCTGCCTGGAACTACTTTAGTCGTGCGTTTCCCTGAAAATAATTGCACACCTTCGTTCGTCAACAAATCAGATTCAACAGCACCGTAGTATAACTCCCTCTAATAATGGTCATAAATTATAATATAATAAATTATTATAAATTATAACATTGAGTAGAGCTATTAATAATTATTACAATCTTATAAAGAGATATCCTTTACATGAAAAGAAATGCATAGAAACGTAAAAGAATTTGATTATTTTGATCGCTTAATGAAAACATTTCTAAAGATTTTAAAAGATACATTAAATTAAGTAACAAATTAGTGAGATAGGTCTGAACTGCACTTGTAGCTATGCATTTGCCATATTATGCCATTTATTAAAAGCTGTAACTCTTTCCCTCCAACTCTTTTTTTTTTTTTTTTCATCCAGTGCCATGATTAAAAAAAAATAAAAAATATAAAAAAATCACATATTTTCATGGAACCCAGGATATTTTGTTGTATGAATATCTGAATATACAATATATCAAAAAATAAATAAATTTGCATGCATTATTATTTTTTATTAAGTTATTTTTTTAACACATTGAACATTTTGAACAAAAAGCTGAGACAATTTTATTTTTGGCAAAGACTACATCCAGATCGAATTCATAACAATGATCAAAACACAGATGGAGTAGATCGAGTCCATCAACACCCCAAAGCTTCACAGTTCGTTCTCTCTTTGTGGGTTCGACACTTCATTCGGTAACGTTAGGCAGTTTTGATTTATATGCTGTTTAATGATCGCGTTAGTTTACATATGGGTAAGCAATGCTTCTATCTTCGCCTGTGTTTTGATCAAGAAATCCTGTACTCTTTCAGAAAATGCTAAATAGCGCCCCCTACCGTATTAAAGTGAAACCGTGGATTGCCTGATAAGTCCTTCAATGGCAGGGAAGCGATGGGTCATAAATGATGGAAAATTCTGTCAACGGCAGGGAAAGAGTTAATATAGGTGCTAAAACCTGCCTTAGTTTGAATTAGCTACAACTCATTGAAATGCTGCCAAATGAGTAGACGTTTATATTCAGCAACTATTCGCGCTGAATTTCTATAATAAAAAAAACAACAACAACAACAACTTGATTGACAATTTCTGCCTCCTATTTGCTTGTTTTTGTTGTTTTTATATCTGACCAGAGCCGGATTAACGCAAAGGCAAACTAGGCACGTGCCTAGGGCCCGATTGGCGGGATGGGGCCCAGACAGAGGGACAAAAAAAAAAAAAAAAAAAAAAAAAAAAAAAATTATTAATTAACTAAAAATAGTGACGATGTTTATCTTAACCATAGACTGTTACATTACTGCAGTTAAACCAATTAATGTGTCCGTTACAAAGCGGGTGCCGGCTTCTGAAAGTATGTGTAACGAACGCATCCATCAGGTGCTGCGAGGCAAAAGCCTAATAAGCACACAAAGAAGCACAGCTCATAATGCAGGCAGGGCCGGTTCTAGACATTAGGAGGCCCTAGGCAAAATTCATGTTGGAGGCCCCCCACCCCCAATAAAAAAACACTTGAAACAAATATGATTCCTAACCTTTTTATTTATACAACATTTAATTTTAAAAGCAGTATATTTTTACTTACACAGTACATAAGTTTGGACACATTACTATTTTTAATGTTTTTGAAAGAAGTCTCTTATGCTCATCAAGCCTGGATTTATTTGATCAAAAATACAGAAAAATAATATAGTGAAATATTATTAAAATTTAAAATAATGGTTTTCTATTTTACTATACTTTATATTTCTGTGATGCAAAGCTGAATTTAGTGTCACGTGATCCTTCAGAAAACTTTATAATATTCTGATTTATTATCAAATGTTAGAAATGGTGCTTAAAGGAGAAGTTCACTTTTAAAATGAAAATTCTGTCATCATATACTCACCCTCATGTTGTTTCAAAGCTGTATGAATTTCTTTCTTCTGCTGAACACAAAGGAAGATATTTAGAAGAATGTCAGTAACCAGACAGTTTTTGGGTCCCATTGACTTCCATAGTAGGAAAAAAATATACTATGGAAGTCAATGGGACCCAAAAATTGTCTGGTTACTGACATTCTTCTAAATATCTTCCTTTGTGTTCAGCAGAAGAAAGAAATTCATACAGCTTTGAAACAACATGAGGGTGAGTATATGATGACAGAATTTTCATTTTAAAAGTGAACTTCTCCTTTAATATTTATTTTATAACCTGTGATACTTTTTTTTCAGGATTTTTGATTATTAAAAAGTTGTTTTAAAAAAGTCTTCACTATCACTTTTTATATATTTAACACATCCTTGCCGAATATTCCTGTTTTTTTCTGTATTTTTGATCAAATAAATGCAGGCTTGTAGAGCATAATAATAAACTTATTTCAAAAACATTAAAAATAGTAATGGGTCCAGACTTTTACCGGTACTGTATGTACATATTAATCAAACTTTATCTAAGGTAATCTCTTTTTTGTTTAATGAAGATGCTATTGTTGTTGTTGTTATTTTGCTGTTTTATTCAATTTATTCACAGTTCCAGAATCCCACTTCAGTAGATGAGCATAAGTGCTTTTATATTGCATTGCTACCTTAAATATGCTATACAAAATCAAGTGGAAGAGAAAGACACGATCGCTACTGAGCAGAAAAAAATATATAAACTGATATTATTGGCGTAATGTCAGGGTATAATCTAATCATCAGCAGAATTTAGAAGATAGACCCATAGATATGAGATCCTTTAGCCTATTTGAAACATTTAAAAATGTTGTAGTGTGTGTGTTGGCTTTTTAACTTAGAATACAGACGTCTTGTCTTTTAATTTTGTTAGCTTTAGTCAGCTCCCGACGCGATGTTATTCATTGTACGCGCAAATTCAAAGCGTCGCGTCTGGGCACGTTAATGACGCTCGCGCTCTTTTAAACTCGTAATAAAGCGGTGAATGATTTTTCCAGAAATGACGCTGATCTACAGTACAAGTTTATATTTAGAATACATTGCAATCACTCCAAAATAGATGACGACAACTCACACACCTGCATTATGAGCTGTGCTTCTTTGTGTGCTTATTAGGCTTTTGCCTCGCAGCACCTTATGGATGCGTTCGTTACACATACTTTCAAAAGCCGGCACCCGCTTTGTAACGGACACATTAATTGGTTTAACTGCAGTAATGTAACAGTCTATGGTTAAGATAAACATCGTCACTATTTTTAGTTAATTAATAAATATTGAAATAAATTGTAGATAGGACATTGGAATTTTTTTTTTTTTTTTTTTTTTTTTCTCTGTCTGGGCCCCATACCGCCAATCGGGCCCTAGGCACGTGCCTAGTTTGCCTTTGCGTTAATCCGGCTCTGAATGCAGGTGTGTGAGTTGTCGTCATCTCTTTTGGAGTGATTGCAATGTATTCTAAATATAAACTTGTACTGTAGATCAGCGTCATTTCTGGAAAAATCATTCACCGCTTTATTACGAGTTTAAAAGAGCGCGAGCGTCATTAACGTGCCCAGACGCGACGCTTTGAATTTGCGCGTACAATGAATAACATCGCGTCGGGAGCTGACTAGTAAAAAAGCTACAAAATTAAAAGACAAGACGTCTGTATTCTAAGTTAAAAAGCCAACACACTACAACATTTTTAAATGTTTCAAATAAAGGATCTCATATCTATGGGTCTATCTTCTAAATGCTGCTGATGATTAGATTATACCCTGACATTACGCCAATAATATCAGTTTATATATTTTTTTCTGCTCAGTAGCGATCGTGTCTTTCTCTTCCACTTGATTTGTGTATTTAATAGCATATTTAAGGTAGCAATGCAATATAAAAGCACTTATGCTCATCTACTGAAGTGGGATTCTGGAACTGTGAATAAATTGAATAAAACAGCAAAATAACAACAACAACAACAATAACATCTTCATTAAACAAAAAAGAGATTACCTTAGATAAAGTTTGATTAATATGTACATACAGTACCGGTAAAAGTCTGGACCCATTACTATTTTTAATGTTTTTGAAAGAAGTTTATTATTATGCTCTACAAGCCTGCATTTATTTGATAAAAAATACAGAAAAAAACAGGAATATTCAGCAAGGATGTGTTAAATATATAAAAAGTGATAGTGAAGACTTTTTTAAAACAACTTTTTAATAATCAAAAATCCTGAAAAAAAGTATCACAGGTTATAAAATAAATATTAAAGGAGAAGTTCACTTTTAAAATGAAAATTCTGTCATCATATACTCACCCTCATGTTATTTCAAACCTGTATAAATGTCTTTCTTCTGCTGAACAGAAAGGAAGATATTTAGAAGAATGTCAGTAACCAGACAGTTCATGGGTCCCATTGACTTCCATAGTATTTTTTTTTTCCTACTATGGAAGTCAATGGGACCCAAAAACTGTCTGGTTACTGACATTCTTCTAAATATCTTCCTTTCTGTTCAGCAGAAGAAAGAAATTCATACAGGTTTGAAACAACATGAGGGTGAGTATATGATGACAGAATTTTCATTTTAAAAGTGAACTTCTCCTTTAAGCACCATTTCTAACATTTGATAATAAATCAGAATATTATAAAGTTTTCTGAAGGATCACGTGACACTAAATTCAGCTTTGCATCACAGAAATATAAAGTATAGTAAAATAGAAAACCATTATTTTAAATTTTAATAATATTTCACTATATTATTTTTCTGTATTTTTGATCAAATAAATCCAGGCTTGATGAGCATAAGAGACTTCTTTCAAAAACATTAAAAATTGTAATGTGTCCAAACTTATGTACTGTGTAAGTAAAAATATACTGCTTTTAAAATTAAATGTTGTCTAAATAAAAAGGTTAGGAATCATATTTGTTTCAAGTGTTGTTTTATTGGGGGTGGGGGGCCTCCAACATGAATTTTGCCTAGGGCCTCCTAATGTCTAGAACCGGCCCTGTATCTGACATACCTCATGTAAAATATTCTTGGCAATTATGAAGCAAGAGTGATCTGCATGATGCAGGCGGTTGGAAAATTCCAGAAGATGGTGGGCTGTCGGGGCGGGATCTGTGGGATGCTGAGTCTGAAGCCTCATCTCAACCACTGCACAATGCACAGAAAGAATCAGGTGACAGAAATGACAGCTCCGCTCGGATCGGAGTGTGAATTAGAAAGACATTTCTTCTTAAGAGCAAATCAATTTGCTCAGGTCATGGTCATTGCAAAAAGAGCCATTACTAGCTAAACAGCCTTTTCTGCTGTCAAAATGACTGTGCAGAGCTCTTTTAAGATGTAAACTGCAAATCTATCTATGCAGTTTTATCCTCAATTGCACCATCACACTTATGCAAACTGTTCTGTATGAAGTAGTACAAGAAATAACACAAAATCTAAAGATTATCACATTATCCTGTAATTCCTTATTTAATTTACTTTTTTGGCTCAACCCAAAAATTTTACACAATTAACACAGCGAACAATCACAACTATGTAGGCATTGAGTACAAGACTCATTACTTTAGTTTGCTTTCATTTGATGTACTGTCTTTACAATAATTAAAAAGGAACATTCCAGGTTCAAATTATAAGCTTTATTGAAAGCATATGTCAATTACCACTTGACTGGTCTATGCTGATAATTAAAGTCTAGGAAGCAAGACAGAGAGTTTAAAAGCAGAAATATGAAGCTCATATTTTTCTTAAAGGACCCTTATTAAATCTTAGGTCCAAAAAAATGTGTTGAGTTGTAAAGTTTCTAAATTATCTTCTGGGTACATAAAAAAAGGAACTCAAAGATTGCATTTAACTTTACACAGACACAGCTACATTGATCTAAAAGTCTCACATGTGGTTTGATTCTGAAAAAAAAAAAAAAAAAAAAAAATTCACAGACAAAGACCATTCATTAGAGTCATTCGTGATTCCTACTTCACTTGATTTGTATGTGTTTTATTCACTAAACAGATTTGGTTCATAACAGTCATTAATTTGGGGATAGGACTGTGATCTATATGATTCACAGTCCAATCTGTGACTATGATTCACTAAAAATGGGTCACAAGAGTTATTGGGGAATATCACTGGTCACGATGTACTGTATATAGTGTTGTTGCAGCAATGATACATTTTGCGCACTGCAGGATTGTATTTTAGTACAGTATTTCGTCTGCATTGGTGGAAGAATGCACATGCGAGAATCATTAACAGAACCGAGCCCCATTTGATTCAATATTCCGGAACAATATATACCCACTTTCCAACCCTAGATAACATGTATTCGGTGAAGTCTTGTTTTGAAATGGAGTAAACTCACATATTTGAATGTTTATCCTTGTGCAATATCAGTGGCGCATCAAAATTATTTCCTGAGACAATCACCAGCATGTCACATAGCTGTCAATGCAGCTTAACTTGTACTGACCCCAGAAAATTCCTTCAATAATAATTCCTGCTATACAGTGTTGAATTTAAATTCAGAAGCCATTCAGCTGGAAACTGTTTTTTTCCAAGAAGGTTATTCTGTCCTTTGAGCTCAAGCATTACTTTACATCATAACAGTGAGATTTGGTGATTCCTCAGAATAAAGATTTGCGGGATAGAGAGGTCACCGTCCTTGCCCGTGAAGATGTCAAACACAGCCCTGCTTACAAGAATTGCATTACTATACATCATCCGCAGGCCCGATCTATATAATATACCATGTCAAGCATTCAAAATGAGAGGGAAATGAAGACAAGGAGGGAAATGTTGCCAGTGTCATTGAACTGCTGGGTCAAAGAGAAAGCTGAATTGATGGTCATGTTTTGTTTCAAGAAATAATGTCAAAAATATTCAATGATATAAATCAGGCTGATATAAATAAATGGACAATATTTAAATAATATATTTCAAATACATTTTTAAATGAAACTAAAACTAAAATTTTAAATTGAATGTAGGGATTATAAATGTACTATATTTGGAAAATGAATATTCATTTTTGAGATTTGCAAAAAAGAAAAATGTAATAGTGTTAAATTATTAGCATTTTTAAATATTAACTTCTTATTAATTGGTGAGTGAAAGATGAAGGCAAATGTGATCTAAATGTAAAAACACTATACTGACCAAAACAATATATTTAAAAAGAATCGACACACTTAACAATAAGGCACCATTAGTTGATGTTGGTTAATGCATTAACTAACATCAATTAACAATGAGGAAAATATTTGTTACAGTATTTATTAGTTTTTTTTGTTAATATTTTTTAATAAAAAAACAACCATCCATTGTTAGTTCATGTAAGCTCAGGTCCATAAAATAATATTAACAGATAGCTTACAACTGTTGATTTTAATAATGTATTAGTAAATGATGAAATTAACATTAATTAACTAAGATTATTACATACTTTAGAAGTATTTTCATTGTTAGTTCATGTTATGTTGTTAACTAATGTTAACAAATGAAACCTTAGAAAATAGAAGCTCAATTGTGTAGGTGAGCATAAAAATCTTGAGAAAGCGATGCGGCTGGTAGAGCTTCAGAATTTGTAAAAGGTTTTATGACCACACTAAAGCTAAATGAAGCACTGAGCCATGGTAAATAAGCTGCAAAGCTTGCTCAGTTTGCTATTAAATGCAGACCTTGAGAGATAAAACCTTCATCTCATGTGAAAAAACCCCACATAATCAGTTCAATAACCAGTAAAAGTCCTTGGCCAACCATAGAAATGCTCTTAATGTGCACGACAATCCTATTCATAGCTGATATTTGAGGTTGTTGGAGGGTCAAAAGCAGAAATATGGAGCAGGTTTTAGTGGGGTAGAGACAGTAGAAACCAATAAAAGCAGAGGTGGGGGTATAGAAAACCTGTCAGATAGATGGAGTACCGTGGGGGAAGACAGGCTGAGACAGAGACAAAATGAGAGGGACAGACGGACTGAAGGAAGAGAGGATGTGCAGCTCTGCCGTGGGTGTTTTTCTGTGTGGAATGCAGGTTTGAATTTAATGAGGCTAATCCATTATGGGCAGACTGCCACAGCCCTCACATCACACATGTCTTTAAACCAAACCCAACCACCATCCTGCACCCGCGCACTGCACCCTTCCCCCATCTCCTGGGACGCCACAGACTGAGGGACAGTGCCTTCCAGTGTGCCTTTAATCAATACCAGTCAATAGTGACAACCTGCTCATGTATTATTAAAGAGGTTGGCTTTTCATAAAGAGGTCGATATGTTCCGTTAGAATGAACTAAAAGTTTCATATCATTATATTTGTGCAATAGCTGTTGGTATTGATTCTGAAAAAAAAAAAAAAAATTGAATTAACAGTCAGGTAGGGGCAAAGCTGTCAGATCATTTTTTATAAATGTTGTAATTTTATACAATTATGAATTCATTACCCCAAACAATAGTTTAAAATTGTTGTACATTACAACTGACAGTTTTGCATTTCCTACATAACTGTTTTTCTGTAAATTCAGCTGATATAATTAATAGAATAGAATATGTCCCTCTATTGGTATATTTTTTCTGCAGTCGACAACAGTAGAAATACTAGACTTTAAGTTTATATTAGACTATTATACGGTAGAGGACTTTAGGTTTGTCACTACTAGATATTGACTTTCAAAAAATTTAATTCTCAGAAATATTCACTGGAGTGAAAAGTGTGACAACTAGCCCCGATCTCCCCCTATTGGAATACATGACTGCTATTTTAGTTTTCTGCAGACTAAAAAAAGCACATAAATCTATTCAAAGTTTTCATTTGGAGTGTGCAATCTTTTAGAGAGACTGCATCTTCAGTCCATTGCAAAAAATGTTTCCTGACGGATGTCAGATTGGCTTTCTACAGATGTTTTTCTGACACTTTTGATCTCAAATCCTTTTTTAAATGTTTATCAGATGTTTGTGCACAAATATGGTGCTTAAAATAGATTTTGCACACCGTTTTGTGACCGTGATACGATCTGCGGTGGAATTCACAGGTCACTAAATAAACAAACCAAAATAACAGCTTCTGATTACTGCATTCGTCTACAGAAGAAAGACAAAGACCCCCCACGCCCCGGCCCGCCCCACACACACACAGACACAAAGCCAGAGAGAAATGAAGACAGTAATCTGTGGAGTAGGGTGCACACTTAAACACTGGCACGCCCTGGGCGATCATGTCTCTTGGTGTTAGTGGAGTGCAGTAAGGCCATGCATTCTCTCTATTACAAGACTCCCAGGCCTGTAATTAAGTGGGACATGGCAAAACAGCCGTCAGCGAGAAGGGGAGGCTGACCTGGAAACCACGCTCTGTCCAAACGGATGATGCAAGAGACCCGTAAAAAAATAAAAAAATAACATGATGCTTCAGTAATTGGTTTCAAGCAGCATGTTTTTAGATTCAAAATAAAGGAATTTGCAGTAATAACTCTTTATAAATGTACAGAAGTGCGAGCCAGAGGTGAAGAAGATGGCCTTTGCCAAACAAAAACATGCTTTGAATAGCGCTATCCATCACACTGCCGTGACGACACCACCTCCTTTATTTCTCGTTCAATTATATGAGGATGAAGAGATCTCACTGCCGTTATTGTTCAGCTAATGGTTGTTGGGAAACAGCAACAAAATCAATGGGTAAAGCCCAAAGTCCTTTTCCAAGGCTGTAATGTAAAGATATCCCCTAAGGCTGAATGGCATGCGCTTTGTCTAAGTGTCAGTTTGATGTCTCCACTTGGACATGTAGGTGAAAATTAAAGAATCGTTTTGGCATTATCAAATAATATTACATTATATAAAATATCATTACATAATGCATTGGAATGGTTAAAAATGTCAAACTTTGATTCATATATTTTCATAATTTAATATATATCAAGTACTACTTGATACCGTTCAAAAGTTTGGGGTCAGTAAGATTTTTTTCATGTTTTTGAAAAAAAGTCTCTTTTGCTCACCAAGGCTATATTTATTTCATCAACAATAAAGTAGAAACAATAATTTTGTGAAATATTATCCTATTGGAATACATTTTAAAATGTAATTTATTCCTCTGATGGCAAAGCTGAAATTTTCAGCATCATTACTCCAGTCTTCAGTGTTTAGAAATCATTCTAAAATGCTGATTTGATGCTCAAAAAACTATTATCTATGTTTAAAAAAATTTATTCAGGATACTTTGATTAATAGAAAGTTGAAAAAACATAATTTATTTAGAATATAATTTATTTTTGCAACATTTAATGCATCATTTGTTGAATAAAAGTAATAAAAGTTATTTAAAAACAACAACAACAAAAAAGCATACTGACCCCAAACTTTTAAACGGTCTGTTATTTGTCCATGTCATCTTGCTACTTTCCAAGCTTAATAAGCACAGAGACCTACAGCATAAGTCATATACGTGACATACTGGCACATAACATAAATTATTGGAAGTTATTATAAAGTGCACCCCCAAAATATTTAAGCACACAAAATTGCATTTTTGCCCTTCCGCTATTAAATAAAAATCAACTTCCCTTTCATATCACTTCCAGTTTATGTCAAAAAATATTTTGGAGCGGCCAGTTGAAAGCTTAAAAGCTGATCCTTATCTTCAGCCAAAAGGACATCAGATATCTAAATGGAAGCTTTTAGAGAGTTAAAAGGTAAAAAAGTAAAATATACACTATAATAGAGTCCATAAAGGATGAAACCGCAGATTCCACATATACTGATGCTGGCCATCAGTGCGGAACAGAACAACACAGTCTAAAAATCAAAGCGATAAATCAGTCCAAAGTCATGCAATTTTAACAACTTAAATGTATGATTGTAAAAAGCTAATTCTGCGAAAAGAAATCATTAAGCAGATAAAGTCGGTCATTTCTGCACCACTATGGGCACCAAAAACAGAAAAAAAAAATCTGTTTTCCAAACACTCTAAGACACCCTTCAGCTCCGCCCCTTCTCTGTCATTGGCCACACCAAAAGATTTTTCCTCCCCAAACTCACCCCATTGGTTTACATGTTAAATAAAGAGAGCAATGACAGCTTTGATGTTTATAATCAACCAATACAATGCGTACTTACAGCACATTAAACAGGAAAAAGTATTATATAAAAAATATTTACTAATATATTATGAATTATGCAAATTTAATGAGGAAATAAATAAACAAATCAGTCATATACATATATCCAAAAAGACAAAAAGAAAAAAGAGAACTGACTGGGTCTTGAAGAATAGGGGAGGGATTTCAAAAATGAATTAAGAAACACACACACACAAAATTGAAATAATGCAGATGATTTGTGCACATAAAGACCATAAAAAAGCAAACTAAACTTGAAAGCAAAGAAAAACAAATAGACTCAATTTGACTAAATATTAGACTGTGTGATGCTGCATAATACTGCGGAGGTGATAGACCCTGTCTGAACTACACAACATCGACTTGAGCTTTGCAACCGTCAGGTCCAGGCAGGCAGAACAGACACATCTGGGTGAAATGACCCTTAACTTACTGTGACTGGCAGAACCCAGTCAGGTATGGAGTCTGGCACAGCATCCGAAAAGCAGTCTGTGCATGTCATATCCAGCTCACACACCTTGGTGCCATGAAGCTGATGGTCCCCCTCCCAGGATAATATGCTGCTTTAATGAGGCATAAAATCTCTGGACAAGCAAGGCCATTTTTCCCTGCTAACACCACAGCAACACAGAAGCACAAGGTTGACGGTGAGCTGTGGAGAAATCTTTGGCGCGGTTGCTATGATATCCACAGGACTGTATAGACTAGAGTGACTCAACAAATTCCCATGTAAAAGATTGTGCTCCTGAGATTCTCTTTCGGGTAAATGAGAATACTTTGCCACACAACACACATCTAGTATGAAGAATAAAGGAAGTCAAGGTGCATTTTTGTAGTAAACCAATGAATATCAGACTCAATATTGTTTCAAACCGGCATGAGATTTTTTCTTTCACTCACTCTTTTCAATATAATTAAAGTTAATGGAACCATAAAATGCACCATAAAAGTACCACAAAAGTGTCTTATAACTAATGGCACCAGATTTGATTTGAGAGCACAACTGAGTGGAAAATTATTAAGCAAGAGTGGCTTAAATTTCACAGCGCTATTGTGTTGCTTCAGAAGACTTGGACTATAGCCGTGTGAGTCATATGGACTTTTTAATGACACTTTTATGGTGTTTTTTTGTCATTTTGGAGCTTGATATGCCCATTCCCCATTTACTTTTTATTACATGGAAAAGAGTAGCCAGCACATTCACCATACGGTTTGGAATGAGATGAGGATGAGTAAAAAATTAAATGCATTTTCGACACATTTGTTGAAAGGTACAACAGGGTGATGACAGGAAATAATGGGTCAACAAGCATAAGCCAGATTCAAACTCATATTGCTAATCTATGAAGATTTTATAGCTTGGAGGGTGTCTGATATGCTTCATTTGAGTATCAAATGTTTCCTATAGGAGAAATGCAAAAAATCATATAATCTCATTGCATAAGGGGACAAAAATTGGGTTAGTAAAGAAGTGAGGTTGCGAGATATCGCTTTCCACAGTGGCAAAGTAAGTGTCCAGTCCTCCCTCTGAATAACAAACAGTATAGACTCAAACACAATTGCAATATCATCTAAACTCTTTACCATTTGCCATGAACTCTGTTCCCTTCTGTGCACATTGCTACAAGCTTGTATAAAAGAAGCACACAATGAGGCTGAGAAACTGCTGTGTGTAGGTCACTGTGTTGAAGTCACATCAAAACAACATATGGACCCAGCATCCCGGAGCCTGATATTTCTTCTCCTGACAACCTGAACAACGCGCAAGGAGCCGAATATTTCACAAGCATCTCTCGCAAATTAGACTGTGGCTGGACCATTTATCCTGTGAGTAATCCAATTCATTTCTCACTCTGATCCCTATTCATGGGGGAGAAAGATGACTCAGACATTTTAGCACTGCAATAAGTGACTCTAAACAATCCTAATAGAGATGAATAGAGAGGCTGAACGTTTGGAGAATAACGTGATGAATGTTGTAGGAGATCCGGCAAGCTGCAATTCGAGACGTTATGCTTAGACCAGACAAGAGGAGATCTGTTCATCAACTTGTTGGCACAAAATCGAAATATTAATGCTAATTCTAATCACAGAGTGATTAAAAACAACATGAATTGTAAACGGCACATAAGAAAGGAAGTATTGACAGCTGTCAATGTAATGGTGGATTTCATGGTGTTGGATGAATAAAAAAATAATAAAGCAACAACAGGAAGGCGAAAAAGATTGTAAACTGCAACAAGCAACAAAATCGGCGCCGCGGCTCCACCTTACCTGTCATTCTCCGCGCTCTTGAAGCCCGGTAAGATGTTCCTGAAGCTGCTGTGCCGGTCGAGCTTCGGTTGGCTTTTGGTGCGTTTAATGGAACCCTTCAGTCTGCGGCTGAGAAAGCCCTGGACAGGAAGTCAGAGGAAAGGACTGTATTACACTCACAGATTCATTAACCACTGGAGCAGCTGCATGTGAAAACTGACGCTTGGCTTTTCCCCTTCTATTTGTTCTTTCCTCCCTCTCGCTCTCCTCTCATCCGTAGCGTTTGGTTGAGCCGTGCATAGCTGCGCGATTGGTGTGGCGCACACATCTGCTCGCAGCGCTGGGCTGAAGGAGCTTCACTGATGTGATACTCCCCTTAAAGCCGCTGTTACCATGGAAACTGTTGGCTGGCATGGAGAGGGGGAAAAATACTGGTGTACTGCAAGTTCATAGGAGGAGAGCTGAGCTGGTGCTTTTCTGAGGCTGTATAGATTAGGACAAGATTAAAAGGACTTGAGTTATTCTTGAAAGACCAAAGTCTATCTTGAGTGAGATGCTTTGAGAAGGAAAGAAAAAAAGTGCATTTCTCAGGCATATAGATGCAATTAATGGGTGGGAAATCTGAATCGAGGCCTCATGCATGAAGTGAATGAATGGCTAATTGATCTTAATAAAGCACTTAGTGCCCGTTGTTGCTCAACAACCGATTAAGGGGCTAACAGAAACAAAGAGAGTCACATTTTAAATGTAATTTAAAAGAAAAGAAAGAAAGCGATAGAAAATATTTACATGAATTAGTTGGTTAAAGTGCTTGTCTGAAATGCTGTGGCAGAAATCAGATTATTTGCTTGAAACTGAAAAATCTGTCATCACACTACCTATATGACCCTTTACCATAACTTAATCACATTTGCTAATAAATGTTGTGGTCCTCATCATATTCCTAGGCTATTGAGTTACAATTGAGGCAACAAAATCAGATCTGGGGCAATGGTTAGTCCCATGTGGCTTCTTATACTCAAGTGAAACTATCCCAAACCACATTGTGTTACTATTCAGCTTGGTGTCTAGTTGCGGACAACCGATTTATTCAATGGCCAATGCTGATGCTGAAATCTACAGATCCTATATAATGCCACATTTATGATACATTTTATAATTATAAATTATATCTTATAACTATGATATTTAAATGCAAACATGTCCATCCAGTGAGAAGGCTGTCTGTAGATCATTGAAAAATTACATAAATCTCTTAGTCGGTCAAACTCACTTATTGCTCAAAGCTGACAATTTCATATCAGCCGATATAGACGTATGGTGAGTAAAGATTTTTGTTTTTAAGAGATGTCATGACTGTTCTCAAAGGGTCAGCTTTCAAGACATCTTATAATCAAAACATCTTCAAAGAATATCTCTACATTTTTCAGTTCTTTCTTTTTTCGGGACATTTTTCACATGAAATTGGCCAATATTAGCTGAACTTCTAAATAGAATTATTCATGGAGCCAGTCAGGGTGAAGGAAGAGCTCTGTTTGATGATGCTGTTGTTTGGAGCAGACGTGTAACTGGGGGCTGCAGCCGCAGTCTGGATCAATGACAACACAGTCTGCAGAGCTCCACTCCTGACACAAACTCAAGCCGGGTAGTTATTCTGCATCTTTCAAAATTAACCAATACGCCCGAGACGTGTCTACAGCCAAGTCTATCTTCATCACATGCATTTCCTTACAATGGAATGTTTTTCACAAAATGATGAATGCTTTACCACAAAATACATTTTCTGTGTGAAACTCCACATTTGGTCGCAAACAGTGAGACAATGAGACTTTTTTTTTTTCTATCAGAAACTGGTTGTATTGTGAAAACTGGGAGTTATGTGGGAGCAATGTGGCTGTTGGTTAACACTATCCAATAGAGTGAAAGGGCATGCTATCTGCAGAAAAGCATCATGAAGATGTTACAATTACAAGTACAGATAAATAATTCACAATAAGACCAGAAACATGCATTTGGAAAGTAACATAATATATTTAAAAGGTTAAAGTTTTTGTCAAACCATGAACTCTTCAATATATTCGCTGGACCTTTTGCCAATCAGGATTACACACTATTCTAGGCCTAACATGTGTGGTTATGTTGGCATCATGCCTCAGTAATAAGCTCTGTCAGCTGTCAAAAGGCTGAAGGTTTGCAGATTCCTTTACGTCTATTGTGTGCATGTACTGAATTCCTGTAATGCTTAGCTGCTGAGTCTGCACTCCTAACCTCCTCTCATCTCCCCCACTCCTGTAATCTTAATGCTTGGCCTCTCTCTGCCCTCTTGTGTCCATGCTTGTGAGTTTGTGTCTGACAGCTTTAATTGTGTGGCTGTCAGTTTGCAGACACGGCGTGAAACATTTTGAGGCCGATAAACATTGATTTGAAGGCCCTGTTTAGATTTGTATAACCTGGTTCTTACTTTGTAAGACAGCAGAAGGCTAAGCTCTGTCCTGACCCCCAAACGGCACTGTTAGGCTGTTAGTCACACCAGCACTAGTGAAGAAAACATCTGGGGCTCTTTTCTGAAACCTCCAGAGACATATACAGCATTGCTTTTTTAGTCAACAAGAAGATTGTTCCAAAAGATTGTTCTGTTTTTTTCAACTGAAGTGAGATTGCAATGTTAATGAAGGTTTTGTCTACTAAAAATAGTCATAGTATTTTTGTCTAATATTCTAGGTAAACATACAAAAATTAAGATTAAATATATTTTACAGGGGAAAAAAGTTAAGCTTTTTTTTAAAATAGCTCATTAAAATGAATTTTGCAGTGTAGGAATTAGCCTATGTTACTACTGTAGCCTTTAATGGGTTAAATCCAACGCTATCTCACGACTGTGTGATTAAAAGGTGGCTAATTCGTATGAATTCGTATGACCTCACTTGTACGATTTGTCTAAACCCACGTGATGGGTAGGTTTAGGGGTGGGGTCAGCGGTAGGTCATTCGTACAAATTCATACGAATTTGCCAACTCGTAAAATATGTATGTGAGGTCGTATGAATTGGTACGAATTAGCCGCCTCG
The DNA here is from genome assembly GCF_965113295.1 of Leuciscus leuciscus. Taxonomy (NCBI): domain Eukaryota; kingdom Metazoa; phylum Chordata; class Actinopteri; order Cypriniformes; family Leuciscidae; genus Leuciscus; species Leuciscus leuciscus. The sequence goes on from NC_138737.1 coordinate 7,351,350, forward strand.
TAATATTCGTATTATGAATTGCCGTGGGATCTGGTTGGTTAAATCCCTATTCCTCGCCTGAAATTGTGTTTCGACAAGTAACAAGCCAGTCCTGTTATAACCAGGTGAACTGAGATCTGTTTCTCACCCTTATTGTGCCAATGCACCAAGGTTACAAGATAAACATTCCTGGAAGACATCTAATTTAAGATGAAATATTTCAAGAAGCCCCTTATGCCAAGCCTTCCAGATGTCTCCTTATGCCAGGCGCACAATACAAGACAGTTCAATTGAAAACTCACAGTTTGGCAAATGGTTTTCTTGTTTTCTTGTTCAAAGTGAGTTTTTTTGCTCGGAACAAACATTTTGCCAATGGGTTAAGACAAATAAACTTAATTCAAGATACACACTGAAAACAAGACTTAATATATTATTTATTTTATCGGTAACACTTTACAATAAGGTTTCATTAGTTAGCATGAATTAAGAATGAACAAGTCTTCTACAGCATTTATTAATCTAAAATAATGTTAATTTCAACATTTACAGTACTAATACATTTGGATTCAAATCAAAAGTTGTGTTTGTTAACATTAGTTAATGCACTGTGACATGAACAAACAATGAACTTTTTATTAACTAACATCAACAAAGATGAATAAATACTGTAACAAATGTTTTGCTCATTGTTAGTTCATGTTAGTTAATACATTAATGTTGACTAATGAAACCTTATTGTAAAGTGTAACCATTTTATCTGGTTTAAAGGATGTTGAAATATTTTTGAAATATAACTGGAAAACAAGACAAAAATACTGAACACTGAACAGAAAATGTATCTGTTTACCGCAAAAATTATTCTTAATGATTCCTTTTGACTAGGTTTTCAGGTAAAATATCTACAAATCTTTAAAGCAGGATAAATTACTTCATAGCATAATGTATTAAGACGACTTTTTATAGATAGTTTTTTTATTTAAGTGTTTTTTGTATTTGTATTATTGCACTGGCAGATTTTTTACTTGTTCTAACTTGTTTTACACTTGAAACAACATTCTCTTGAAACAATATCAACTTTGCCTGAAGGCAAGCTGAAATATATAATGCAATGTTGCTTCTCAAGTAAAATGTTCTTCATTTAAGGTTTTTTTTTTTTTTTTTTTTTTTTTTTTGCAGCTGTTGTCTTCTATGACAACACTAGTTTGTGATATAATGAGCAAAATCACCATTATTTTATTTTTTTACAGTGTAAAAACAAGTTATTTGTGTTTCAGTCTTCCATGAAGGCACTTAGCATGACAGCCGTTATCAAACACACTCTCAGATAACAACTAAACAAGACTCCCGACTGCAGCGAGCCTCTGCTAAGATCCTGAATGTGTCTGAGCATCTGCTGAAACAATACACCTATAATGTCATTATCTGTTGTTCGCAGCCAGACAGTCTAGCCTGAGCCTTAACGCAGAGGAGTCCACAGCCTGAAGCCACACGCTCTGCATGAGAACCAGGGGCTGTGGGGAAATCCGTAACCCTGGGTTCCTAACGATCGTGTCTGCATGCATCACCAGAGCCAGGTATTGGATTTCTCCCAGGGTTCTCAAAGTGGTCCACACAGCATGGGGGCGCACTTTTGCCCTTTCTCCTCCTGTTCTGACAAGCCTGGGATCCTGATCAATTAGCGTGGATCTGGTTCGGCGTACTCGCACGAAAGGCTCTGTGTCGCATGAGACAGCGGGACTCTCTTGTGGCCCCGCAGGAGCCAAACACACAACTCATCGGCATGCACGAAGGGGCGTTCACGTTCAAGCATGCTTACAAACACAGTGCTCATTCTGTCTTGCGTCAGTTAATAGATCCTGTCATTAGTTTAGCTCTATAATTAAGCAAAATGGGTGAACTGAAAGCAGTGGAATAACTGTTTATCTTAGTTTTCTGGTCGGGGGTAAACATTTGCGGCAGACTGATGCCAATATTTGAATGCAACAAGAACCACCGGAAAATAAACACACAGGCCTTAAAGAGAATTACTGAAGTACGTATAGGAGTGTTTGTTCAACGTTAGGCACAATTATGTCCAATGACTTGATTTTTTATTTATTTTTCAAACTAACAGATTTCTCAATAATTGATCACAATCAAACTATAATGGAAACTTTTTAAAATACAGTCTACATTTTCTTTTATTACTTTTCAATTGCCTTTAATATACACTATACCATTTAAAAGTTTGGGCACAGTAAGAGTTTTCAATGTTTTTAAAACATTGTTATTTTGTGGAAACCATAAAAAAATAAAAAAATAAAAAGTTAAAGAAAGATAAAAATAAAGAACTACATTTATTAACATACAAATTAACATACATTTATTTGTTAAAGTTTTTACACTTTTGATTAATTTAATGCATCCATGCTAAACAAAATATTAATATATTTTTATTTTATTTTTTTTACTTACTGACTGAACAGTATTTATTTCATTTTTTTTACTTGTCCTATCTTAAAATATAAAAAGCCATAAAAAATATGAATTGTTATTATGGGCATTCATATTATTACTAATACTTTTAAATGTACGACTTTCCCACAGTGTCATTTCCGCCAAATCAAAAAAAAAAAAAGGTTAATATTGCTTGAATTTTTTTATTGTGAATCATTTCCAATCTACAGTAGCTGTAATTTTGTCAAATTATGAAAACCCTGAATATTTTCAAAACATGGAAATATTATTTAATTGTGTGTATTTAGGACACACAAAATGCTATTTGTGAAAAAAATAGTCGTCAATTTTATAATTTTTTTTTAATCGGAATGGAAATGACTGTGGTGGAAATTTGTATTACTTTCAGAAGAAAAAAAAAATAATCCAATGATGTACATTTATATACTGCTGGATGTTATTAATGCACGGCCCCAAAAAAAATAAAAAAATAGTGCGTGTAAAAAAGGGTTTTAAGACAGGGCCAAACGTGGCCATTGTTAAAGAAATCCATTTGCTTAATCAAGTAAACTACTATATTGCTATTGCTAAAATTGACTTGACTAAATTACGACAGACTGCAAGTTATATATATATATATATATATATATATTATATATATAAGTGAAAGTCGCCATGATAACCTGTCCCAACTGAGTCGTACACTAGCAGTACAGCAGTACAGGAAGGATACGTTTTTACACAACACCTCATCAACTCATTCACTGTGAGCAACACAAGGGGGTAATATTGCCCTTCTCAAGAGGGCATGCAACAAGCACAGGAAAGCATGGGTACTGGTGCTGCCAGCTGTGGCTTTTCCACCTTGCAGCTAAATGCAGCAAGATCTGCATCCCATCTGTCTCATTTAAAGCATGCATCAACCAGGACTGATTGCATCTCCTCCAAAGACTGTTCCCCATTAGACGCCCATTGAGGTCTATAAAACGATGGCTTAACTCTATCAGTGTGCCTAATCCTTCTCTCCTCTCAGGCTGACCCGAGGATTCAGAGCCAGCTGTAGCCGCGTCGGTCACTTATCTGCGAAGAGAGTCATTAGGACCGGTGCTTCTCGCCCTAGGCAGGAAGTGCAAAACATGCTGCCTCTCCTCAGGGTGCGTGATGACACCTGCTTTATCCGACTAGCAACAACTGCTGGGATTAACCTTGTAACAGAGTTCAATGAACCGCAGTCAGGAGGTAGTCGACACGTGCAACCCAGTGCCCTTTGCTCCACTAATCTCAACAAACAGAACCTACCATAAAAGCCAGTAAAGCTGTGTGTGCCACACTACGACTAATCCACAGTAAACACTTTCTATGCTGTAAAAGGCAGTGTGGCCTAGTGGCTAAAAACTATGGCTGCATCCGTATCGCATACATCTCTACTATATAGTAGGCAAAAAAACTGTATGTGACAAAATGTCAGAATTCACAGTACTCATAAAAGAGAAAGCAAAAAGTACCTGGATGACCTACTTCTGCCGAGATTCTGAAGTGTGCATAAGAAGGATACCTTACTATCCCATAAGGCCATGGGAAAGGGTTTATGAATGGCAGTGAAGTACATGTAAATGAGGCTGGTAGGTCACATGATAATGACAACATGGTGAATGTAGTACATCCAGATTACATTCATACTACCCACATCCATACTACATATAACATACTTTTTTAGTGGTATGAAGTAATAACTCAAAATGAGTACCTACTCGAGAGTATGCGATTTTTGACGGAGCCCAGGTGTGATGTAGGTTTAAAACCAGTAAAGGTCCTTTCACACTGAGCGTGATTAAACAAGGCGAATGTATGTCGCAATGACGCTCTTGAATCCAAACAATAGATCCAAATGGATCACAGAGCGACAAAGCGAGATTTCTATTTCCGACCAATTTCCGTCCAATTAGATTTGAGCTTACCCGAGCCGCTGCTGTTGCACAAAAGTGTGAGAGTGGTGGCCCTGTTTTGAAAACCTGCGTGAACACCTTTTATACAGTCCATGGAGAACACAGAAGAAAAGTATTCCGGAAGAGAGAAGATAATTGAAGTTGCGTTCTTGTTATAATTGGTGTCTGAGAACAGATGTTCTTAATACAGATTATAGTTTCAATTCATTTTTCACTTAACTATGCGATCTGAAGAGTTTGAAACAGTGCTGTTTTCCTCTGTGCGTGTCTAGTCAGAGAGCTCATTCCCTTTAGAGCTGTCAATCATATTATGTGATCATAACTCCTGCCCTTCCGAATGATGACGTTATGTTCATTTCCTCGTTCTGAGTTCAGCACGGTTCCGCACATAAACATCTGAGAGAAATGTTACTACAGATAAAGCATCAAGCCAAATAAATATATGATTACGACAATATATGTTCTGTATGTGTTCATGATGCAGCTCGTTTTTTTTTCTTCGTTTTTTATAACAATAAAGAATGAGAAAAGCTTACATGAGAAATACTAAGCAGGTGTATTGTTCAATTTATTATAAAACACCACAAGGCACGTCTGATGGTTGGAGGGGAGTGTTTAAGCGTTTTCAACCCAAGCCGTCAATCATACGCCATCGGAAAAGGAACGTCACTCCAGACCGGAAGTAACTTTTCAGATTTTGATTAAAGACTAACCATGACAAACTATGTTTAACACACACTGATTAATTGTTCTCCTTAAGACCAGTAATGTGTGCTAACAAAGTAAATAGGGACAATTTTGATTTCATGAGGACGTTAAGAGTTAATACATGAAATGTCATCTTTAATAAGGCACTTAATCATAGTGTTAGTAACTAAATTTTGTAATATTTTTCCTTATATTATTAAGAGTGATTATGTTTTTTGATAAAAGCATATTTTGTGTTATTTGTATTATATAGCAAGATTTTGACTAGTTTTACGTGCTACGTACGTGTAATAATTTGAAGATGAATAAGGAAGAAGAAAGGGTTGGTGCTAGACAGTCTTTTTACCGTGAAAAGGATCGAATTCATGTTAGTGGAACGTGAATAAGTGTATAATATTTTTTGTGTGTTTGATTTCTCTTCAAATGTAACCTGACAACGGAAAAGTAAAGTTTACAAGACAAATTATGGATTCACGCATCAAATCCTTTGTGCTACACCCTTGTGGAAATGGCGAAGAATGAAAAACGGCTCAGATCGCCATTACACATAGGTTACTCCGAGGGGACTGAACCTGTTATCACAGTGCTGTAAGTCATCTAAATGTAGTAAAATGTCTGGGTTATTCCTTTTATGCAATGCCTTTCAACATTTGTAACTTTTAAAATCTGATTTTTATGCTGTTGCTTTCCCCACCAAAAATGATGACACTTCCTATAAAATGCTGCCACAAGCAGTGTTGTTATTGTTAAAGGTACAGTAAGTGCTTTCGGAGAAGCAGCTATTGATATTTGAAATCAACCCAAACAAACACACCCCTCCCTTAATTGCTCCGCCCCAAAATACACGAACACTCAATGCAAAAATGGATCACCACAGCCTCACTATAGCATTTTTTCTAAATATAACCTGCCCGTAACCAGCGTGTAGCAGATCCGCTGCATGCAATGTTAGTATTATTTATGTAAAAATTTCGAAGTTATATAATGGGCAAACGTTTGAACACATTTGTCTGAATAAATTGTCTAATTACCTAAATATGTGCAGTTTTTATGTATTTTATTATAATTACTTATATGGACACATATGTTTGATCATACTTGTCACTCAAGACCATTTTATTGTATAATTCTTTCTGCAAACGGTCTTCTATGCTGAGTAATTAGTAAAATTCAAGAAATCATGAGTTTGAAATGGGCATGAGGTGGACTAAGAAATGGACCAATAAAATACTAGTTCAAGCATCCTCTGATTGCAAAAGTATCTCCAAAAACTGGAAAAGAAGAGTTTAGCATCATGTCACAAAACATGAAAGTTTGTTCACAAATTTATTTAGCAGATTATTACAGGAAAAATACTGTGGTGTAAAGCTGAGTTTACATGACAAAAATGGCAAAAAGGCCATTGACTCTATGCTCTTTATTAGCAAACACCAATGTTAATACAGATGGTTATTGCATTATCAGTAGTTGAAAGTTCTTCAACCAGCACCGAATGCATAGCATGCAATACTAAATTCCAGAACCTAATGACATTTGGTTCTTTAACGGATCTCGCACATGCATTCCTCCACCAATGATGACGGAATTCCTTACTAAAGTACTCTCACAGCAATAATTCATCACAGCCGCAACACCAGTGAAACCAGTGTAGTTCAATTACAGAATGGATGACTCTAATGCAGGAGTTTTCAATGTGTGGGGTGCGAGAGAATGTCAGGGGAGACGCGGAGTAAGGCTATATATCCTGGCGACAAGTGTGAATCCATAGAGATTTTGCTAGGTCTATATTGTATATAACACAGTATCCACACAACACAGGACTGCTTAAAGTTATTGACCAGTTCGAGCAATAAAGAAACATGGGCAGTGGTGGACGAAATACACAAATCAAGTACTTGAGTAAAAGTACAAAAGTACGATCCTAAATTGAGTTCTCGTTTTTGGCTTATTGGGTCAGATACACACACTTATGTGTCAAAATGCCTGTCTTGGTGTGTAAACACAGTGGGTTATGTCTTAAGTGAACGTTAACAGTTGGAAAAGAAATCTGATGTGTATCGATATATTGGATTTGTGCATTAGGTCTTATAGTGACAGCAGCCTACTTCACCTGCTGCTGTCTGTCATTAATGTTAATCAAACAACAAAAGAAAAAGAGATGAGATGCTCTTATTTAAATAACTTCTGTATATAAATTCATACAGTGAATACTATGCAGTTTTTTATTTTACATTAATGACTTTTTTCAATATCTATAGCTGAATACTAGGCTAGATCAAATATACATTTAAAAAACTATATTTAATTTGTGTCTTTGTTCTATTGTGTTTATTGGTCCTATTGATTGTGATTTGCTTCTTTCTTATTACTGATTGTTTACTTCAATAATTGCGTAGGAATGTTAAACTTACAGTATATTAGGCTAGGTTTGCTGTGGTATGGAAATTAGGGGAGGGGGTGTTCTGGCGCCATCGTGTACATTGTGTCAGAAGGGCCGCTGTCGTTGACTTCGAAACCCCCTGCTCTACTGGGCCAGTTCTTTTTGCACTCAGTCAAAAACCTACAGCGCAGCCAGTGCAGTGCGATTTCCGGAAAAAAAAATGTGTGTAATGAGTAGGTTGTTTTAAGTGAAGAAACACAACTAACTAACCAGCTAGTATTTTATAAATATTTATGAAATGTAATATGTTACCACATTTTTTATTGTTGTTTCATAAATATAGATAAGGCCAGATATTGTATTGCATTAGTAGTTTGGTTCAGAGAGTTGCACACAGCTTTGGGCAGGGGTGCGAACTGGCACTGTTTTTGAGAGATGAGGAGATATGTGGTGTAGGAGCTCTCTGAGAACCAGAGCACATGGTTTGCTCTTTATAAGGTGCATGTATCAACCCTGTTTCACCATGGATTCAACAGGATCACTTCTGAATCTGTGCTGCACAATGTCATATCTATCAATTTATGAAGGCCTTTAAGGCCAACCAAGAAACTGGTGGTTTGCTCAAGGCTGTTGATCTGCTGAATAAAAAAAAAAAATGCTATTACTTCTTGCTTTTCTGTATTGTGCTTCAGCTCTCTTTCTGTTGCTAAACTAAGTATGTATGTGTGTGTATTTTAGATTAGTCTAAGTGTTTAGTCGTTTTACACGTTAAGTTGTTTGTGGTTGTTTGTGGTCCCTAATCTTGCAGTTTTTGGCTACATGCTCTGAGTAGTATGGTACAGTAAGAAAGTTATTTCCCATACCCCGGAAATTTACATTTCTTAGACGAATTGATAAACAATTAACACGGAGTGTTCGCTGGACGACCAGGTTAGTTGATTGTGGTATTAATTCTGCTTCATCGAGTTAATTCTTACAGCTGATCTAAATATTTATAATTAATTATAACTACTGCTACTGTACCATAAGGGTGTACTACCTGCTGAAGTGTTCACACTGAATTTAGATGAATAGGATATAGTTTGTGTAAGCAATACAATAACATGTATAATAAATATCACACATACAGAACAGGAAGATGACAAATATTGTGTCGAAATATAGAACTCAGAGTGATAGTACGCCTTAGCATGTTCAGGGTGTTAATGATCTCACTTCTACACATCTGTGGTTTCTGGCTGAAGACAAATGTGTATTTAACAGAGTGGACCTAAATCATCTGCAGCAAACCAAAAAAATCAACAGTGGGTCCGTCTAGTTGTGTGATTTTTCAAATAAGATGTTTCGACGTATCCTTCTGGCCACCCTGCTGATATCCTCAGGTAAACCTAGCACTGGTCAATTGGTCATTATCTTTAGCATTATTTATCTTTGTGTGTTCAGCTGGAAGAAAGAAAAAGTAGGAAAAAAATAGACCTGTTTGGACCATTCCAAGATGGTCTTAATCGGATTAAGATGGACAATGCTTATTGTAAATTCCAAACCAGCATATGTATCTAGTCATTTAAAAAGCCACCAGCTGAACCAGCTAAAATAGTTTGTTATTTTTATTGTTTAAACCAGGTTACATTCACATACTGTTCAATGTTCATAGTAGGGAAGTTTTCTCTTGTCAACTGGGATTAGTATGTGCTACATTTTTCCTCACAGTTTGTGCTCTTGACTGGGAAATGAACAGACGAAACTTTACTGGAGATGAACTTGAAGAAAGCTCGGTGAGTTGTCCTCAACATGGTTTATCATGGACAGCTGCATCACACTAAGACATATAAGTAGTGGTCAAACTAGTGTTGTCACGATACCAAAATTATGACTTCGATACGATACCAGACCAAAATACCTCGATACTGATACTGAATCGATACCACGGCAAAAAAACTAAAACAGTAAAAGTAATTGAAAAATATGACAGAACTTACAAATCATTGTTTTATAAATTAATTTTAAAAAGATAAAAACTAACATGACCAGCATGTTCCTGCCCTGCTTTATGACCATTCCCTCCCCTTATAAATAATAAATAATAATAATAATTACATGTCAGTGTGAATGTCCTTACCGAGATGTTTGCAACAATCACATTATTATCAATCAAGCTAACATTTACAAACCTTTCACAACTCTGAACAGGTTGGGATGACCAAAATCTTATTTCATGATAGGAGTCATTTTATAATTATAATATAGATATTTAATTTAATTGTATCTTTGTTATTAAAAATAAGCAAAAAAGCAAATTAAAAACAATATGGCAAATACTATAAGAGACAAATAAAATAAACAGTGCTTAATTTCTTTTTTTGAAAGCTAAATAGACCTTCTAGACAGACAGTAATAGACAAGACAGAGGTAATACTTATCGGTTCAAAAAACCGCCCACAAAACAACTTTAACATCATAGGATGTCCTGTTACTTTATCCTCTACAGTAAAAGACCTGGGTGTTATACTTGATTGCAACCTGTCTTTTGAAAATCATATTTCTTATGTTACAAAAACAGCCTTTTTCCACCTTAGAAACATTGCTAAGCTACGTAATATGCTATCAGTTTCCTAGTTAGTTCATGCATTCATGACCTCGAGACTGGATTACTGTAATGCTTTATTAGCTGGTTGTCCTGCATCCTCAATAAACAAGCTACAGTTAGTCCAAAATGCCGCCGCTAGAGTTCTTACGAGATCAAGAAAATATGATCATATAACACCGATTTTATCATCACTGCATTGGTTACCTATAAAGTTCTGTATTAATTACAAGGTATTGCTACTGACTTATAAAGCCCTAAACGGCTTAGCTCCAGTCTATTTAACGGATCTTCTATCCCCCTATAATCCATGGCGCTCTTTAAGATCACTAAATTCAAGGCTTTTGGTCATACCTAGGATATCCAGAACCGCCAAAGGAGGGAGAGCATTTTCACATTTGGCTCCAAAACTCTGGAATAGTCTTCCTGATACTGTTCGTTGCTCAGACTCGCTCTCCCAGTTTAAAACTAGATTAAAGTCGCATCTCTTCAGCCAGGCATTCATATAATCCTACAGATCAAACTACAATCCGGCCTCTAGCTCATAAATGCCAGAGGAGAACTGGCCCCCGACTGAGCCTGGGTTCTCCCAAGGTTTTTTTTCTCCATTAGGTCACCTGATGGAGTTTTAGGACACCATTAGGTCACTTTATGGAGTTTTTCGGTTCCTTACCACTGTTGCCTTTGGCTTGCTCAGTTGGGGATATTTTGGGGATATTTAATCTAATTTTATCAATCAATAAATTCCTCTTGAAACAAACTTTGTTGTATTATTTAAATTTAATACTGTGAAGCTGCTTTGATACAATCTGTATTGTGAAAAGCGCTATACAAATAAACTTGACTTGACTTGACTTCTGTAGCTGAAAAAATAAGGTCTTCACTCTATAAACTATAGACTGATTCTTAATAAATAGATTACATTTATTCAGTCAAGCATTGGGTGACTGTCTATTTTCTTTTGTTGTTGGATTAACACTAATCACACAGAATATAACGCTGCCGGTCCGGCCCTTTAAGACCAGCACGTATCCAATACATTGAAACATATACGATTTCTTTTTACAAACGGTTCACTAAAAACATACCCGACTGTGTTTACGTGAATACTCGCCAGGACGTGCATTTTTACATATCATTTTGACTATTTAAACCCACTGGCGGAGCTAGGGGGTGGCCAGGGGTGGACGTGGCCAGGCCACCCTTAGTCTAAGCTTGGCCACCCCTCTCACAACTGCTGTTTCGGTCTCTTTTTTTATTGACAAAAATTGCGTTTTTAAAACGCTGAACCGTCTCTCTTTAAGACCACAAAAAACGTGAGACTTTTCAGACGCACACTCCAACTTCACCTCAGCGCCAGGCGCAAGTCAAACGAATGCGGAAATGTGCAAGTGCCGAATGAGCTTCAGCAGAACATCAGACAGTGATATGCACATAGTAAATATAGAGTCAATCTTTCTCAACTGGTGGGTTGCAAGACCGTTTGAGTAAGTCGAATAGTGTGCACTGTGCAGTCGACAACAAACGTAATTCTCTTTTTTTCTGATGCTACTTTTATTTTAGAAGATGTGTGTGAAAGCTTGTGACACTTCTGTCAGATGCTGAGAAAAGGGCGTTGTCCTTATTCAGTTGGCTATCTTCGGTAAGATGAGATGTTGTCAGGCCAAATGTCAGTAAAAACTAACTTTTCTGTCATACGGCGGAAGTCAACAGCACATAATGAAAAACATAACATTTTACATTATGTGCTGTTGACTTCCGCCTTGTTCACATTCTTGCACATGGGGATTCAAAAGAGAACTTTTGTTTTCCTTTTTAATTTAGGTATGATAGAACTGTTGCAATTATTTATTTTGACAACTAATATAGAAAGTTAAACTTTTTTTAGAAAAAAATCATAATTGGTTGAAGAGTTCATTGATTATATAAAAGGCATTGAAGGTTGAATAATCTTTGGACTACAGTATTTATCTGCATGTTATCTCATCCATGAAAATGCAACAATGTAGAACAAGCTATTGGATATTTTGAGAACCAGAACCAAGCTAACTGAGCAAGTTGAACTTTAGCAATAGTGTGTGCCCTTTTATTACCATTTAATTAATTTTAATATGATGTGATGGGTAATAATAAAAAATATATAAAATTCACTCAGTATTCCACGATTCCTAATTCACAACTATCTCAATTACAATTAAGTACAAATGAACTTTATTCAGTTGTGTAGGCACTAAAACAGTCCAATACATTATCAAATTCTTTTTTATGATAAAATAATTAAGATTTCTGTGCCATCCCAGACTGGTTGCTGGCCCTTGCCTGGCCACCCCTATGAAAAAATCCTGGCTCCGCCACTGTTCAAACCTAATAATCCGCGAAAGAGAACTGAAGTCGCGATCGTATGCTGTCTGAACGGCGTGTGCTCGCGCTTCAGTTCTGAGCCCTGCCGGAACTGAAGCACGTCCCGCGCTTTATCTTCTCATGCATGCAAGTTTCTTTGTCAAGTCACAAGTGCTGCGCGTATTTTACTGTTCTGCTTCCGTTGTTTAGTGAATGTACACGTCCTGACTCCTGCTGTCACACAGCTACGCAAATTAAGAAATACTGCTCGTATTATTTAGAGTAGCCTACTGTCACTCTTAAAGTACCGGTACTAATAAAAGTTAATATCGTATCGTTTTTAATAGCAGGGTATCGAGATACCTTTCTAGTACCGGTATATTGTGCAACACTAGGTCAAACAAGTTTTTTGTTATTTTTTTAATGGCTGATGCTGATACCAATGGCCAAACCCATAAGAGGTCAAAACTTTGCCATATGCTGAAACTACAAGAGAATGCCAGATGCAGAGAAGCTTGACAATGCTTTTCAAACAACTAGTCATGTCCAGTTTGATCTGCTCATTAGGTTTTAACTGTCATATCTAAACTACTTATTCTAACATGCCATGTCTGTTGTCTTGTAAGGGCGAGATGGCACAAACCGAACAACTCCCTGGATTGTGCTGGGCTTGCAAGTGGGCCATGGGGAAGCTGAAAAAACTAGCATCCAGTAAATCAACTCAGGTGTGCTATAGGCTACTCTTGTATATGACTTTTAAAAAATGTGTTATTCAAATAACAAAAAAATAACAAAAACAAAAAACAACCATATTACAGAATACATAGAGACTAGTGGAGTAAGGTTCATTCTGATTGTTTCTTTTCCTACAGAGCGAAATTAGAGAGATGCTGAAGCACGTCTGTGATGAGATCGGGTTCCTAAAATACCTGTGTAGGACATTTGTGGGAAAGTATATAGACGTTCTGGTTGAAGAACTTTCAACTAGTGATGATGCAAGAACCATCTGTGTTAACATTGGTGTTTGCTAATTCACTATGTATCGAAGAAATGCTAAATGTCATTGTGTTCGCTTTAGCTGGAAAAAAATGGATGACATTCTGCACTATAGAGCTAATGGTGTGATTATTGTGGTTTTGTATATCACACTATCTGTCGCTGCAAATGAAGGTGGAAATGACTTGAAGTTTTTTGCATGTGTCACGTACACTCAGCTTTACGCCACTGTATTTTTCCTGCAATAAACTGCTAAATAAATGTGTGAGCAACAAACTTTCATGTTTTGTGACATGTTTTTTTCCTCTCTACTCTACTTTTACAATCAGAGGATGCTTGAACTAGTATTTTATTGATCCATTTCTTGGTCCACCTCATGATCATTTCAGACTCTTGAATTTTGCTAATTACCGGTACTCGGCAAAGAAGACCATTTGCACAACCAATTATATTGAGTGACAAGTATGATCAAACATATGTGACCATATAAATAATTATCATAAAATACATAACTGCACACTTTTAGAAAATTAGACAATTTATACAGACAAGTGGGTTCAAATGACTGCCCATTATATAACTTTGTAATCACAAGGTAAACAATACCAGCACTGCACGCAGCGGGCCTGCTACACTGGTAACCAGCAGGTTATATTAAGAAAAATATAAATCGTATATAAATCCGATCTTCAATTCCAACGCTATATGCAAATTTAATGGAGTTCACGTCAACGAAAGCAACAGATAAGAGCTGCATTTTATTTATCATCCGTTAATTTCAAGATCAAGTTTTAACATTTAATCATTTAAACCGACTAGTCTCTATTTTCATGCTACTAGTACTTATTTTTTAGATACTAGTATCTATTCCATTAAGTACTAGTACTTATTCATTAGCTACTAGTGTTTATTCTTTAGGTACTAGTGCCTATTCTTTAGATACTAGTGCTTATTCTTTAGGTACTAGTACTTATTCAATAGATACTAGTACTTATTAAATAGATACTAGTATTAGATACTAGTACTTATTTATTAGATACTAGTTCTTATTTATTAGATACTAGTACTTATTCATTAGTTACTAGTACTTATTATTAGATACTAGTACTTATTCATTAGATACTAGTACCTATTAAATAGATACTAGTACTTATTCATTAGATACTAGTACTTATTCCAATAGTGACTAGTAGTAACTATTCTTTTGTTACTAGTAACAAATTAAAATTTTTGCCATTGACTTCTATGGGGATCTGTCATTCAGATATCAACTATTCAGTTCTGACTAGTATGTATTCCAATTGTGACTAGTACATATACATTAGATACTAGTAGTTATTTATTAGGTACTAGTACTTATTTTTTAGATACTAGTACCTATTACTAGATACTAGTATGTATTCAATAAATACTAGTACTAAGTCATTAGATACTAGTACCTCTTAAATAGATACTAGTACTTATTCATTAGATACTAGTACTTATTCATTAGATACTAGTACCTATTAATTAGATACTAGTACTTATAAATTAGCTACTAGTACTTATTGAATAGATACTAGTAACTATTTATTAGATACTAGTATTTATTCCAAATGTTACTAGTAAGATTTTGGATTTTACTAGTAAGATTTTTAATTGAACTATCCAGTGGCCGTTCTGACTAGTCATAACATAAGACGAGTAAAAAAGCAGTTGTGACTAGTAAAATAAAAAATCTTACTAGTAACATTCGGAATAAATACTAGTATCTAATAAATAGGTACTAGTATCTATTGAATAAGTACTAGTAGCTAATTTATAAGTACTAGTATCTAATTAATAGGTACTAGTATCTAATGAATAAGTACTAGTATCTAATGAATAAGTACTAGTATCTAAAAAATAAGTACTAGTATCTAATGAATAAGTACTAGTATCTAATAATAAGTACTAGTATCTATTTAATAGGTACTAGTATCTAATGAATAAGTACTAGTATCTAATAATAAGTACTAGTAACTAATGAATAAGTACTAGTATCTAATAAATAAGAACTAGTATCTAATGAATAAGTACTAGTATCTATTTAATAGGTACTAGTATCTAATGAATAAGTACTAGTATCTAATGAATAAGTACTAGTAGCTAATGAATAAGTACTAGTATTTAATGGAATAGATACTAGTATCTAAAAAATAAGTACTAGTAGCATGAAAATAGAGACTAGTCGGTTTAAATGATTAAATGTTAAAACGGCTTGCCATATTAGACCAGGGCCTGAATTTCATTTTGGAAAATGGGGGGGAAATCCCCCCTTAGGTGATTCTTATGGGGGGGGAATTTTTAATTTGAGGGGGGAGTTTAGACTTTTTTTTTAATTACATGTATCTCGCCTAAATGTATGCTCACTCATCGCATTTTTACAGTGGGGTAATTTTGTTCTTAAGAATTTACACAACACAAGGAAGCTTGATTTCAATCTTTGAATTAAATTGAAAAAAGTAGCACAAATAAATACAATAGAATAAAGATATCAATAAAGAGAAATAAAGAGAGAAGTGTTTGCTTAGGTCTAACACTAGTATTCAGAAATACTACAGAGACTGAATAAAGTAATCAAATGTAAAATAACACTGGGTAGTATTTTAGTTCTGACTAAATTAAATACATAGGCTATTAATCCTGATTCCTTAAAATGAAAGCTATGTTTTGACAACCAAATGAATGACAGACACATATGGCTGCTGTCCCTTTAGCACTAGTGCACGGATCCTGTTTCATTATACGGTCACGTGCGATTTATGCTTAAGACATAACCGACTGTGTTTAGAGGATACTCACCAAGACCGAAATTGACATAATTTTCGCATGTTTTTGACTGTTAAAGCGATATAATCCACGAAAAATAACTTTGGTTACCCACGAGCTCTGTGTGAGGCACCTTTACTCTATGTATGTGTGCAGAGAAAACATCTCTCAGACAGCGCCCAAGTACCGAATAGTTTAAAATCGCGTGAATGCTTAAACTGGTAAGACTTAAAAAGACGTGCAAATGGTAAACTTTAGTTGTCCAGTTTCTGGAATGTGTCTCAGACCCCCTCCTGAAGTGGTATGAGTGATCGGATTTGAATCAGTCTCGAATCCGTCACTTATATACATACATATATAATGTATATTAGATGCATCTAATGTTGATAGATGCATTGAATGTTAATATAACTTCTATTGTCAGGATTCATCTTTGTTTTTGTTATTACTTTCCCCTGTGTAAGTGCATCTTTACTTGGTTGTCATAGTTTTGTCCCTGTTTGTCTCCATGGTTTCTGATTAGTTAATTGTTTCACCTGTGTCTAGTTTAGTGCCTCAATTTGTCTTATACTGTTTTGTTAACTTTATTTTGGTGTTGTCTAAATGGTTGGTGTATAGTGCTCCTGGGGTTTTTCCTGGGCCTTCCTGTGCAAGAGATTTTGGTTTTGTTTTATTTTGAGTTGAATAATAAATCAAGCGTAGCGTCAGTTCTGGCAGTTCAGGTTAGTCAAGCTCGCATCAGCTGACTCTCAGCTGATCCACGTCTACCTATAGAAATACAACGCCTATCACTGTATACATATATAAGCTCCTTCAGTATTATCAGCAGCTATCGCTTTTCTCTGGAGCTAATTACCCTCCTCCATCCCCAGCTCCTCCTCTCGTCAGTCAGGATTTGCCATTCTGATTCCCCTCGAATCAGAATACCGTATTTTCCGCACTATAAGGCGCACTTAAAAGCCTTTAATTTTTTCAAAAAACGACAGTGCGCCTTATAATCCGGAGCGCCTTATATATGGATCTGGCGCCTTATATTAATGTCTGTAAAACAACCGCTGACTTTTGTTTATACTTTCGCCTGGCACCGGAGCGCGAGCCTCCGCTGACTGCGCGCGCACCTCCCCAAACAGACGAGGCATTTATACTTGACGCAACTGTTTTGTTTTAGACTGAACACCAGACCATACAACTGATTTAGACGCGCAAACTGGGTGCCGGTGTGATGAGATGTACTAATATCCGTCTGCTCGGGCAGATTCGGCTCAAAGTCGTGCATCTTCGGATGCGGAGGCGCGCGCGCTGTCACAATGACGTCATTTTGCCGCGTGCGCGCCTCCGCATCCGAAGATGCACGACTTTGAGCCGAATCTGCCCGAGCAGACGGATATTAGTTTTTTATTACCTTCGCGCTCATGCGGACGCGTCGAGTATAAACAAGGTTTTACAGCTCAGCCACTTGTTTTTTCATATTTTTTTGCAAGTGGTAGATCTTGGTTTACATTTGGACTTTGGATGTGATCTTAGGCTTGAAAAGGTTGGTGACCACTGCATAACGCAAACCCAGTCAAACGTTTGACTGCAGTATCTTCTATTCTATGCGCCTTATAATCCGGTGCGCCCTATATATGAAAACAGTTCTAAAATAGGCCATTCATTGAAGGTGCGCCTTATAATCCGGTGCGCCTTATAGTGCGGAAAATACGGTAAATTATCGAATTATGTTGTACTTATGATAAATCTTGAATTAATGATATCTGCAATACATTCATGTTGGTTTTGTTCTGTTTACCCTAAGAGGGGTTTATTGCTACTCTTATTCATGCTAGGCTGCAAATATATTATATCCATCAATCCATTCATCAAACCGATTGATCCTCTATAGTGTCGTGATGTTGCTGGAGTCCATCCCAGCATACGCAGAAATACATTATATAATTAAAATAATTTTTGATGGCTGTAATAAGTGATTTCCTTTGAAAGTCAGTTGTCCCCTTTGACACCAGCATCTTTACCTGCTGCATCAAACCCTAACTATCATTCCCATAGGCCATTTATGCTTGGACCTTAACGAGTGCTGCTTTTTTAATAAATTGTCATTTATACATCGAAGAAATTGCCACAAATGGCATCATCTGGTCAAATCGAAGTAGTTAAATTATTTAAAATTTAACTTAATGATTTACTTTTTTAAAAACCTAAAATATATAATTTATGTAATACATTAAGACATTTATGAAGTGTACCGCATAGTAGGAATGACCTATAGTCAAACTGAAACACATTTTAAGATACAACACCAACCTCAGAGAGATGTGATGGTTCTTAATGCACAATTATTATTTTGATCTGTGGTGCTGTCATAAATGCGTACCGTGACTTTAAAAGGTGTTGACGTGTCTGCATCCATAGCGACCACCGTTTTGTCCACCGTACTGCCAGGCATGCTGCGCCGCCGGCCCACCCTGTCAGTGAGTGACTCTGAGAAGAGACAGAGAGAAAGGAATAAGAGAGTGTTGATTCTAGGATCAGATTAACCCAGAATAAGCGAACCCACCAAATGAACACAGCTTAGAAACAATCAAAAATCAATAACAGTACTGGGTAATTAAAAAGTTGTTCATCACCAGCTCTTCTTTTTGATCCACAGAGATGAAAAAGTGTTAATGGGCACAGCAGGAAAGAATCTTGCTTAAGGCTTCCTATTGGTCAAAAAATATGCAATTGCTAGAAAGTTCTGGGTGGTTGTTAAGGCATTGCATGTAAACACCTTATTCAACACCGTATTCAGAAAATCCAATGAGAGGAGATATATGCAAATGCTCCATCGGCAAGGAACTGTGGGAATTGTAGGACTGCTATTTGGCATTGTTTGCCAGACGTTTTCCATTGGATTATGCTGGAACACTATTTTTGATCAGGATAGTGCTGCTCATTTCTTGTGGGTAGCGGCCAGTGCATTGCTGCGCAGTTGCTAAGGTGTTCTTTGTGTATTTAGCATGTTACTATGCAGTTGCTAAGGAGTTCTTGGTGCTTGCTAGGATCTAAATAAGTTGCCAGTATGTTTTGGATGGTTGCCAGGGTGTTGCTGTGCAGTTGTCAATATGTTTTGAGTGCATTTAATGCATTGCTATGTGGTCTTCTGCGTGGTATTGGTGCAATGTGACTGCTTTAGCAGTTTGCTTATTGGCTCAAGTCAAAAGGCCCACCCAGTCTCTATGATATGCTGCTTCTGTGGTAGCGTCACTATGTCAGTCACATGTTTCGGTCATGCACGGCCAGATGGCTGAATCTCAGCCTGAATCAGCCTGTCAGACGCTTGCCATTCATCACACGCCTGCATCTCTGTCTGCACGATTGATGGAGGGAAGGAGGGAACAAGTGTTTGTGCGGAAAACAAATGAGAGAGCGAATGCAGCCAACCTGAAAGACAAGATCTATGAAATTCATCCTACTGTCTCCCTCTTTGCACAATCTGAATCACGTCAAACTCCAAACAAAGTGAAGGAAAGGCTTCTTTGCCTCGCTGGTTTTGTACTTGGAAATATGCGTCACTAACAAGATCTGGAAGCCTTCTTTTTTCTATTTCTGACGGCACTTTTCCTGTGCCTGAATTGGTTATTACAATAAGAAAGCCTCATATACTACACTGTAAAAAATATCCTGTTACATTTACAGCAAAAAAAATCTGGCAGCTATGGTTGCCTGAAATTAATGGAAATAAATACTGCCGGTATTACAGGATATATTTTACAGCTTATAACTGTATATTTCATTAAGTGGTATATCGTTAATATATCTACTTGAACTACCAAAAGCTGCTTTTTTACCATAAAATGTACCAGTAACTACCATAATAATACAATAGAAAGTCACACAATGATTTTATATCTACATGACATTTAAATAATGCAATGAACATGAAGTAAATAACATAAAATGTAACACAAAACACCCTAATGATAACAAAATTTACAAGAAACAAAATTATTTATATAAAATACAATCATGTGAAGTGTCATGCATGTTAAACCAAGTATGGTAAGCCAACAGTTAACAGGTTTTTTATGAAATTTTCTTACAGTGTAAAAAGAGTATTAAATTCACTGACTGGGCGTTACCTGGACTGTGTTTACTAAAGATAAACAATTATGTGCTATTAAATATTTCCACAATATAAAATAAACAAGGATCTGTATTGCCACCTCAGTCATCATTTAGTATTGGCTGAGCAAAACTAGACATGATCTGACAACATGGAGGAAGAGTGATTAACAGCTCTGCGTAGGTATCGACATATGAAGATTCCATCTGTGTGTGTGTGTGTGTGTGTGTTAGTAATTTCATTGGAGAGATGAACAGATTGGAATACATGAGAGAGAAATCTCAATGCCGTCTTCCTCTTGCTTATGTTGATATCACAACATCCTGATCCATATTAATATGTTAATCATAAAAGCAAGACCATATGATCTTTGACTTCAATGTTTGAAACACTTAAAATTCACTGGGTTTATGGGAAACCTTTTATTATAAAGTCTATTAGTGAGCCACAATATTTGTGTAAAAATATATAAAAATGTGGCTATTCTAACTATTTAAATATACATTAATTGAGCACACAGACAGTCATACAGACAATTTTTTGAATATTAATAGTCTTTTCTGGTGCTTGACAAACTTCTTCAATTTTCTTCTGTTGTTCTGCACGGAAGACAAAGACATAAAGGTTTGGAGCAACATAAGGGTGAGTACATTTTAACCTTTTTTTCTTTTCTTTCCATTAATCTATAACAGCCTATTATTATTTTCAACAGTTCATGCAGCATAAAAGCTCCTTTGTGGCAGAGTTACACCTGCAAAAATTATGAAAAAAAATTTTTTCTTAAAATTCACAGATGAATTGCACACCATAAGACCAGGAATATTTATTAAGAAAATAAACAGGTTCAATTTGGACTTTATGTTGTCAAGTCACCGTGAATAACAACTACAGCAGCTCTCCATCAACTGTGGTGGAAAAACTCTGAAAGCACTCTTTGCCCTGAATGATGAATACAATGCCATTACCAACCTGCAAACTGGTAATTGGTTCAGCTATTCTTTCATCATTAAGCTGCTTGATCACGATGGATAAAAAGCAGCGCAAATGGAAAAACATTAAACAGCAATTAAGAGACGGCTCCAACATTCCTCCACTCAGAGCCAAGTGTTTATGAAGAGTGGAGACAGTAAAATGCTTTCATATTGAGGACAACACAAGGGGCTCAAAGAAAAGCCTCCTCTGGCACGGACCTGCGAGCAGGGGGTCTGAACTCTTGACCGTTCTGTGCATATTTGTCCAGAGCAAACATGCTGACAAGACAACAGAAGTTGTCTGTATGAGTTGCTGTGGAAATACTTTCCATTTCAGAGTGGACAAAAAGTAATAAAAAGTAAACCAGAAAGTAAAGTTTGTTGAGACCAACTTTTATGTTGGCTTGACAAAGCCTTGTCTGAAAGATTTATAAGCTTCCTAGCATGTTTCATCTTGTTAGCATGTCTTAACATTCTGCTAGCTTATTAACAGTTATAGCACATTGAATTAGCATGTTGTTGACATGAATTAACATGTTTTAACACATTGTTAGCATGAAATAGAATGTTGCTAGCATGTTTTAACACATTGCTAGTATGTTTTAACACATTGCTAACATGTTTTAGCAGGTTGCTAACATGAATTAGCATGTAGTTAATTAAAATGCTTTTAGCATGATTAACATATTGCTAGCATGAATTAGCATGTTGATAACGTGCTTTAACATGTTGCCCTATGCTAGTCATAAGCTCTCTACTAGAGATAGACAGCTTCAATACTCAGTAAGTCTTGTTGTAGTAAGTCTTGACACCCTCAATGAAAGTCGATGGGATTTTTCGTGATTTTGATCATCCGTTTAACGAAAATCGTGGCCCCAGTAACTTTCATGAAATAATAAATTAATCTCTACTGAAATTAACCAAAAATATAACAACAATTCAGCCCCAGATGTTGGGCCATTTGCCAGAGAATTACAGCAGAAATGCGTGGTGCTAACGGCCCTATTAATCTGCACTGAACAAGATGCATGGCCCAGCTGTATAAGAGACGTCTTCACCGGGGTGCCACCGTCCTCCATCTGATCTCACAGAGGACTTTGTCATTCCAGGAAATTACATAGAAGTGCTACGGTCTCATTTAGCATTCATGCAGGCTATAACTCACAGACTTGTCTCATTTACTCTTAATCTAAATGCACGTTCCTTTATTCAGGTCTGGCTCGACTTGTCGCAGCAAGAGATGAGTCTTTGCAGGTCCTTCAGTTTGGTAAGACGAAGGCCAGGGACACAATATTTTTTGACTTATTTGGCAGCGACGCTCTTCTCAAGGTTTAAAAGCAAAGACGATAACATAAAAAGCTAAATAACTTGCGCTGATATTTTCAGCAGGGTCATTATCAGGGTAACGTAAGGTGACTGGCAGGTATAGCTTAACTGCTCGCTGATTATGAAAGACATTAAAGACGTGTCAAAGGAATTGACAACACAGATAATTGATGTTGATACCCAAGACTATTTAGCAGAATGTGATTACATTGAAATTATAGCCTACTTAGCCAATTCAAGTTTTTACAAGCAATGTTTCTTTTAAATGCGCTTAAAGGTACAATATGTAAGAATTTTGTATCAAAATATCCAAAAACCACTTGGACAGTGTTATATATTTATTTCAATTGTGTACTTCCATTATACTAAACGTTTCCAAGAATTTGTAAATTCACAGAAATTCACAATTTTAAAAAGTGACCGTCCCTGTTCACTTGTCGCCTGTCAATGACGTAATATCCGCGTTATCCCTGGTTTCCACATCTACTGCCATAGTAACCATGGCGACAGGCGTGGACAGCTGCGTAGTGCGTAACGTCTAAATGCACGCTGTTATTGTTTCGTTCAAACATTATGGACCATGGCAAGCAGACTTAGGGACAAAAGGAGAACTAAAACGAGGATCAATATCAGCGTGGCGTTTTCGAGATGCCGAGAGCTCCACGTCCACGACTAACTTGGACTTGACAGAGCTTCACGAGTCACATCTTGACAGGGACGCCGCTCTTGCATGTACTTTATCAGACAGGTGAGCAAATGTACATAAAACAAATTAATGTTATATAGCTCAACATGATGAAATGTTAGAATATGATCAGTATGTTATTCTAATGGTGATCTAGCTTACTGCTAGTCTCATATAGCAAACAAACTAACACATAGAATAACATTATAACTTTCCACACACTCAAATGCTGTTTAGTATGATAGTGTAACGTTAGACCAAATGAAACTGAGCCGCGCTACCTCACAAGTTTAATTAATCAAATAAACTGACCTGTGTGAGTAGTAATTCAGCACTTGCTGGTAGTTCGGTAGAATTAAATGTCCTTATTCCTTTATATCCGCGGGACTCACGTGTGGCGCTGATATCTGTCTCTCATTAGCAATCGCGACCTGCTTCATACTACAGTCATGTTAAAAAACATGAATGTTTTCACTCATCCATAAACAATATTAGATCCATCAGCATGACAGCAATTCCCATCATTCCGCTTATCACTGCGTCATCAACCTACGCCTTTGTTATAGTAAGAGGTTGGCGACCCCTAGCGGCGAAAAAAAGAAAAGAAAGACATATTGTAGCTTTAATGCATACAAGACTTCTTTCAAAAAAAAAAAAAAAAAAAACTGTGATGTGAATTATTCTGGCCCACCCACGCTTTTAGAGGCCCACCAATCATCCACTTTCTGCATCTGCAACTGGTTCACAGTGATGTAATGTGCTGTAGTCGAAGAAGAGTGCGAAAAGGGCAATACAAAACAACAAGAACAACAAGTTCCAAGAACAGTAAACAAAGCAGCATATCATTATCCATCAATTTGTCTTGTATTTTGTTCTAAACTTTGCATGCAATGGTGGATTCACTACTTTTCTTCTTCTATCCTTCCGAGCGCATGTCCTATAAATGACATGACTCGTTGCTGCCCTCTGACATCTTGTAGAGTATAGAAAAGAAAATGTACTGCGGTTGAGAGTATATCTTATGTGACATCTTATGTGAAAGTTATGTGGACATGACTGTGCAAGACGGAGTGGAACGCGGAAAATGAAGTATACCCAGGCCTTGAATGCCTTGACATGTACAGAAACACATAGAGTGGATGGTAAATGCTGCTTTGACGTTTGTGTTGAAGTGTCAATCACTGAGCAGTCTGCTCTCTTTGTTCTGGAAAACCAACACAGAGCCAAACTCTCGACTGCACCTGTCTCTCGAGCCTCTGGATGTCAAATCAAAGATTTTTTTTCGTCTTAAATAGAGAACTGCAGCTAAAGGCCTGACAGATTGCAGATCGTTCACGTCAGCCATCAGCTCACATTCGCCAGCTCCACAAAACCTTTCATCTCAGCGGGCCTTTATCAATCTCATCAACTGTCTGAACTTACACCACCACAAGAGTTTGAGCAAAGTTTGAACAGTCCAGCGTTTCTACGTAAAATATCTGCCATCACTTTGTAAAACAAGAATACACAAGATATTGAAGTTTTTATTTTATTACTGCATACTTGAAGATTAGAAAAATACTGACTGCACTAATAACTAAAGAAAGAAGAGAAACTAAATGATAGGGTGCTCTCTTAAAAACAAAAGTTGCAAGTGTATGGGTGGTTGCCAGGATTGTGATGAATTCGGAATTGTAGAATTGGTTCCCATTTAATTCAAGAGTGTGCATTTAAATTGAGTTGTCCACACCCCACAGGAAGCTGAATTAGAATTTGAAATGGAATGAAAGAAAGAGGAATTTACTGAACAGTAGTTCAAAAGAAATTCAGCACAGATTTAACCACTGATTTAATAATTTGCTTAATCAGTATTTTGTCTTGTATTTCAGGAAAAATACCTGAAAGTCTCTATGACATCTTGATTGGAGTTACTTCTTTGGTATGAGTCAATGGGATTGGTTAGAAATGTAATATCACACTTCTCCTCAACAAGCTGCATGACCTACGGTATCACACGTGGGTCAAGTTAAGCACCAAAGTTTAATACTTTAGCATACACTATGGAATGGATTGTCTTGGAGAGAGGAGAAATTGGGGATAAAAATCTTTTATGGAAATAGTGTTATGCTGAAGCCTGGAGGTGGCAGTTTCCTCAGTATTCTCTGAACCTCTTGCTGTCTTCCACACACACACACACACACACACACACACACACACACACACACACACACACACACACACACACACACACACACACACACACACACACACACACACACACACACACACACACACACACACACACACACACACACACACACACACACACACACACACACACACACACACACACACACACACACACACACACACACACTTATCTGTGCTCAATCAGTGCAGGAAGAAGAAAAGGCCCCTGGAGGCTGTATATTTTGGAAGTTTCGATTCACCATAAGAAAAGAGGAAAAACACTTGTTTATGAACTCAGCCGGAGCAGTGAAATACTGCTGAAGGGTTACAGCAAAAATGGATATATATTCTTACAGCAGCAGAACTTTAAAAACATTTTTCCTGCTTCAGGTTAACTCATAGTGAAGGTGAAGTGATTTAAAAGTAATACTTTTGCTCCAAGTATCAACATTTTTAAAACATGGATATGGAAGGAAATATGTCATGTTTTTTTCTTAGTCTTGATTTGTAAACTGACACAGTCTCATGAACGCGCACGCCACGCAGTCATGCACAGAAGACCAACGGCCAAGGTCAGGAGTTTTGTTAAATAATACATTCAATTTCAGTTTGTTTTTCACCAAAACCTATTGTATACCCCCAGAACACTTGTAATATATAGCATGTGTAGCATCAAACCATTCTGTGATACTTTTTTGTTTCCTTTATTAAAAAAGCTTGATGCTGGTTGCTGTTCACTGCCATTATGTGGACGAGCACGAGCGGGACATTTTTTTTTTATTCTCTTTTTGTCGTTCAAGAGGGGGATACGGTATTAGAACAACAGCAGGGTGAGTAAATGATTACGTAATGTTAATTTTAGGGTGAATTAACCCAAAGCAAGAGACTCTCCAAATAAAGAGCTGAATGGGAAACAATTTTTCATTGGGTCTGTCCAGAAACTAAAGATGAATATATATAGCGAACTGCACAGTTTTCCGAAAAGCATTTTCATTTGCTCACGGTGAACTGTCTGACTAGCATGCGGCCGGTGATAGCCAAGGTCTGTGCTTCTAAAGGGCAAAAGATTCAGAGTAACACTGATCAATTCAGACGAGTAGGGAGAGATGGGTGTCCCTTATTTTGCCACACTTAAGGTGACAAACCTCATTTTAAATGTGTGAGGATTTATTATTATTTTTTAAATATACAAATATGCAAACCTGTGTGTACTTTTTCATATTTGGTGACTTTTTATGAAAATTTTTGATTTGTGGGTGGTCCTAAAGGGAGGAATTTGGAAACACTGATAAAGCACTGACTCAACTATTTTTAACGGTTGCTAAACTAAAAAAATATAATCCAGCAATCACACAATGTCCCATCAATGTAGACCAGATGAAATTTATAATCCCTTCTGTTCTTTCTGGAGACCAATTCGTGTAGTCTTATCTATAATATCTTTAACATATGATTACTTTCAAGACAAAATTCCCACTATAGCCTCAAAGCAAAGACCAGGAAAGGTTTGCTCTTGTGAAACCAATATTTCAACTGATTAATCAGCCATTATTTGGCTGTTAAACTACAAAAAAATTATCTTAATAATTCTAAGCATTATCAGTATTTTGTATTGCTTGCGAGAAGAAATAAATGCTTTCCAAAAATTTTTTGCATTCAGTCTCGTCAATTGCATAACTTCCTGTTTAATAAAACATCTGAGCAACATTTGATTAGTGTGTGCCTCATTAGCTATTATTATAAGTGTATTAATGGTATTATCAAATACAGTTTACATGCCAATTTGAGGACCTACCGAAGAAGAAATTTTGAAGGATTATAAAAAAAACCTAGTCCCCTCAAATGTTGCCTGCACAGTCACTTGATTTAAAAACATCACAACATGCTCCAAACCTTTAAGCACAGATCAAAGAGAGGAGGAATATCTGAAACCTGGGCACCATTTTACTCAGACCCCAAACGCACACTCTATTCTGATTGAAAACTATAATCAGTCAAACATTTCTGTCAGTTCCTCAGAGCACTTAGATTTCCATCGCTCTCTAGGGCAAATTCTATTATACGATGGATATTAAGTCAATATGATCAGAAAATGAATGGCACCCTGTGTAACCCCAGCAAAGTACTCTTTTTATCCAAGATAGACAGAGAAAGATGAAATCACCCTTGATAGCAGTGCGGCAGCGTCTCCGTGACAGAACATGCTGTCTATGCCTGGACCGGCCCAGAAGTCTGTAGTAGTACCACCTCCTCCCCAGAATTCTCCTCACTGCCCCTGACATGCTCTCTGCGTCTCACGGCCTTCAGAACGATTGACTTCAGAAACTGCTGGAAGTCTTCACTTCAAAAGCTCCTGTTGAACTGAATCACAGCCAGTAGAGTTTGCATGTTCTACAGATCACTGCATCTGATTCTGCAAGTTAGGACTGCTCTTGAAATGACATGGTGGAGAGTTTTGAGAGAAAAGGGGACAAAGAAGGGGGGTGCCAACTCCTCCCCACAAATAACCTCTGTGATTTAGGAATGAAAACTACAGTGAGGTGTAAATTACAGTGCAAACATGCCTTGAAGAGCTCAAAAAATAAATATATTGAATGCATATATTAAATTACAGGGATAGTTCACCCAAAGGTGAAAATTCTGTTTACTCACCCTCACATTCTTCCAAACCTGTATGTTGTAGTTTTCTGTGAAACTGATTTTGATCTGATCTGATTTATATCTTGGAGCTCTTTTCAACTAAAAGTGCATATTGACACATCTGTCAAGCGGCAAAAAAATTACCTAAAACAGCATAAAAAACAAGTTAACCGTTTACAATAAGGATTCATTTAACTACATTAGTTAACATGAACTAATCATGTAAAATATTTCTAAAGCATTTATTAATCTTAGTAACAGGTGTGCTCGCTATACACCGATGAGTACAGAAACCAGTGACTTAAAAATGTGTCAAAATTTGTGCATGCTTTAAAACTAGGCATTAAAGTTGTTATCTGTGCATTAAAAGAAACAGATAACTTACATTTTGGTCTTACACAAAACTGATTTGGGGGCACTTTCATGGTAAATTTATGGTGGTTTTATGTCCTTTTTGTAGCTTGACAGAAATGCACACTAAGTAGTTCACATTTTTTTCCCATTATTGTTCTAAAATAAATGTATTATAGCTTATACTTAGCTATAAGGAATTCTGCATACAGGCTTACACAACTGAAGACCGAACAGGAGGTTTGTTCCTTCACACACCCTCAGTTAAAAATCCAATCTGTTAACATGTTTGCAGTGCTCTGACAAGGCATTTGACCCCCTGACCTCTAAGACAACACTAGCCGGTGATATAATGAGATTTACGAGCCTCACAAGAACATCTCACCTTCCTGATGAAATCCTTGTTTCTGAGAACCAAATGTCAATAACCTCTCAAACAGAGACGGAAACTATTTAAAAAAAAATGATTTATATGCACCCATCACAATAAAGGTTACTGATTGATGCAATACTGTACGTATAACAAACCACCATGCCGTTTATTTTTATATCTAGGCAGAACATTCAGCTCCAGAAAAACTTCTTTCTCAGAAACCTCATAAAATGACCCATTCCCTATTTCAAGTTCGTTTTCACTAAACCTAATAAATGAATATGCCATTTACACTAGCATTCAAAAGTTTGGAGTCAGCAAACATATATATTTTTTTAAATGTTTCACACTTTTGTAAATTTTCAGCATCATTAATCCAGTCTTCAGAAATCATTCTAATATGCTTATCTGCTGCTAAAGAAAGAATTCTTATCAATGTTGAAAACAGTATTGCTTCTTAATATTTTTGTTGAAACAAATTTTTGTTTAAATTTTTGTTTTCAAATTCCTGGATAAAAAGAAAGTTGTCATAATACTTACCCTTATGTTGTTCCAAACCTGTACTTGTCACACTGCTTTCTTCTATGCAACAAAAGCATATACAATAGTGATCATGAGCAGTCAAGCTCTACAAAAGAGACTATAAACGACTCGCTCACTATGTTCTAAGTCTTTTGATAGCTTTGTGTAAAGAAAAGACAGAAATTTAAGTCCTTATGCAATAACAATTGCATAATGTACCTCTCAAATGTCACAGATGCAGAGATTAATATCAATGGCATCAACCAGCATTGGTTTGTAAGGCCAAATATGGGGAGGGCGAATGGGTGCAAAGTTATCATATGGCCTCACAAGAGTCGTGGACCACTTTTATTATAGTTTTACAATGTTTTTTGTCCTTTCTGTAGCTTGACAGCCAAGAAAAAGAGTATTGTGAACACAGCACAAATGTCATACAGGTTTGAAACAACATGAGGGTGAGTAAATAATGACATTTTTGGGTGAACTATCCCTTTAAAACATTACTCAAACTTTCTTAACTCCAACAGCAAAATGACAAGCTAAAAAGTTGCAGATCAGCATTACCTGCCGTCGTCAGTGCTTCTCCGAACTTCGAGAGCAGACATAATTAGAACTACAAAGTTAAAAGATTAGAGGGAATAATTGAATAGAAGAAGTGCTAAAAATGTGAGAGTCTTGATCCGAAGCGTCTCTCGTTGAGTGGGAGCTAATGGATGGGGGGGTTGATGTCTTGGCAGCTCAGTGACAGAATATTTCTCCAGTGAGAGGAAAGAGATCAGGTCTGTTGCATTCTGGGTCTTTGTAGGAGGGTTGGTGAGTAATGGAAGGAGCCGGGGGAGGCGGCAGGAGCCACTTTCATTCTCTCCTGACGCTCAGACACTCGACCTCGGTGTGAACTTTCTCATCAAGAGAGGACGAGAGGATGAGATGGAGAGGCTGGCGTAAATCTGTCTGCTCGGCTTCTCAGAAGAGCTCTGCACTGGAATAAATGTGGGTAATAAGAGGTCTAATATTATTACCCATAGTGCAGTTGCTACATGCCACCTGAGACTCGGAGTCAAGCTAAAGGAGAATATAGAGGAGGGCCATTAAGTTGAGCTATGTCTGAGTGATGGACGCCTCTGTGTACTGATGCTGCCTGCTTTGCATGAAGACGTCAAATGAAATGTTTATCTCTCCAGAGATATAAAAGCAAACAGAAACAGTGGAACCAAACTTTTGGTAACCGTCAAAAACTCATAACGTCCCAACGTCTTGAAATATGAGTCATGGCATTCATTAGCCAAGTCACTGTCATTATAAAGTCAGTGTAAAATTGTCTTATGGTTCTAATTTGTCACTTAAGACAAAAATGATCCACCATAAATAATAAGTCCTCTTACAACATTTAGAGATGAAGAGACAATTAGACAATTAAGAGATCTCACACATAATGACGTAATCCAGCCAAGATTCATCAGGAGGAATTAACCTAGGACAGGGTGTGATTTTAACCATTAGGATAGGATTGGATCGAAGTAAGCTGTTTATTTAAATTATTAATATTTTTAATATTTTGCCCTGCTCATGCAATCTTGTACTCCAAAAAATTACTTCTTGATGAGTATTTAATTTGGTTTTAACTTGCAATATACGACACAAGTACCATGGGACCATTCTGTAAAACTTTTAATGCTTTGATACTGGTCCCTATTCACTGCCATTATATGGACAAACACGAGCGGGACATTTTCTAAATATTCTCCTTTTGTGGTCTGAAAAAGAAAGAAGGGCATACACTATTAGAATAACACAAAGTTGAGTAAATGGTTACTTTAATTTATATTTTAGGGTGAACAAACCCTTTAATTTTTTGTTATTTTAACTGGAAAATTAGACAAAATACATTAAAAAAATTAGATTTTTTGCAGTGTGGTTATGTCAACATGAAGAAGTCAAGAAAGCTACAGTCAGGGTTTGCACACCTTTTCCAGTTATCTGTGATTACTTGATAAAAAAAAATTTAAAACACGAATTAATAGAGATAATTGTTTTGGGCTGAGCATAACTAGAAAACCTCATACTACATGACGTTTTAAGACAGTATTCAACAAATATTTGTAGACCTAGAGGAAATCACAATTCTAAATTTTCCTTCTATTTCCAGGGAACCCGTTAAATTTAAAATATGAATTATGAAAACAAACATTATTATTTTTTTATTTTTTTAGAATAACATGCTCTAATGAATTATGCATACTAAGACAAGTAACACTTTAAGAAAGCAAACAGTATTGATTTCAAAATGACTTAAAGTGGAGGCCATAAAACAGAAGGAACTGGGAGTAAAGTGTCCAGTTTTATGTAAATCACCTTGACCAAATTAATCAAACAATTATTTCTTTCCATGATTCCTGCTTTCACCACACTCCTAAATCTTTACCTCTACTCTGCTAGCCCTTTAATAGGCACTGACCTATTACTAACCCGAGGTATAGGCCTACACATCAGCTTGCACACTAAACAGCTATTCAGCCTCAGAGCGCTGGAAGTACACTGCTGTAAATATCAGACTGACTTCAGGGAGCCGACTGACCAGTGTGCAGCCGGTAAATGCAATCAAGACATGACTTCAGCTCTCTGCCCTCGGGCCTGCTTCAGAGACTGCACATTTGAAGGGAAAAATGTTTGCATCCAGTGCCCCCCTCTGGACCAAAGTGGTAATAAAAAAAAGAGCTGGATGCAGTACCATTAGAGCATTCCCTCAATCATCAATTAAAGACAGTAAAAATAATACAGATAAATGGATATTAAACGTTAAGATTGACAGATAGACAGAACAACAGACAGACAGACAGATTTAGCAATATTCAGACAGAACAAACGAACGACAGACAGACCGACAGTCGGATAGACCGACAAACAGATAAGACAAGTAATACAGATAGATGGATATTAAACTTTAAGATTGCCAAATAGAATGATATACAGACACACACACACAGATAGACAGTAAAAAATAATACAGATAGATGGATATTAGACTTTTGACAGACAGACATAACAACAGACAGACATAAGGAATAAACAGACAAGGATAGACAGAGAAATATTATGATAGACAAACAGACAGACATAACGATAGACAGACAGATATAAAGACAGACAGACAGACAGACATAAGGACAGAAAGACAGATATAACGATAGACAGACAGACATTATGTCTGTCTGTCTATCGTTATGTCTGTCTGTCGTTATGTCTGTCGTTATGCATGTCTATCGACAGACAGACAGATATAGCATTATTTAGACAGACATACAGACAAAACGATAGACAGACACAGACAGACAGACAGACAGACAGACAGACAAGACAGACATAACGACAGACAGCCAAACATAACGACCGACAGACAGCCAGCCAGACATAACGACAGACAGACAACCAGACAGACAGCCAGACATAACGACAGACAGACAGCCAGACATAACAGACAACCAGACATAACGACAGACAGCCAGACAGACATAACGACAGACAGACAGCCAGACATAACGACAGACAGCCAGACATAACGACAGACAGACAGCCAGACATAACAACAGACAGACAGCCAGACATAACGACAGACAGACAAACAGACAGACAGCCAGACATAACGACAGACAGACAAACAGACAGACAGCCAGATATAATGACAGGCAGCCAGACATAACGACAGACAGACAGCCAGACATAACGACAGACAGACAGACAGACAGACATAACAACAGACAGACAGCCAGACATAACGACAGACAGACAGCCAGACATAACAACAGACAACCAGACATAACGACAGACAGCCAGACATAACAACAGACAGACAGCCAGACATAACGACAGACAGACAAACACAGACAGCCAGACATAACGACAGACAGCCAGACATAACGACAGGCAGACAGACATAACGACAGACAGGCAGCCAGACATAACGACAGACAGGCAGCCAGACAAGGACGTCAAGCTGCGGACAGGAACTCACGACGGCCACAGCTCAACACCACAAAATGCCAACATCTGAGACAAAATATGCAATAACTTGCTCTTCCTCTGAAACCACGTTTCTTTTCAGTTGATGTGCAATAGACGAACAGTTCTTTGGGCATTGTTTTATGAAATACACATAATGCTCATAGTCACTTTAGATGTAATATCAGAGTTAGAGTTAAGCCTTCGTGAGTGTATAGGGTTCACTGAAAGGTACATTAGGTGCTTAGTAGTACAGAAAGATTCTTGATTTTTTTGCTGCTGTTTGGAGTTTTGTATTTCAAGTTTTTGCCAGAATGGACTCCAACTGCCAAAACCATCAACCAATGAACACCCATAATGACATTCTTTCTGTGATGATGTGACAATGTGAATTAATGAAGCAATGAAAACTAGGAAAACAAACACATCAAGTGAGATGAAGTCTGCCAAAGAAACAGTGTTCTGGACACACTGGCCTAGACTGTTTATTGCTTTGAATGAGACTTAGAATGAGTCTAAAAATGATTGTGCAATTATTGCAATAATGCCAAGTTTGGTAAGAAACATTTTCAGTTACATTTAGTCCTTTCAACTTGAGAGTCTGAAGATACTCCATTCGTATTGTTGTTTGGCTGTGTGAGAACTATTTATGCTATTTTGGCAATCATTAAAAAACTCTCACATGAGCTGTACATGGCAGTTATTATGTAGCTCTGGAGAGAAGCTAGAACTACACCACAGCCTGACAAAAAAATAAATAAATAGAAAAGCAAGCGGCCAATGGGAAAGCAAGAAACATACAAACAGATTTTGGAACACCACATGAAAAAAACCAGATGCTGAAAATGACTTTGTCTCCACTACAGTGCAGTAAAATTAATATTATACAAACATTTAATACAGGGGCTTTTTTTTCAATGGATGGATGGATGGATGGATGGAATCATGGCACTTCATGAAGTTAGTAAAGAGAGTGAGCAGAGCTCAAATATAAGATTCAGTCTGTTTAACATTTGTAGTCACAACATAATTCACATTTCTAAAAGATAGATAATCTTATAATGATAAAGAATAGGTATCTGTGTTCAAACTTTTGAATGCAGGTTCATGAGCTATAGTGTATAAATCACTCAATTTAATAAAGTAAACACAGACCAATTTTCAGAAGGAGGCAGTGGCTATTTTTCCCCTTCCTTTAAGCTCACTGTGTTCTCATAGAGATTCTCCAGGATGAATATGAGGGGAGAAATAGCAAAATACAGATGAAAAGAGGCAATGCTTCCAGTCGTGCTGTGGTTGGTTTATTACCCTGTCAATGCACTACTGCCTGCCTATCATGTTCAGTCTGCAAATTGGCCTGAATGGGTGAAACTGGTGGAAACAGACTGACTAATTACAGAGTAAACAAATCACCCACTAAAATGGGTGTTCATATGGAACTGGAATGCAAATTTTACATTGGAGAAGAAAAAAACAACAACAGCAGAGAGGAAACTTTGCCTCCTTATTTCAGAGGTCTGTTACACACCACTAATTTTACACTTTACAATAAAAACTACTAGACAACACCAAACACTGAAGTACATTACCAGCAAATGGCGAAGCATCCTACATTAGGAGCTTATTATTATAACACTCCAAGTCTCCAACTTACAAGAAAGTGTTGACAGAGCACCAAATACTGTGCATTCAACTTGCATCATAATCTCTGAGACAGGACTTCAATCACTGAGTTACATGGGGCCTGGTAGTTTACTGATGCTCTTGGGTATTTGCCACTTGTAAGCGCTCCACCGCTCTTACATCATCTGGCCGTCCCCTGGAAAGCAAGAGGCCCTTGGACACCAGACACCATTAACATCAAGCTCCCTGAATCCCAGGCAGTCACGCTGCATTTCCTGCAGCAACAGTCAAACAAGCTCATGAATCTCTTCCCAGAATAAAAACCAGCAGTTTGAACCAGCACCAGCACCAGCAGTAACAGCCTCAGGGATTTCACACGTTCCATCTCTGTTTATATGGGCAAGAGAAACATATCTGCTGTTCATTTATCTCAAGAAATTACACAATCCCTGGGAAGACAATGCAGTTTATAGAAGCCCTTGTGTGAGATTTAGAAATGGATAAACACATTCCATCAGTTGTTCAATTGAAAGAAGATTCTTTCATCATTTTTGTTTTTTCTCTTTTACATGCAATGAAAGTAAAATAGCTGTTACACAAAAAAAATGCACTATAAAAGTATCAAATGGTCCATGCAACTTCATTTTCAATGCATGATGAAGAGCAGCTCAGACACTGCCAAATATTTTAGTAACACTTTAGTTTAGGGTCCAATTCTCACTATTAACTAGTTGCTTATTTGCATGCATATTACTAGAATATTGGCTGTTTATTAGTACTTATAAAGCACATATTAATATCTTATTCTGCAAGACCATATTCAACATCCCTTAATCCTGCCCAATACCTAAACTTATCTATATCTAAAAACAAATTTTTTTTTTTTTTTTTTTTTTTTTCACTGAGGTAAGAACGTCACACGGTTCGAGTAAATGATGAAATAATGTTCATTTATAGGTGAAGTAACTCTTTAAGGAACCGGCAAACAGCTGGTTAATTTCCATAAAGCAGATAAAATGATTTTTGGCAAAGGATTCAAAAATGCATTAAGACCCAAACTAATCTCATGTTCAATACAATCACGGCCACAATTGTTTTCCCCATGCTGGAGGAATCGTTTCCTCCATTTTTGCACTTATTTCAATTACAGAGAAGAACAACACAACTAAACTAATGGCTGCTGAAGAAAAGCCCAGCAACATGTTGTTCTGATTTGTTTGCACTTGAAGTAATTTTCTTTCGGGTTCAGTTCCAGCAACGATCTCTTGAACTTGTGGGATCTCACATGTAGCACATTTCTGGTTTGACCCAATTTCAATCTAGTTTATTCTACATGTTCAGAAAACCTTAATCATACGCAAGACAGATGTTCTCAAAGGGTTTTATCCCCTGCGATAATCAAGATTTCTGTGTTGCAACTACTCAATTTTGTATTGATGGTCTAAAACACGTTTTGCCTCAAATACAAAAAGGTGTAAGTACGTCAACAGACCACCCACTTGTTTCTGGCATATTACTTATCTGACCTAGTAGAAAGCCTTAAAGGCATATTCACCAAACAATCTGTCATCATTTACTCACCCCGTATCCCATTCCAAACCTGTATGAATTTCTTCAGCAGAACACAAAAGAAGATATTTCAAAGAATGTTGGGGTCCAAATATTAGACCTCACTAAGACACATTTCATTTAAATTATTGAATGTTAGTTTTCCAGTGAACTAGAGTACATCGCAATGCAACCAAAATTGCCATTATAATGTTATATTGTACATCTTCCAACATCACTACACTTTAAAAAAGTGTGTAAATTCCAGACTATAGGGTCACCAAATGAATGTGTAAAAATAATGTGAGGTTACCCAAAAACTCCCTGAATGCTGCTAATCGACAAGAATATACAAAGATAGCATCAAATATAGTTTGACTGAAGACTAGTTTCTGCTTACCAACTGCTAGTGTCACACATGGACTCTCATATAACCCTGAGATTAACTAAATGTATTAGTGTCAAGGCCAGAGCAGAATAGACTCCTCAAGAATCTCAGCACTTTCTGGCATGCTGTCTACTGTCCTTCAGTCTAATCTAAAACCAGAGAGCCTATCATCATCATGCTAGTGGGCACATGCACAATCTCAAATAAAAGCAGCCTTATTACATTAAGCTCAGGTGTGATGTTACTTCAAACAGGAAATACATCAAAGAAGTACATAAGTGGTCCACTTGTGTCTACAGGGGTCTTTTCCCTGGGGCAACCAGGGCAAGTTATGCTGAACGTGAGCACTCTAAATTATGATCTATAAAATGGGCCATGAGAGGTATTTATAACCCCTGGTTAGTGGATGAGGCTGCATTTTCAGACGAGCAATTCCACTGTAGCAGTCAAAATATTGTCAAATATCTGTGCTCAGCTGCCGATATGCATCCTGCAGAACATCTCGGCTGCATTGCTCAGTTGATTAATTGGACTTTGGCATTTCTCTTTTGCTTTGGTATGTTAATGAACGTCTAGCACAATGGACTCTATGCCATCAAAGAGCCATGGATAAAATATGCCAAACACCTGCTTGTTCCAACATATCCGCAGTCTCTGCCAGGGTCTCCATTAAACCCCCGCAATAAACAGACCCAGTGCTTCTCTGTCATTGGCAGTAAGTCACGATTTAAGAACTGAGATTCAAATTGTTGAATACAAATTGCATTCAGATTAATCACAGTAAGTCTGCAATCCTTGTGATTAACATGAGAACTGACAAACATGAGATGTCATATAAAATGTATGGGAATACAATTTATACATCTTATAAATTTATATAAAAATCATTATAGATTTTATATAAATAAATTACACATAAATATTTTATTTATATAAAATGTGGAAAAAATATATATAAATGTAAAAAAATGCAATCAATAAATAACATTTCTATTGATTTTTATAAATATTACATAAATATTATATCATAATTTAGTTGTAAATTATGAGAGAGAGAGAGAGAGAGAGAGAGAGAGAGAGAGAGAGAGAGAGAGAGAGAGAGAGAGAGAGGCAAAGGAAATAACAGTGGAAAAATATAAAATAACCATTTGTTTATCAGCAGATTATAAAACAGCAAGGTCTGCATCATAATTTTAGTTAATTCCTGACAGAACTAATCTATAATATATAATATATAAATTACATAGATTTATATAAATGAGATGATTTACATAAATTACATAAATAGTCTGATTTATGAATACACACACACACACACACACACACACACACACACACACACACACACACACACACACACACACACACACACACACACACACACACACACACACACACACACACACACACACACATATATACACATATATACACATACATATATGTATATATATAAATAGAATCTGGACTAGCTAGTATTTACTTGACTGGGGAAAGACCAACATTTGTTTAATTATTTGTAAAAGCTACATTTAAATAACATTTTTAAATAAGGAATAAATTCTGATCTCAATCTTCTCCTAAATTGTGCTGCTTTAGTTGCATTTTGGTCCAGCTAATGCAAATTCAAGAGTAAATGTTGGTCATATGGCGTTTTGACCAGTCTTGGCTGGATTTGGCCAGTCTTGGACTTGTTCCACAATATGGAAATTTAATGTCATAGCCAAATTGTTGGCTTGTGTGACTAACAGCCTTTGTCTAGTAAGAGTGTCATAAAGCAGAGATGGAAGAGATTACAAAAGAGGCTGATATGCAAAAAAATTATTCCTGGTAGTGATAGCGCATAATTGATGGTACTCTGTACCAATGAGTGTCAGCAAACTATGAAAACTAATCTCAAACAAAATAGCTATGACTGCGATTTTTCTATTACACAAAAACAAGTCGTCTTATAACAGCACTTACGTTATAATACCGGTTTCCTGGTACCATCTACACAAGTTTTGCAAGATACACAGAGCAAATCTCCCAGAATGCTCAAGGCCAGGGCAAGCCTATATTTAACTTTGCACAAGAAAAGTCTTGTTTGTGATTTCGGAACGCTGTCCTTTGCTCAGCTGTTGTCAGAGGTTGCCAGGAGACGGGATCAATAGAGGCACTATATCAGCCATCTCTGAAGCACCACAGCTTTTATAGTTCAAAGCCGGGCTTGGAATACCCTTACTTTAGAGTAAAACAACATCCGGACAAAAAAGGGGAGGGTAACATGGGAGAGTATGGAGAGAGAGAAAGAGAGAGAGAGGCAAAGGGAATAACAGCAGAAAAATGGAAAACAGAATAGGAACAAGATCCATTTGTTCATCAGCCGATCCTAAAACAGCAAGGCCTGCATCATAAAAAGTTAATTGCTGACAGAGCCAATATACACCCTCGGATTCAGAGTTCTGCCAGCCAGAGAATAATTCCCATGTTTCCACACACGTTTACTGGCTGTTTAAAGATTTTCTGCAGTGCATTTCAAAGATCAGGAATGTGACTCTGTAAAATGGATTAACACTATATGTTACACATTCAAACTGATTGCTGGAAGGCATATTTCACATCACTTTTATTAAATAAGGTATTAATGATTTTTTTCTTCTAATCTTCTTTTAGAAGGAAAAAGTAAATAAAATGGCACAAAAATTATTGCCTATCTTTTCTAAAAATGCTAGTTTGATCAGTCCACAAGATCATAGCGTGACCCATTTTATGATTCCGACTACTCCCCAACAACCTATGTGAGATTACATAACCAAAGTGTGGGCTTAGTGCACCATTTGGGATGGGCCTCGGATGTCCAAAACTTCCTGTTTGAGCCTGAAGCGTACGGCATGCTGTTTTAAAAGAACTAGTACTTCACATCTTTTTGGAGCCCAAAAACAGCTCCTTCTCACCTTGGTTGCCCATGGGGACATCTTAGAAATAGGCCAGTTTCTGAAGCAGGTCACCCCATCCTGTGAAGAGAATAATCAGAAACAGAAAGCACGACGCTCAAGCTGAAGGACTCAAGGATGTGTCCGGCTCTATCTCAGCTCCTTATCGAGATATACAAACAAAACCTGCCTGTTACATCCATCTGTGTGCTGTTTCGGCCTGCACACGGTGGTGGAGATTACCACAAGAATTCTAACACGCCGCTCAGGCCTGCCACAATGTGCGGCAAGCTGACCCTCCCACTTTTGGAAAGAAAGGAGAATGAAAGAGGCGGGTGGGGGGTTAACAAGAGGGACAGTGGTTACTTTTTTCCATTTTCATGAGCAGTTAGGGGCCTAGTAACAGCATTCTCTCTCTCTCTCTCTCTCTCTCTCTCTCTCTCATTCTGCACCACCATCTTTTGGGGAAACGAGCCCCCTTTGGAAATCTGAATTCCTCTGGAATGTCAGCCAATCAGAACGCAGGCTCAAGGGAATGTGTTATGGGAAGGTCTGGGCTCTGACACTTTAATCTCCCAGCGAAAAAAGTTCCAAAACACACTTTT
The DNA here is from genome assembly GCF_965113295.1 of Leuciscus leuciscus. Taxonomy (NCBI): domain Eukaryota; kingdom Metazoa; phylum Chordata; class Actinopteri; order Cypriniformes; family Leuciscidae; genus Leuciscus; species Leuciscus leuciscus. Next base: position 7,391,723 of record NC_138737.1, read on the forward strand.
TACAATGGCTTTGGATGGGTTTATAATCAATCAGTCAATAAAGAATATGTTTTTTTGTTTTTACTCTAGTGATTTATGGTTTTCTACTGAATATTACTACTTGAAATTAGTTATGTAGAAATGTATATATAATACATTTGTATCAAAAAAGGCTTACCTTAAAAATCCGTATCTATAGTGCTTCAAATTACACCAAATATAATTTACAATGGAAAACTGCTTTTAATTCAACTGCAAAAATCTGCCTGATTTAAAAAAAAAAAAAAAAAATTACATTTTTCAATTCTAACAGGCTCAAGTACACATCTTATTTGTTTTTAAAATTGGTAGGTCAAGTAAAAATAATATGGGGTCCGATCATTTGGCTATAATTTACCGCCTTAAATATATCAGCCTGTTTTATTTATCAGACTGGTTACGATAACATTAAAAAGTCACAATGTGGCCACTGATATACTGTATGCATCACTGCTAGACTTCATTATAAGTGTGTAACTGTAAATGTGTTTTCTGTTTTTTTTACAAACTGAGGGATTAGTAAACATTTACTATAGTAATGTGGATGCCAGGCATATTGTCCATTGACTCCATACACATAGTAAATAATCTGGAATGTGGATTTAATGTTTGGCATACTGAGCCATGTATCCAAAGAACAACGTAAAACCAGGCACCCAACATAGTGTTTGCTGATCGTGTGAAAAACGCTGGCTTTGGTGACATCTGTTTCAAATGACGAGTTAAAAAGAGAAACAAGTAAAAACACACATCAATCCAGAAAGGGGGATGGGTAAAACAATGTTTCCACAGTGATAAAAGCTCTGGCCACCGGACATCCTAGCAACAGTTACAACGCTTCAGCAATCTGTGGCTCAGTGGAGATAAAAAGCTCAGCTCACAATGTGCATTTGCTTTACTTCATGGCACCTAAAACCAGCTCTCAAGGGTTCATATTGCACGACTACAGCAATAAAGGACATCAAATTATCAGTGTCTGAAAGCTGTCTGGACGCCGAGACATATAATGTGCATTGGGCAGACTGGACTGTTAATGTATAAGGCACGTTTACTGCAACATTTGCTGTTCTAGCTGTAAGCATCATTATGAGAAAGCAAACTAAAAGAAGTGACTCTACTAATATAAAGTAAACATGTAACATACCATACCAATTTTGTTATTGTCACTAGTAGGGCCAATTGCATAAACATAGCTGCTAAGTTGAGACTGTGTCTTAAGAACTAGTCTAACCAACTAGCAATTAATTAGGGCTAATCAGTCTTACTTTTCAGATTTTAGACCAATCTACGTTTTTTTGTAACTGAAAAATTACAAAATCATTGCATGAGGGCCGGTTGCATAAACTGCTAAGACTAGTCTTACAAGTTGATCATCAATTTTTTTTTTCTTTAAAGCTACACTGTGTAATTTTTTAAGTTGATTCTTAGCAAAAAACACCATGTTCTTTCAAAATGATATGTGCTCATTAATGTGTAATTACTTCTACCAATGAATCAATTATTCTCGTAAGCGTAGAATCTGCCATTTAGAAAACATACGAGCGAGTCGCTCGACTGGCGGAAGCCATGTTGTGCATCAATCTTGAAAATACATTAGCCAAAGAGGGACATACCTGGAAATTCAAGCTTCGCCTTTCGCGTTTTTACACTCAGTGGCGAATGCGTGGGGGAGATTACTCGCGACTGACGGCAGGTTTGAAATAATACGGCCACCGTAGGAGTTAAAACGCCCATGGAATGGGAGGAGCTAAAAAGTAATATTCAGTTGTAGTAATATACAATTTCACCGCTACATGGGAGGAAATCCTACACAGTGTAGCTTTAAGACTGTTCATAACTGTTTTAAGTCAGTTACATTAAAACATTGATTGGTCTAAGTTGATATTAAAAAGTAAGACTGATTGCTCCTTGACTAACTGCTAACTGGTTATTCTTAAGACAGTCTTGGCTGTTTATGCAACTGTCTAATATTAGCTGAATTTAGCCACTTATTCTGAAAATTCTGCCTCACCAAATAAAAAGCCAAAATAAGCGACGCTTAGTTGCTAATGGTTGTGATAAAATATACAGTAAAAACCTAACAAGCCTAAATATTCTGGAAATAAGGCCCCGCAACTGTACATATTTTTTATAAACTTTGCAAATCCTTGTGGGCGTTACATATCTATTTGAAACGCCGCTGGGACCAATTAGTTAAAATACTATAACTCTGTTTTGTCACAATGAAATTGAAAGCTACTTTTTCAAAAGGTTAAATTGATGCTTTGAAATTGATGCTAATTATAGCTACTACTCACCATATTCAAGTAACATCCAAAAAGTCCCCAACAATGGTTGCGATCATAAAATAAGCTCAACAAAGAGACAAGTGACTTGACGTACAGTTCTAGTCTAAACATCCTACTAACTTGATAGAGAGCTGGGATTTGGACAGCTGCTGTTAGCAACACAAAGGCACTTCTGTGAAGCATGTGAGGTCAGAAAATTCTGTAAGATATATGACAACCAGCTGGGCCAAGTTCACATTCAAAGGAAATCTGACTTCCAAGTTCAAATGCAATATGCCCACATGGATTTATGATGTCTCACATGTCAAAGATCCTTCACATCTGGAATAAACAAAGAAAACACTCATTATTATTATTTATGAAATGGGATAAGTATGGATAGTGGAAGAGCTGTATTCAGTACATCTCTGAAACAAATTCAAAATTAAAAGACAAAAACGTCACAGAAGTGTCTCTGCAAATCTCTAACAATGACCTTATCATCGAGGTCCAGGATTTAGAGCCTGTTTCGCCCACCTACTCCTGATTCTGACGCATTTTACAGCTGCCCTTTTTCAAAATGTCCTTTGCTTTAATGGCAGCCATTCAGGATTTGGTAAAGGTCAACTTTGTGTTACTTAAACTTTCATTGGGACCAAGTTGTAAACCACAGCTGTAACTTCCATAGACCTAGAGGGACACATGGCTTGGTATAAAACAATCATTAAAGGGCATTACATTTTTAGTTAAAAACATGAATTTGTCATGAAAAATTTGATCTAAGTTCTGAAAACCCCTTTTTGACAGATATTTACAGAACCACAAAACATCTCTGTTCAGTTTATATCTGGATGTCTTATCCTTTCAAAAGCAGATATTAAGCCATTACAGTGTATCTTGAAGTGATTTGCCCTACTATAAAACAGGCATCCACAGTACTCCTAAAATATAGCCTCAATGCTATGAGAGAGCTCTATTGTTTAATCTTCCCTCCCGATAAATCTCAATAATAATTAATTATTTTAATACTATGCAATTAGGGGAGTGCTGTTCCCAAGTCTATGGGCTGAATAAAGACCCAGTTGACTACCCTCAATTACCAATTATGACTAAACTGGGATTTCCCACTACTGATAAAAAGCCTGAACATCCAGCTTACCAAAAGCATAACAATGAAATGTTAGAGAAGATTTTTCAAGCTAGCCTGGAGTAATGCTTCTAACTTTTATTCAATGAAAACAGATTCAGAGTGTACTGTATCTGTGATTTACTGTCACTGTTTATTTGTACATTAAAGAGGTCATATTCAACACTTTGTAGCTTTTCATACTTCTATATTTGTATTCAACCATTATCATTCTGACACTTACAATTAGACTACGTTTAAACTACTGCACATTTAAGACATCTATACAGTTTAAAAGTTTGGGATCAGTAAGTGTCATCTTAAAAAAAATGTATAATAATTGACCGTAAAGATTTTTTTACATTGTTACAAAAAATATTTAAAGCTGTTGTTTTGAACATTCAATTCGAATTCTGAAAAAATATATTCGAGTTTCTGGAAAAAATATTAAGCAGCGCAACTGTTTTCAACATTGATAATAATAGGAGATCATATAATAATAATTATAGCATTAATGAGCATTGCCATTTGCTACTTTAAAAAACATATAAAAAATATTGCCAATCCTTTAAAAAAATTAAAATTATAAGTGGACCAAAAATAGACTAACTGCATTTTAAAGCTGTAGTGTGTAATTTTTGCACACCAGTTTTATGAAACAAAATTGCACCAAAACAAACAAATAAAAAGACTGGTTTCTTATCATTTCCCTATTCGACAGTGACAATGTTCCTGTGTCAGGCCTGGGCTGCATTTCCCAAAAGCATCGTAAGCCTAAGTAGCTTGTATATAAACTATTGGCAGCAATAGTCTCAATGATCTACTTAGGCTTATGACGCTTTTAAGAACAATGTTTTAGTAATGCCACAGAGAGACAGAGTTAACGCTTTTTAGGGGAATCAACCCCTAAAAAAGTAGTTTTCTTATTATCTCTGCAAATTAAGCTGAGAAAGGAGAAAAACTACACGCTTCAGCTTTAACCAAAGGATAACAGGAGGTTACCATAAGACAAGCTATCCGGCTTATATGCCATAAATAATACAGTCCTGGATTGAAAGAGTAGAAATGTTTATTACTGAGTACATCAGTCACATTGTGTGTTTGGAACATAGCCAGTCCTCATGCCAGCGAATTAAATGGATAGAAGTCCAAAACAAAATGTTGCTAAACGTATTTCATGAACAAAAGCAGGACAATGTGATGCTTTGCAGTAACAATAGTCAAACAGTCATCAGTGGCACCAGCCAAATTAAACAGCAACAGGCCTAAACGCTGCGTAAAACACGGGGTGGGGCATCAGGAACAACATGGAGTAAATTATGACTGTATCTGACTAAAGGAGATTATGTCCATCTTGATATATCACAAGGATTATGTTCTTCACAAAGATTGTCACCATTCAGAGCCATGTCTGGGATGTTTAATCCTCAGCAAAGTTACAAGAAGGATTGCTTTGAGCCCAACATATATTTGCTGGATTTTTACAGGATTTTTTACGGATTTGGTTAGGAATACAAACATTCCTAACCAAAGTGAAGCACAAACAAACAAATCATACATCCCACCAAAACCAAATGTTTCAGATGGTTTCTCTGCTTTTCATTGCACTGGAGGTGTTTCCGAAACTTTTCAATCATAGTTCTTACACTAGTTACACATCTATTTGTATTCTCTATTTGATCTCGGAGCAAAAGAGCTCATTTAATGAATTATTCAGTGGCTCAAAACATTTTAAACTTGTGCTGAAATGCAAAATTCACATGGGTTATGCTGATGAATATCTGAACAATTCTGTTTGATTCCAGATTCCTGGGGAGAATTAAAAAGTGATGAACATGGCAGAGCATTTCCATGTCATTACCAACAAAATACTTTTAAATTAGCCTATATGAACCATAAATTACACTACAAAGATGTTGTACAGTAAGCCAACCCCTATGCAACTCAAATGTAGACCTAAAATAAATGCACAAGAAAGACAACAGTTAAAGAAAAAAACTTTATGGACTGCATGTATTCATCTCATGGGATAACTAACTATTTTATTCCCTTACCCCTTTGTATGCCTTTTAAAAGTCTCAAACAATTTGAAATAAATGTGGTCTGACAAGCTCTGAAAAGTTCATGACAGTTTGCTTAAAAATGAAAATTCTGTCATCATTTATTCACCCTCAAGTTGTTCCAAACCTGTATGAATTTCTTTCTTCTGCTGAACACAAAAGAAGATATTCTGAAGACTGTTTGTAACCAAAGAGTTGATGGACCCCATTGACTTCCATAGTATTTTTTTCCCCATACTATGAAAGTCAATGCTGCCCCACAACAGTTACAAACATTCTTCAGAATATCCTCTTTTGTGTTCAGCAGAACAAAGAAATTCATACTTGGAACAACTTGAGGGTGAATAAATGTAGACAATGTTATTTATTTATTTTTTGGTGAACCATCCCTTTAAGGGTCCATGACACATGCTGCGTTCTCGCCATGTCATAATTACTGTAAATGCATCTCCGTTTGCTTTCGAATCGCTCTCGCTGTACTTTGATGTCATACACCGATTGTCTGCACAGCACCACTTCAATTTGAACACACCTTAAACCTGCAGTGGCCACGTGGTACGAGTCGTAGCTCTCAGAAAATTACGAGTTTACACATTGTAATTACACGTTCAAGCATGTGAATGCTTTTTACAGTTTGGAATCGTTAAGGTAATTACGACATGGGGTGAACGCACCTAAATATCCCTCTAAAGTTCATCTCAGCCTACATGAGTGTCACATCAGCATGAACACAGACAGCAATAAATCCTTCAAAACAGTCCTGAGGGTGTATTCAGCCTCATTGAAAATACATTAATCAACAAAACTTCAACCAGAACTAGTTCATTCCTGAATACAATGGCGTAAATGTTTTCGAACATAACAGGGTTGCACACGTTTCATGGCAACATTTCAATGCATCTACTAATTCAACTTATCAATTAAATATAAAGTCATTCAAATGCTTCTGGTGCACACAGAAAGTTGAAGTAATAGGGTGTAAGTAATGGTTTTCAGTGCTGTTGGACAGAAAAGTGAACTCTTGGCCTGTTGTGGATCAAATTTCAGGTTTAACGCATGTCAAGTCTTCAGCCTGTCTTGATGTAACAGTTAGCCACCTGAGCGAACACATCTGTTGATGTTACAGTGTTTTCATCCGTTCAGTTAACGACAAACATGTTCTAAACCCTTCCCTAACTGAAAAAGACACATTTTAGGACATAATTACACAAATTCTGTAGATCACAGTTGTTAAAATACAAAAACAGCAAAAAGCGGACAAGCTCTAGCAACCTGCACTAATCTGTTTCACAGCCCCACATACACAAGCTCACATCACTGGCTCTCAACACTTCATGTGCTTTGTTAAAAGTGTATCCAAGTTCTCCTCTTACCATGGTGGCCGTCCAGCGCAAGTTTGTTGTCCAACTCCATAACTTCAAAGACAGGCAAAATCAGACATGCTCTCAGTGCCAGGGGAGGGGAAGACAGCAACGGTTCACGGGGAGGGTTCTCTCTCTGCCTCGTCACCCGTTTGCCAGAAGAGCGCTGCCTCCCGTGCAGCCTGCCTGCGCTCCGTTCTGGCTGGAGCGTTGCATCTGGCAGTCGGAGCAGATTTGTGCTGGGCTGAGCCACTTCTCTGGGCCCCACTCACTCCCACATGAGCGCCAGAAAGCTCTTAAAGACACAGCAGGGATTTTTTTTCTTTTAAATCTTGATTACTTGCGTTCTCTCTCTCTCTATGAGAGCATGCCTTTCTACCATCCTCTAGGTCATACTGCCCATTCATGTTATGCAGTGCATTGTCATGTTATAATTGTATAAAATTTTTTATATATTAATTATTAATTTAAGCTATTTCTAATTTCAATTTAGTTTAAGTTGATTCAAAATGAAACAAACTAAAATATATAAAACTTCATAAAAGCTATACAGGCATATCATAGACATGACACAAACACAGAACTAAATTACTAAAACGAACTAAAATTAAAGTGAAAACAGATTATGTAAAAACAAAATCTAATAAAAAATATTATCAAAAACTCTATTTCACTGCTGTGGATGCTATATGCAGTTTCTAAAATGAAAAACTGGCAATTTGTAAAGAAATATTCCAGGTTTTTCTTCATTCTTGCCTTTCTATAATCCAAATATCAAACAAAATATGTTTTCTTAGCAATACTGCTTTCATTGCTAATCAATTTATAGGTTTTTCTTTATTTTTTATAGATTTTAGTTTCACTTAACATCCTGATGTTAGCAATATTAGCAATAATTTGAATGAATTATTTGATGTCTTGTTCATTTTCTTGTAACTGTGTAAATAATCAAGTTATAATTAATAATAATAATAATATATAACAAAAAGTCCCTGGGCTTGACTGGAGCATTAAGGCTGGTAAATCTTTTCATAAAAATACTTTATTAAACAGAAAAAAAAAAAAGTTACAAAGTTCGAAAATGACTGCAGAACAATAATGACTAGAGAGAATCCAATTGTTCACATTTTGCACGTAATGAAACCAATATGGATCGGTATAATAGTCCATTCAGCACCAAATGATTCTATATCTATGCCTATTTCATAAGAGAGCTATTACTGTGTAAAGAGGGGACAAAAAACTTGTTTCCATCATACAACCTAATCTCACCCAAGTGCTCACAACTCATGAGGAGCATCAGAGGCCTTATTACTGTTTAAAAATATACTTTCTTCAAAACTGCTCACTCGTTCACTCAACCATGATCCAAAACAAAGTTAATGCTACAAACAAGAGCAGACACTACAGCACTTTACAGACTTCACATCCTGAATGAGGACAGAACCTGAAACTTGAAATCCGATCAGAGTGCAACATATTTCCAAAAATCCAATTTTAATCGGATTTCAAACCACATATGGATATCAAGTGCCTTACTCTTACGAGCTACGAAACAGATTAGGATGCCGCTGATGTACAGGGGTGTGTGTGTGGGGTGTTAAATGCCTGTGTCTCGGCGGGGGTGTGCAGTGTAAACGCACAGAGACATTTGCTGAGTCAGCAACAAGCTGTCAGTGTCTGACACCAGCATTAGCACAACGCTGAGCTGCGATGACACTACGGCTCACACAACAGAGCAGAATCTCACTGAGATCTGAAGAACAGTCTGGAATGAGATCTTTTGCCAAGTCAGTGTTTTAGGATTTACACATGAGCATACACTACCATTCAAAAGTTTGAAAATAACTACTTACTTTTTCAGCGAGGACACATTTAATTGATCAAAAGTAACAGTAAAGATTTTTACATTGTTACAAAATATTTATATTTCAGATAGGCACTGTTCTTTTGAACTGTATGTTCATGAAAGAATTCGTTTTTTTTTTTAGTAAATAAAATTTCACAATATTACTGTTATTATACTGTATATTATGCTGTATTTTTAGCAAATAAATGCAGCATTGGTGAGCATGAGAACTCTTTCATAAATAAAAAAAGTCTTATGAACCTCAAATTTGAAAAGTTAGTGTGCATAACATTTATGTGATGCTCTTGGGGGAAATGGGTTTCAAAGCATATTTTTAAATAGACTATTTTTTTTGTCAAAAACTGTGACAGACACATAATGACAGACAGACAGACAGACAGATAGACAGACAGACAGACAGACAGACAGACAGACAGACAGACAGACAGACAGACAGACAGACAGACAGACAGACAGACAGACAGACAGACAGACAGACAGACAGACAGACAGACAGATAGATAGATAGATAGATAGATAGATAGATAGATAGATAGATAGATAGATAGATAGATAGATAGATAGATAGATAGATAGATAGATAACAATTAAACTTCATCTAGCTGTTATATATTTGCTGGCCTATTTAATGCAATAGTTCTCTTTAACCTTTTCACAAAGCAACCGTTGGCATAATGTGTCTCGTCCCCAAATTCAATGGCATTGTGAACCAGAGCCCCTATTAGGCAATTCTAAACAATAGCCATCCTGTAACACCATCATAATTATGCCTCCCACTGCAAATTACTGGTCTGCAGCCTGTCTGAGACAGATCTGGACAAACGGAAAAGAGTGGAGTCTACAGTGTGTTCCATCATGCTCCATTTCACGGGTCTGTCAATTGCCGTCACATCTGAACTTTAACACAATGAAGGCGAGGGTATCATTTTGAAGTTCATATCACTAAACATCTGCTAATATGAGTAAAATAAATATATTCTGGAACATTACATAAATAGTGGCCAAATCTTATTAACTTGCACACGTTATCCCTGCCTTTAGCACAGCAATGAGCAGGGGTCTCATTTATAAAACTGTGCGTAGGAACCCTACTAAAAGTGTATGTGCGCCCGAAAGCCAAAAATGGCGTACGCAAAAAAATATTCAGACTTATAAAACCGTTCGTAACTTATAGAACCTGCGCAGAATTCACTTTATAAATCCCAGTCAGCGGAAGATTGTGCGCACATGCGTCTCCACCCCGAAATAACCATATATGGAGCTTACAGTTTTACTATGCAGATCCTCATCTGCATATCATTTGCATATGATTATTCATCCACGTGATAACGTTTAACGGTACAAGACACATTTTATTAATAAAAATCAAGTAGTTGCCTATCCTTGCCTTGTTTTTGAATACATAAATCAAATAGTGTAAAATACATTTCAGAGAAAGTTTTTCTCAATCTTTTCCACTGGCCGAATTATATTTTTAATTGATTTATATTTTTAATGGAAACAGATAGTCCTTGGGCATTATTTGCACGAAACTATTTTCTCAGACAATCTGGTATTATCATGATAAGCAATTATATCTGTGGTTAAAACATTAAAACACAGCACGCCACAGGAAAAGTGTTCAAAAACATCACATCCACGACAAATATTTCTATTGATTGAATATAAAATTTTTTGTAACTTCTCAGTAATGATTTCATGTTTAAGTGTTTAACTCCATTCAGTTGAATGGCATATTTAATCTAAATGTTTATATCAGAAGTAAAACATAGTTTAAATCATTATTTTATTTATTTAAACTGTTATTTGCGTCAGTTTCACTAAACGGCCCAATGCGCTCGCTGGCGCGGACATTTAAGAAGGGATGGATATTTGCTTCAAATGACAGGCTTGGTGAGTGAAATTATATGTGTATTATCTTTCTGTATATGTTTTCTTTTCTTTAGATTTTCTGTCTAAAAGTGACCAAAAATACATTTAACTCCAGCTCACCATCGGTGTCGCCAAACTGCTACATCTCCAAAACGTTCGTAGGCATGGGTCAGAGTTTGCGTGCAGGTGCGCAAATTTTCCCGTCAAGTTTGTTTTTATAAATCACAACTTATGCGTCGGAAGTGGCGTACGCCTCTTTCAGGGCCTGTTTTGTGCGTACGCAACGGTTATAAATGAGGCCCCTGGTCATTTGTCAAAATCACTCACTTAGACCAGTGTACTAGACTCAGCAAAAAGATACTATGGTAAAAGCAGTGCAGATTGGCAGCAGCAGTCAAGTGATCACATGTTTACTTTTGTCTTCCACTTTGCCACTCTATTACCTTTAAAGACTATTATAAGAGTTTATTTGTCATCAAACTGTTTTTTGTTTTTTTCACTGCAACAGGTGTGCAAGCAGATCCTACTCACTGCTATTTCTGGTTTGAGTGCTCTGGTCCTTACGGATCTGAACTCCTTCGGGAATGCTGGTGGTACGTCGCAGGAGCCATACAGTGCAAGATTCAGCGCGGCGCTCTCGGAACAGCAATGGACTGATCTAAGGAAAGGTCACAGAAGCCGTTCATAGAGTTATAGTGTTGGTGGGCAAAGGCCTACAACATAGCCTCTGTATTGCTGAAGAAAGCTCATCTTCTGTGCTTTGACCTGTTACTTTGACCCGTTGACATGTGCTGCCCTCTTGAGTTTAAAGAGTGCCATTAAATGTGAGGTCATAATCAAAAGGATTCAAAACGCATTATTTTTTAAAGTCTCAATAACTAAGATTAAGTATGTCTTTATGTGTGTGTGTGTGTGTGTGTGTGTGTGTGTGTGTGTGTGTGTGTGTGTGTGTGTGTGTGTGTGTGTGTGTGTGTGTGTATACCTCTCTTTTGTCCAGAAGTACTAGTTGGCATTCTGCAACCAAGCAAAACTTGACCTGCCACCCGATTGGTTCTGATAGTGGCTGTCCACAAGATATCCAGTGGATTGATGAACCTTTCATGTCTGTAAAACAGAAAAATGTTTTGGATCTTAAGTAAAGAGAAAAGAAGATGAGAACTTCATGGATTAATTACAGCCACAGCAGGACCAAAGAGTGTGAGTCTAAGTAGCTAAAACAGAAGGTGACGTGCCCATAAAGCCAACTGCAAAACAGCTCTATGAATGGACAATCCTCCCTGATTGGCCTAGATTCCGTTATGAGTTTTGTAAGAAAGCACAAGGCTAGGTTAACTGAATTAGATAGCCTTCAATTTCTTTAAGTTAATTTACTGAGTTTAAAAAGAAAATTTAAAAGACTTCACTTTAGGCTGTTGTAGTGCACCTCTGGGACTGTGCCACGATCCTGTGACAATCAGAACTGTTTTTATATAATTAGGAAAATGATTAAATTTAGCTGGCTAAAGGGCAAGACACTGAGATATACATGTTCTATTGCTGAATTTATCACAGAAAAAAATATGAAATACTCTAGAAGACATCTGTTTGCAGTAAGACTCTGTAAAATATTAATACTCTACTCTTACTAACTTGAGACCTGATTTTTTCAATGTTGGTTTCTTTTTGGTGAATTCTGTCCTCCAAACAAAAATTTTAATATTTATTGTTTTTCTCTACATGTCCAGTGAACACTTGAAGACGACATTTACATACATTCAGATAACAGTCAACCATATAATGATGGTAGATTTTGTCTGAAAATTTTAGACTGTGACTAAGTATCATAAATGCCAGGCTGTTGTGGCAAGTTGACACATATGATGTATTGTAGTAGATGTAATTTAAATTCGCAGAAATTCATAAAACAATTTTTTTTTTTTTATGATCAATGGATTGATGTTTGTCCATTGCATACTTTAACATTTTTGCTGTTTATTGCTTTTTTTGTAAAAAAAAATTGTTTTTGTATGACAATGACAGAGTGGCAGAGTGTGAAAACATGCTGAGACATGACAAAAAGTCTGTTTAACTGTATCTTTAATGTAATAATGTTTTATAGATTTTTGAAGAGACTGTAATAAGTGTAAATATAGGAATTGACTTAAAAAAAAAATCAATGTACGCTATTAGAAATACTGACTGACTTCCCTAGTCGACCTATGCTCAATGTACTCAAAAAACAAAACGAACAAAAACATATGACAGACAAACTTCTTCATACAAGCAAACATATTGATAATATATCAAATATTACGTTAGAAACCACGTTTCAGCCTCGAAACAAATGATATAGGCTACTCACCGATGACCCTCATCCAGCCCTGGTGCTGACAGCGGGTGATGTTCGGTGACATAGTATTAGTAGGACCACTAAACATGTCGCCAGCGTGCACTTTTCAACATGCAACGTACCTGGACATTTGCACACCTGATGGACGCCTCATAATGACTGAATGCGGCATCAAAATTTACTTTTGGATTATGTAAAACGAATGACGCTGGTTTGTGTTTGCAGATTGTTGTTGACCTGTATGAGACGCGCGTGCGGCAGTCACCGAGACTGAGAGTGAAGGGGACAAGACACGTCATGTAATACCTTGATTAAATTAACGGATTAAACTCTCTGGCGAAGAAAGTAAGTAATCTGTCCACAAACACAAATCTCTCTCTTTTTTGTTTTGTATTTTTCAGGTTAGTGGGCTACTGAATTCTGGAGAACAATTATACAATGATTATATTAAATAAAATGTCACAGAAATTTGATTTTGCCTTTCTCTTATTCACTTGTTTCCTTTCTCTCGAGTAAACATAAATTCGTGCAGGCCTGGCTCATGAATATTAGTTGCGTAACGTTACGTTCGCCCAGTAGGCCTACCTGATTGGGTGGTAGGCAGACGTTGAAAGTTTGCGGCTCATGAATATTAATTGAGCTGCTTTACTGGACGCTATAACAAGGAACGTCAGCATCACGTAATTAATATTCATGAGTTAACCTTTTGCCACAGGATGTGTAAATTATGACCTTGACACACAGGGGTTATGCATTTATTATAATTTTTTTTGTAAATTAAAGCAGATGTTCTTGGCAAGAAATAATACATATTCCTCAAACAATTCTATACTTGTGAAATGTGCCATTCTCTTCTCATTCACATGAGATGAAAAATCCAATTAATTATGGCTATTGTACCTCCCAGTTTACATTTACAGTTGCAGAATAAAGAATCTCACACCTGTGAAAATGATGGTACAAACACACAAGATCACACCTTTAAAATGATTGCTGACAAACTGTTTTAATGGTCTGAAACAGGAATGAATGAATAATATGCAAGTTTACACATTTAACATGTTTGAACACTTCCAAAAAAACACGTACATGTTAACCATGTACAACGTTGAGTGTGATGTATAGAAATAGTCATAAAAGCATTCAAAACGAATTAATTTTAATCTTATACAAATACTTTTTGTCTCTCTTCTGAACCTTGTGAAACTCGTAACCAAAATATAAAACTCCTCTTAAAATGTGATCAAGTTGACACAAAAACGTAAAAAAAAACAAAAAAAAAAACATTGTTTTGTTCAATCCGTGTTCAATTTCACAAATGCTTTTCCATTGGGGTAATATTATAAAAGTATAAAGTAAATACTTGAAATATATTTTTATACATTTTTTCCTTTAAAATCAATTAGAAAATATAGGTAAATTTATCCAATAATAGCTTGCATAGCTGATAAAACATGTTAATAGTGCAATAATAAAATGGGGCTAATCTTATATCCAATTATATACATGTAAATAATAAAGTATTTTTAATAATGTTGTGTACTATAAAACTAATGAAGTCAAATTATAGAACTTTAAAACTTCACATTACTTTCAATTTTCCAGTCAATCCAATAATCTGATAAGTGGACGAATCCCCTTACAGATCCAGCTCAAATATAACAACAATCTTTGGAGAGCTTGTAGAAAACACTGATTTGACGTTCACATGTGGGGTAAAGAGCCTAGATTCTATTGAAATGAAATGCAGATGATCAGTTTCCTTCTGCTTTTTCAAAGCAGGTCTTGTATATCCAATCTGACATGCCAGAGCATACAAAAGTATATAAAATAGAAAAATACTTCTCAAAGCAATATTTGCTTCACTTTGGTTAAAATGATAAATCACCAAGAACAAATTCAAATATTATGCTTGGAAAGGAAAAAAACGAAAGTGCTGACTAATATTTGAACAGCTAAAAAGTACCACTGTTAATCTTAGGTGAACAAATAAATGTCGCTATATATTCCTTCTGCAGAAATACTGAGAGATATGAATGAAACAATGAATTACTTTAAGTAAACTACTCTTGGAGATGAGCATAAACATGTTTTATTAAACATGGAACTGAAATTCACAAGGGCGAATGCTCTTAAACTGTTTGAATCTGAAAAACTAAACTGGAATGACTTCATGTTACATAATACTGTCCTTTATCTGCTACCTAATACCGGCTGTTATAATGTGTAAGGCTAGTATGCGTTCATGTTTGTGATGTTTAAAGTGCCCTAAAAGAACACTGTAAATGACGCCAAGAAAAACAAAGACTTGATATAAGACCAGAATATCAGAAAAAAAAAAAAACACTATAATGTGGCTTGTGGGAAACAACAAAAACAAAAACAAAACTAGAGCTCTGAAACTATGGCTTTCAGAAAAGCGATGTAGGGAAAGACTATGGGGAGTTATCCATCTGCTGTTGTGTGATGTTCAGTAAGGTGTAGTTCCTTCCCACTCCACTAAATACTGCACCTTTCCTTCAGGTGTGATCCTACGAGCCAGAACCTGATACTTCTCCCCGCAGGTGAGCCTGCCGGCCGCCCCGAAATAGCTGGTGATGGAAGACTTGAGGTGAGACAGCGAGGAATCGTCCTCGCTGATGCTCTCAAAGGTGTGGCTGTCGATGCTGTTCTCCATCATGACGTTACTCTCTTCTCCAGGCATGCTGATGGGGCTGAGCTCACGTTCCACCATCTCTCTTTTTGTGGCCAGCACAGTGTAATTAGAGGAGGGCAGCTTCCTCTTCCGACTGCCCACGTTTTTCCTGTAATGAACATAAGAAGCATAAAAAAAAAAATTTTTGTTCATAATATTTCACATCTTTTCTGCTCATGTAACCAGAGGAGATTGAAATCTTCACAATCCAAACCCTGATGGATAACTTGCTTACTACCGACTGCATACTTCCTGCTATCATTTTATTTTTAAAAAGAAAGTGAGGGAAAATAAATAAATAAATACACTACTGTTCTAAAGTTTGGGGTGAGTAAATAATTTCTTTTTTTTTTTCGGCGAGGACACATGAAATTGATCAAAACGTTCAATTCATCAAAAAATAGTGGGGGAAAAATGCATCAGTGTCTCCACAAAAATATTCTGTTTTCAACAGAACAATAACAAGAAATGTTTCTTAAACACCAAATCATATTAAAATGATTTCTGAAGGATGATGTGACACTGCAGACTGGAGTAATGATGCAGAAAATTCAGCTTTGCCATCACAGGAATAAATTGCATTTTAAAATATATTAAAATAGGCAGTATTATTTAAACTGTAATAATATTTCACAATATTATTTAAGATCAAATAAATGCAGCTTTGGTACGAGACTTCTTTCTAAAACATTTAAAAAAATCTTAATGACCCCAAACTTTTGAATGGTATTGAAAATAAATAAATAAAATAAAATCACTATAAATACTTCTGTTCTGGATCATTTATGACATTAAAAATGGAAGGTAAAGATAACAGAGCATTGCATTGTGGGATAAAGTCCTGCATACATCACATATTGACAAAAGTCCAGATATTCTAAGCACACAAACAAATGAGCAAACTGCTCAGTATACATTCAATAAACTGCAAATATAAAAATATTAGTATTTTGTACTATTTGATTTGATTTCAGGTAAAAAGTGCACTATTATTTAAATATGTATTATCCAGCAAAAAAATATTAAAGAAACTTTAATGTAAAAAGGTGCATTTGCATAGATGCACTGAAACTGTCCACCACAAGATGTCCCTGTTTAACACTGAATTTTCCTTCGCCGTCCCCTTTCACTTGCCTCTGTGGACGTTCAGGCATTTTAAAGGTCATACAGCAGAACTGGACTTTTAGTTTTTTTTTAGTTTTTTATTCTGCGAATCTTCTGGGGAGTTTCCAAGCTGCATAATCTTCGTAATGACCACACATTTCTGCCCAAGGGCAAGTGTAACATGGGAAATCACAGCAAGATATCAAAATCCAATGCTGAGAACCTCCATTTCAGAATCATTACAGCTGCTAAAATGGGATGTAGAGCTAAACAGTTTTAGTACATGAAAGCCAAGCATGGAAAGCAGATATGTGTTTGTGAAGTGTTTGATCTAGCCCACAACTAGGATGCACAGTAGGGGACAAGGGATCTGTCGACCCTCACAACTTTTCCAGTCGAGAAAATCCAAGTCGTGTTTATTTTCCTCCTCCCTCTCTCTCCTCCTCTTTCTAAACACCCAAAGGAACACTGCAAGAATACTAATGAGCATTCATATCCTAAAATAAATAAGACAAACTATG
This sequence comes from Leuciscus leuciscus, assembly GCF_965113295.1. NCBI lineage: Eukaryota > Metazoa > Chordata > Actinopteri > Cypriniformes > Leuciscidae > Leuciscus > Leuciscus leuciscus. The sequence goes on from NC_138737.1 coordinate 7,408,946, forward strand.
GGAAAGATTTCAAAGAGTGAGTGGGGACGTTTTGGCAGTCTCTAACCAACCATCCATCCATCCAACTCATGTTCTGCGCACAGGCCTTTGCTTTCTTTGGTTGCGATTTCTCCAGGCCTAGCGCAGTGGGTGACAAAAATAAAATAAAAAATACAGGACAAGTATAAGGGATTACTAACTGTACAAGTATCTGGCCTGCAGGACATGAGGCATCTCTACCAGGAATTTGAAGAGCTTCAGAAGAAGTGGTGACTCAACGGAGAAAAAAGAAAAAAAAAAAGCTCTGCTCGACAGCGTCAAAAACGCTCCACAATGAAAATGAAGCTTTGTGAGGAAGACGAAAGGGAACGGGCAAGAGGAAAAAGATAAGAGGAGGAACGGAATATTTCATAAGGAATGGTTCATCCGCATATAAAAATCATCATTATTAGTCATTAGTCATCAATTGTCATTATTTTTCTAATAATGATTTAGAATCTTAAGTAGATCATAAATTCAGTGCTATTTTGATGACATGAGAAAAAATAATAATGATTAAGTGTAAAAGTAAATAATTAGGTGAACTATTTATTTATAGGAATGTGTCAATCACTGCACAATAAACAAATATACAGTAAACACTTTCAGGTCACACTTTAGTTTAGGGTCCAATTCTCACTATTAACTGTTAACTATGTGATTATGCCACAATAAACTCATAACTACTGCTTATTAATAGTCAATAAACTCCTAATTACAGCTTGTTAATAGTTAGTAAGGTTAAGTTTAGGTATTGGGTAGGATTGAGGGATGTTGAATATGGTCTTGCAGAATAAGATATTAATACGTGCTTTATAAGCACTAATAAACAGCCAATATCCTAGTAATATGCATTCAAATAAGCAACTCGTTATTAGTGAGAACTGGACCCTAAACTAAAGTGTTACCCACTTTTATAAATGAAGGCTAAACAAGTTAAAAAGCATTTAAAATCGGTTGGATTTGGTTCTTAAACTCAGGCTGTGGTCAGTAAAATCTGGTTACTTGTGTATGATTATTTCACGCACAGATAACACTGAATCTGTTTAACACATTTTATCATATAAATTGCAGAAATCATAATTGAAATACTGGAAATGTACCCGTCTAAAAAAAAAAGTTGCATCTCAAAACAACAATTCAGATCATTTTCATGTTGAATTCACATAATAAAAAAAAAATAATAAAAAAAATTATATTATTAAAAAGTCTGCACTCACAAAGCATGAGCATAAATAGAAAAATACATATTCACTATTGATATAATATATAATTATAGAATACAAATATGTTTTTTAAAGATTTTTTGTTTGAATCCTAAATATTAAGAATTTTGAAAAAAAACAAGTATATTATTTATTATATAAAATATTACATGTTACACAAATTAAGGGGTGGGGGGGTTACAATTTATACACATTTTTTTATATTAATTTTCAAGACTTTTCCATTTATAAAATTTAAAATTCCCTGCTATCTCTGGGTTTTTCATGACCAAGTGAACCCTGTCTCTCAACTTTCATTTTACTTTTAAACTGAACTTAAACTTAATTTTACACACTGAGGGATGAGTCTGGGTAAAACTGCATAACACCAATGAATCTGTGGTAAATCACTAACATGCCACAGGGGAGGTTGAAAATACCTGAAAAACATCTCTGACCTTCAGCGCTACAGGAAAGCCAGATACGAGACCTAAAAACCTGACAGACCGACATCCAAATTCCTTACTGACTCCTGGCAATCTCGATTCAGACATGGTTTCACTCCAATTTTCAGCCTCCACTGACTCTACTTTAAAATAAACATGGGCAACCAAGTGGCCATAACCATAAATAACCCATAATCTGACCATATTTCTCTGCGAGCTGTCAGAAGCGGTTTACACACAACATCAGGTGTTGATGGACGCCTGTTATTCCTCTTTAACTTGTGGGCAGCGGAGGAGGTGAGAATCTACAGTGACAGCCGCGCTGCCAAATTGTCCCACTACAGCAATATTGATTACGCTGCAGTAGCCGTGAAGAGGACAATTGTGAAAGAGCAAGATGAAAGGTGTAGAGGATACAGGCCTGGAATTCCAGCAAACCCACCATGGTCATTCCAGCGCCCGAGTCAAATTGACAATTGCTCGAGCTCATGTATATTAAAAAGATAAGCGTTTAGAGGCACCCTGCTGGCCCAGTGGTTTAGATGATATCATTGATGTCACCACTTCAAAAGTCATGACAAATGAGCTCCCAGAACACCTCAAGCTCGCATTGAATGGAACCGCAATACCACTTAAGTTGTAGTACAGGATTAGCATCCGTGGTTTCCAGGGAAACAGGGTCCCAGCGGGTTCGGAAAATGGTCCACTGAAAAGATGCATTAGGTTGACCTCACGTCACATGCATGGCTTTAACTTCACTTATTTGAATCGCACTGTTGCAAGGATGTACGAGAGTACGGGTGATTCGCAACAGCCTATGAAAGATTACATCACACCAGCTGCTAAATCTACAGCCCCATGGCTAAACAAGTTCATATATCAGCTGCGTTGTGAGCAAGAATTACATTTTATTTTAGCTAATATGTTAATGCATTCAGTTCCTTTTTAAAGAGAACCTATTATGTTTTTTACATTTTCAACTTTCTCTATTGTGTAATGTTGCTGTTTGAGCATGAAATAGGTCTGCAAAGTTAAAGTCACTCCAAAGGGAGCTATTCACTATATAAGTGCACACTGTTTCTGAACTCCCTGAAACACCTCTGTTGTAGTCTTGAGTTTTCTTTCTGGAACATGGCAAAATATTCCTCATTTAAAAACGAAAAAATACCCGCCCAAGACATACACAAAAAAGGGGGAGGCCTCATTTAGTTGCGTTAGTAGTGAGTTGAAACTCACAGTTATGATAAGGGGCGTGACATTTACGAAACACGCTCAAAGCAGTTGACCAATCACAATACACTGGTACAGCCGACCAATCAGAGCACATTGCGCTTTTCGGAACGAGGGGCTTCATAGCGACAGGAACTAAACAGAACGATCAGTGTAAAATATGTGAAAAATATTGTTTTTTGAACATTCCAACTTAAACCTAACATACTATAAGAGCGTGTATCAGTGTTAATTTTGACAGCAAATTTTGATTTAGTTTTAGGCCCCGTCCACACGGAGACGCGTTTCGCTGTATCCGTATACATTTTTTATCGTATTGGTGTTTCGTCCACACGGATCCGGCGTTTTCGGAGACTGAAACCGCTATTTTTTTAAACCGGGTCCCAAGGTGGATAAATCTGAAAACGCCGCCTTTGCGTTTTCGTGTGTACGGCCAATCCGTATATTTTGTGAAACGATGATGTCATCACACCAAGTGTCAACTAGTCAGACACCGTTAAGTCACAGCAACTACATTTATGGTTTTTCATATTGTTCAACAAAGTTCTTGATTAAAAAAGAAAAAAGAAAAAAAGAAGCTACTGTGCCTAATATTGTTGTTGTATACAGCGCGCAAGGTTTATGCGCGAGCTCTAAGTATTCTTCTCCGTTTTTAGTGTATGTCTGTGGCAGAATTACAGCGCCACATACTGGTCTGGCATGTATACTACATCGTTTTGAGTCGGTTTCAGTGGTTTCGTGTGTACGCAGATATTTCTTGAGACGACGCCGTGTTTACGGAATTTTTTTTTTGAACGGGGAAAAAAAATATCGGATAGGGAAAGCTCTGGCTTCGTGTGGATGTGGCCTTAGTCATAGTCTTTTGACTAAAATGCCATTTAGTTTTAGTCGTATTTTAGTCATCTGAATTGTTTTAGTTTTAGTCTAGTTTTAGTCGACGAAATACAATAAGATTTTAGTCGACTAAATCTACAGTAGATTTAGTCGACTAAAATATAATGGGTTTCAATTTAAATGCATTTATTTAGAATTTCTCAAAAATTTCCAAACCCATATACTCCCGGAGAAAACATTAACCTGCTAATATGAATGATTTTAAAGTTTGAACTTGCGATACAGATACAGATTTAACTACTGTAACTTAAAAAATATCTTAAAATTAAATAAAACCACTTTTCCTAAAGTAGAAGACAGTCTTTTTTTCAATGAATGATATATGAATTCTTTATAACTACTTGCATACATCATTCTTTATTCTTTCAAGCAGACATATTTAAATGAATTAAATATAATTAATCCTTATTAAAGCTATTAACGAGCAGTGAATGCTTTCCTCTTTTTCTTTTGTTGCTTGATCAATATTAAGGACACAGACCGCATTAGGTTTATTACCCACTGTCACTTTAAGACATCGGATCATGTCCAATGACATGCGGATCCAATGCACTGATGCACATAGATACACTCACAACTGTTTAAGACATAACCGACATCATTTACGTGAATACTCTCCAAAACGAAAATTTAGACATAATAATTGTGTGTATTTGTCCATTCAGACACGAAAGAAAGCTCAATTCTGTACTCGCGCGCTGTATAGGTGTCTATGTGAATGGCTGCACGCTTCGGGTCGGGTGTGTGCGCACAGAAAACCGTACCGAATAGCTCTTTTTTTGCGTCGTCACTCTTATTCAGATCTTCATGTCTGCTCTACTCATTCTCCCAGACGTTTAACGTTACATGTTTTAACGTTTTATGAGACATGCAGCGCATGCCAACTCGTGTGCCGCTGGGTAGATCACGTTACAGTACAATTGTGCGCATCTACCACAAATGCAGGACATCAGACTGGATCGCTTCCCAAATCGTCACTATCTAACATTTTCGTCTAGTTTTTATTCGTTGACGAAAATGTCAATAGATTTTCGTCATAGTTTTTGTCATTCAAAACTAGTTTTTATTTAGTTATCGTCTCGTTTTCGTCTGTGAAAAAATGTCGTTGACGAAAATAATGACGAAAATGATTCGTCAACGAAATTAACACTGGCGTGTATTTAAATAAACATTCACAAGAGTGATATTTTATGTTACATACATAAAAAAATAAATAAAAAAAATACAACATAGGGGTGGGCGTTTTTTTGCACCTAGGGATTTGATCCTATTTCAATTCAAAAAGTCGCAATCTGATTCCCAAACAATTCACGATGCATCTTAATTTTTCTGCAACACTGTGAGGGTGCAAATCTTGGCTGAGTTAACGTGCCTCACTGTGTAAAGATTCTGTATAAATGATGTACAAAATACTATATTATGTCTGCTCTGACCCTCCAACAGAACATGGTTATTATAAACTAGGGTCACACTTTATTTTAAGGTGTCATTGTTACAGTGTAATTATATATTTAAGTACTGTGTAATATTAAGCAACTACATGTACTTTACTATAGGGTTAGGGTTTAGTTGAGAGTTAGTTGCATGTAATTATGCATAATTTACTGTTATTACTATGGTAAGTACATGTAACATATGTAACAAAGACACTGTAAAATAAAGTGTTACCTAATCTAGTCAGAGCCACAGAGAGTTGGCAAATATAGAAAACAATTCAAAGATTATATTTATTTAGAAAATACATAACATTGTTATTTGCAGATCTGAAGAAACTAAGAAGTACCTGAAGTCATAGGAGACGCTGGTGGTGGCTGAACCAGAAGTACTGGCTGCGTCAGTGGAATCCTGGTCCAAACTTAATGTTTGTCCTGAACTGGTGCTAAGAATGAAGATGGACAAATTCATAAGAGGTACAGAGACAAGGAAAGATTCACATACTTACAGTCAACATGAATGTTAACACACAGTTAGCAACCCATTTAACTTCCATAATGTGACATTTCAGAGCAAATAGGTAGGGCTTGATTTTACTTACGAGGAACTGATTGAAACCAGTGTACAAAAAAATATTTTTGCTAATTAAAATAAAGCTGAAATAAAATAAAATATATAAATGTTAGATGAAAAACTTAAAAAAAAATTTGAAATGTTGTCTGGCCAACTAATTAAAATAAATTAAGTTTAAGTTGAATAAATTAAAGCTAAATAAAACTATTTTAAAAACTAATAAAAATGACATAAGAACAAAAAATGAAAAAAATTAATAAAGCTAATTCACAATAATAATAAATACTATTATTATATTATATCAAAATGAATAAAATAAATCACAAATAGTCACATAAAACAATAAAAATTGGAGAAAATGTTGTTTCAATTTGACGTCATGTTTCTAATCCTATCTTTCTCAATAACTTTAATCTCAGTCATACTCAAGAGGCCAAAGCAAAAGGGCTACTGAAGAACACAAAAGAATACAGTTGATCCGACCTGCTGCTTGCTATTCAACACATTATACGGCGCTGGGATTGTGACTATACCAGAGTTTATCAGGACTACCATTCAAAGGATGGCAGTCATTAACTACAGTTCACGGCTTTGTGATGAAACCCAACGTGCCCTTTTTATTATGGCCTAAACCAACTCCAGATTTCTCTTTTATTCTCTTCAACAATCCCTCCCAGACAGCCGCTTTTGCCTCTCAAAGCTTTGTCTGCCCCAATAGTGTTTCCAATTCTCTCATTATTCAGGCCTGTTTGAGAGATGATAACCTTTACTGAAAAGTATAATTAAATCGCTTCACCAACCGTGTTGATAAAAAAAAACATATATTTTCTGTGGGGTGGGGTTGTGATTGGGGAAACAGTGAAAGACCTTTCTGATATTTCAAAGGAAAATGGATGCAAATGAGCATGATTGTTCGAAAACCAATAAATAGATGCTTAAGCATTCAAATCAAAGGTAATGAGAGAAGGTTAAGCGTGCCGTCTGTTGCCGTGAGACTGAATTTGATTGAGACCTCATTATGTACATTGACGGAAAGGTGACAATTAATTTCTGCCAGTTTTAAGCACAGGTGAGGCGACTTTATCAAAAAATGAATCAAATGAGCCATCAAACCCCGAAGCATGCAGATATCTGTATTATGTGCTTAATTGTTACGACGTGCCTCAGAGTCCAAATGAATTATTAAGTCTCTAAGAGGACAAGGGTAAATAATGAACTAGTACCACCACATAAATCAATTATGCTATATTACGGCTTTTCCACACCGAATTTAAAATACAAAACACTCGAAAAACATGGATTAGTAAACTATCTTACTGTGATGATTGTATTCACATTAAGGAAGTGTGGTATGACCAATATTATATATATATATATATATATATATATATATATATATATATATATATATATATATATATATATATATATGGTGTAAACAAAAAAAACTATTTCCAGCAAAAATAACTAACGTATACATGATGGTATAGTTATTTTTGCTGAAAATTACAAAAAAATTGTTTTTCACTATATGTTCATGAGGTAAAGCCTATTTGTGGACAATAAAAAAAAACATGTGAATTAAATACTTCATCTTTTTTGATCATATCTTCTCTTTATTACATTTTTTATAAAAATAAATAAATAAATAAATAAATAAATAAATAAAAACATTAAAAAAAAATGTATGTAACATGAGCTCACACTCACAGACACAGTGTAATCACCATGGGGAATCTCAGAGTAAAACTGGGAGTTTTGAAAAATATGATACACCAGTGTTTTGCCAGATGAGAAGTCTATGTATCATCGTTTTACTCTTTTAATTTCTTTTATAACTGTTTTAATTTTCCTTGCTTTTATGTTGTGATTATTTTAATTATTTTCTGTAAAGCACTTTGAATTGCCATAGTGTATGAAATATGCTATATAAATAACCTTGCCTTGCCTTTCCTTAAAAATCTTGTCGATATATAATAATTTTGACTATATTCTAATTGGATGATAAACATTCAAAGTCATTATATACTCACATCTGTGACCACACATTGAACAGTTGAATTTTATATTAATATATTACATTATAATATACCATTTAATTCTATATTTATTTCATACCAGTGGCCAATCCCAATTCACCTTGCTTCAATAAAAAAAATTAATTGTAACAATAAAAATAAATAAAAACATAATGAAATAAAAGCTTTGGACCTGTGTGAATGATTTTAGCTACAAAAATAGGGCAACAAACAAAAAGTTTAATTCACCTCTTTAAACTCTGCAGCTCGTCCAGCGTGAAGTCGAAGATGTTGGCCATGTGATGATTGGTGCTCCAGGCAGAGGTGAGGTCATTCTGCGATGAGGTCACAAACAAAGTATGAAATGCAACGTTAATTTCATTTCACCGCATCGACTCATTGTCATTTGGACAATGACGATAATCACAGCTTTGATTATGATGATCAGAGCCGTCATGGTTATTACAGTCACTCTAATGCCATCTTTGAAGTTGCTCTTGGCATTATTAGCCGTGCTGCCTGGAGTGTCAAGATGTGTAGTTCAAGTAAAGCATGTCTGGGGACCGGAGACCTCTCAGAAGGATTTGTCAGTTAAATGCTTCAGAGGATGAATGTAATCCTTTTTAGAAAATTTAGAAAGACAGAATGAGAGGGTAGGAGAGGGTTGAGGGGAAAACAAACTTAAAGTAGCGACGTAACCCAACTAGATTATGTCAGTAGCGTGAATACTTTTTGTTAGTAGATTGTAGTGCAGCTGAATTCTTGCACTAAAGGCTTGCTTGACTGGAGTTCAGCTACATTAAATCATGAGTGGCTTGTAACTTGGCTTTCAAAGTAGCTTCACCAACAGTGAGAGAAAAAATATGAGGGAGGGAAAGCAAAGGCGAGAAAGAGACAAAACAACACAGGAGAAGAGGGGGAGAAATGCAGGGTCTGCATGGCAGCAGGCGTCAAGGAATAAAAAGAAGATCACCACGGGGCGCAGGGAAGATACTAGAGAGAGATGAAGAGAGGCAGGAGAAGACAACCAAGAGTAAACTTCGCTTGGGTCATATTTAAATTTAATAGTCTCAGTACATAAGAAACCTTGTAGAAAATGGCAGAAAAAAAGAAAGAAAAAAAGAAACAAGCAGCAGAAATTAACGCTTGGCTGCATGAAATTAAACTATCGAGGAATTCCAGAAACTCCGAGAAGTGCTAGAGCACAAAATCTCAGTAAGGGAAGCTCAGATTTGAACTGACAGGTCAAACATAGTCTCAGAAGTCCAGCACTTCACCTCTTCATGAATCAGATTTCAAGAGGACTGCACAAACTGAATTATTTAGTGTGTGTGTGTGTGTGTGTGTGTGTGTGTGTGTGTGTGTGTGTGTGTGTGTGTGTGTGTGTGTGTGTGTGTGTGTGTGTGTGTGTGTGTGTGTGTGTGTCTGTGGTTCAGTGATAGATCAATATAAATCATCTAGGCCAGTGTTTGTGAGTTGATGAAAAAGTTGATGATTAAATCATAAAATTGTAAAATCAAAATAAATAAAAAATTGAAAATAAAAACATCAAAATAAAATAACGATTAACAGAACCTTGAACATGAGAACATGTTGTTAAATCATTAATATATATACATTATGCATCCATTTTAAGATTACTATCATCCTGTGCTATTGAAGTCTTCCACTCAGAAGTGTGAGCAATTTAGCAATGCTGTTTTCTCAGATTACACATGACAAGCGGTTAGAACAGGGGTCTCCAACACATCGCCCGTGAGCTACCAGTCGGCCCGATCGGAGGTAGCTTGCCGAGACATACTTTTCATCCAATAAGAGTAAGCTAATATAGACAGGTATATTGTATGCAAATTAAGTAAATGAGGTTATTATTGGCCAGTTAACGGTGTCTGATAATCTTGTGAATCGATATCAAACACTTCCTGTTCTCAAATATTTATTAGCAAAATTAGGGTTTATTTAATTTCGTTTTGTAGATGTCTTATTTGATGTCATTAATTTGTAAAACATATATCCACTACTATTCAAAAGTGGGCTAGGTATGATTTTTTTTTATGTTTTTGAAATAAGTGTCTAATGCTCACCGAGGCTGCAGTTATTTGATCAAAAACAACAAAAACAACATTGTGAAATATTAGTGCAATTTTAAATAACTGTTTTCTATTATAATAATTTTTTTAAAGTATTTTATTCCCGTTACGGCAAAACTGAATTTTCAGAATCATTACTCCAGTCTTTAGTGTCACATGACCCTTCAGAAATCATTATACATTTCATTTCTTATCATTATCAATGTTGAAAACAGTTGTGCTGCTTATTATTTTTGTGGAAACCGTGACACTTTTAAAAAAAATTCTTTGATGAATAGAAAGTTTAAAAGAACAGCATTTAAATATTTTGTAATACATTTTTCATTCATAAAAAAAAAAAAAAAAAACTTGACCCCCATTTTTGAATGGTGCATTGTATTGGCCATCTCTAGATATCAATGTTAGCCACTGAACAATTCATATCATTAATAAATACACTGTTGCATAAACTGCTTAGACTAGTCTTACAAGCAAGTCATAATTTTTGTTCTTTAAGGTCATAACCTTTTTTAATAATTTACATAAAAACATAGACTGGCCTATTTTGAATTGGAAATATATAAACCCTGGGCTAACTGCTAGTTGTTTACAATGTTTATGCAACTGGCCCAGAGCCTTTTTTTATTATACAGACCTAGTAACTGTAACAACAGAACACAGATTTAAACCAGACAAGAAAGGTCATGTTATACGGCTGGTGACGCAGTGAAATGTGACCCGGGTGAAAAGCTTACATTAGGAATTGCATCCTCCAGCAGCCACTTGGACCTCTTCTTTCTCCGCTTCTCGGCAGGAACAGAGTTACTGCAACAGAGGAAGAAGAGAAACATTCAGTCGGCATAATTGAGCATAATAACAGCTGAACTAAATAATCTGTCAATCAATGCATCATCTACACCCACTAAACTTGTCATTACAGATTTGAGAGCCAAAACTATTGAATCCTAAAAAGGAGATGTGGCTGTCAAATGTAAAATTATAGGGGAGAAGCCAAGTCTCTTTCAGTGCATTCATTACATTATCAAAGCACTGCGAAAATCTAAATTCCCTTTGAAACGTTAAAAAAAGAAATAAAGACCTCAGTTATGATCAGCCGACTGGATAAATAATAAACAAATAGCACTGTGAACCAATTAAAATATTTAATTGGGATCGGTCTCATGATGATTTTTAATGTTTCCATGTGACATCAACAAGAGGTCTCATTCTTTAAAATGGGAGGCACTAATAAGGAAAATGAAGTAACTAACCTGCTTCTGCTGGCCCCTTTTTTGTGGCCCCTGTGGCCCTCACTGTTCTGGGCCTTCTCTGGGAACAACTTAGATGGGGGGTTAGGAGGAACCCTTGTCCTTAGTCGGAAAATGCATTTCCTCTTCTTGATCTCCTTCCCACAGAGAAACCTAAAAAAAAAGGGGTCAGAATAGATATACACTGAAAAGTGTTCTTAGATATATTTTATGTCTTTTTTTTTAGACATATACTGTATTACAAATACATTTATAAAAACACACACACACATATAAAAACAAAAGGAAAACAAAATTTCTTACTTGCTTTTATAGTTGTTGAGGGCATCAAGAATGAACTGGCCTCGTTCAGACAGAGGGGTATTGGAGAGCTGAAATAGGTAAGAAAGTCTTTGAGAGAAACTGGCGGTGTGATATGGGCTTTTATTATGAGACATTTACTTTGCTGTTGCTTTGAGCTGTCATGTTTCAATAAAGACAAATGAAGCCCATTGGCTTCGCTATAGTTAAGTCTTCCACTCAGAAGTGTGAGCAATTTAGCAATGCTGTTTTCTCAGATTACACATGACAAGCGGTTAGAACAGGGGTCTCCAACACATCGCCCGTGAGCTACCAGTCGGCCTGATTGGAGGTAGCTTGCCGAGACATACTTTTCATCCAATCAGAGTAAGCTAATATAGACAGGTATATTTTATGCAAATTAAGTAAGTGAGGTTATTTATTTATTTATTTAATGAACATGCAGATGTAGTTACAATATAGCAAAATAACACCAACAATAGAAAGAAAAAACCTAAAGGGACTTTTGATCAAGCACTTCATCATGCTTAGTTTGCATCACAATGAGTAAAGACATAATTCAAGCAAAGAATAGAAAAAAAAAAAAACTAATTATATTTTTAAAAGGAATGGGAGAGTGGATTCTTATTTACAAATACAGGCAAAAGATGTTTGTGCCTAATTTGGGGCGTTAGCAACAGTAAAGGCATTACTTAATTCAGCATTAAAACATTAGTTCACTTCAGAATTAAAATTTCCTTATAATTTACTCACCCGCACGTCATCCAAGATATTCATGTCTTTCTTTCTTCAGTCGAAAAGAAATTAAGGTTTTGAGGAAAACATTCCAGGATTTTTCTCCATATAGTGGATTTCAATGGGGTCCAACAATTTGAAGGTCCAAATTGCAGTTTCAATGCAGCTTCACAGGCTCTACCCGATCCTAGCTGAGGAATAAGAGTCTGATCTAGTGAAACGATAGGTCATTTTCAAAAAAATAAAGAAACATTTATATACTTTTTAACCACACATGCTCGTCTTGCACTAGCTCTGCGATGCGCCACGCATTGCGTAATCACATTGAAAGGTCACGCGCGACATAAGCGGAAGTACCGACCTAGTGTGTAGTACAAAGCAAACGTTCAAAGACTAATTCAAACGACATTTACAAAAAAAAAAATAGTTTTTCGCCCTACCCTACCTTTTTGAACCAGAACACGCGTGACCTTTCAAGTTCAACATGATTACATCACAGAGCTAGTGCAAGACGAGCATTTGTGGTTAAAAAGTGTATATATATTTTAATTTTTAATTTTCTTTATTAAGAAAATTACATGTTTCGCTAGATCAGACCCTTATTCCTTGGCTAGGATCGTGTAAAGCCCTTTGAAGCTGCATTGAAACTGCAATTTGGACCTTCAAACTTTTGGACCCCATTGAAGTCCACTATATGGAGAAAAATCCTGGAATGTTTTTCTCAAAAACCTTAATTTCTTTTCAACTGAAGAAAGAAAGACACGAACATCTTGGATGACGCGGGGGTGAGTAAATTACCAGGAAATTTTGATTCTGAAGTGAACTAATCCTTTAAGTCTCACGCAGGCGCAGTGTGAAAACATGACGGAAGGCTGAGTGCTGAGAGAAATTATATGAAACAATTTAAGAATGAATGAATTCTATGAATGTATAAGAGGGAACTGACTGTCTTCAGAAAAAGGCATTCGCTTTTTATCTTCCCTCCGTATAAGCCTAATAAAGTAATGTTTATAAGCACAGCGCTGATCTGTTTACAGAGGTTACAGTGCAAAGGGGTGGTAGGGGTAGGGGTAGGGGTAGGGGTAGGGGTAGGGGTAGGGGTAGGGGTAGGGGTAGGGGTGGTGGTGGCGCAATGGATAAGACACATGCCTTTGGTGTGAGAGACCCAGGTTCGAATCCACTGTGAGACACCAATGTGTCCCTGAGCAAGACACTTAACCCCTAGTTGCTCCAGAGGCGTGCGACCTCTGACATATATAGCAATTGTAAGTCGCTTTGGATAAAAGCGTCAGCTAAATGAATAAATGTAAATGTAAACAGCTCCATTTCTGCTGTTTCATAAGCGCCACCTACTGCCAGAGAGTGGATTTACATTCATCTGAAAATGTACACTTTCAAAACTTTTTCTTTGTCTGCCATTTTTGTTCAGACCGATACGAAAATGGGACCAAATACTTCTTGTTAATTTTAACAGTTAGATGGAACATGTTTATGTTCCCCAATAATGGCGGCTCTCGGGCATGCTGAAAAAAATCAGCCGTTATTACAAAGTGTGGACATTTATTAAACAGAGACCAAATAATCAAATCGTTAGATTACTTGATTAATCGGGCAAATAAAATAAAAAATCAATAATAATGATACTTTCAGCCCTTGACATGTGTACATAAACTCTTTCAGGTGTATAAATAACAGTTTGGATTGTTGTTAATTTGAGAGTTATTGTACATTATTTACGAGATTTAAGTATTGTATAACATGAGTAGCTCTCAAAAGGTTGGAGACCCCTGGCAAAAAAAATAAAAAATAAAAATAACACCTGGCAAATTTTCACTACCTATTTCAAAGGAACTGCTTTTCAATTCCTAGAAATGACAGCAATCATCAACCAGAAAAATTACTACCTAAAAGTTACTTTATCTTTATTTATTATTTTTTTTCCTAAAATGATCTTGGATAGAAAAAGCTTGAATATATAACCTTGCCCATCTGGAAATGATCCCAGTTGTTGCTGATGAAGGTGAGGATCTCTTCCAGTTCAAAGTATTTCTTCTTACTTTGGACTCCTAGGTTGTACAGGGCAAGATGGACCACATCCACCCTGCAAATTAAAAAAAATGTAAAAAAAAAAAAAAAAACTCCTGCATAATTCCACTTAGAGCTCTAAAGTGTGAGAATAAGCTTAAGATGTTTTAGACCTAAAGCAGAAATGCTCTTAGATCAAATGACACTGCCAAAATCTGCATGAAATGTCGCTTGGTAAATGTTAAATAGAGTGCCGTTCTGTTCACAAGGCAAGGTCCATTTTAACACACCAGACTTTTTAAGAAGGATAAGGCTTAAATCCGAACCGAGACTGACTTCATACCTAAATATCCAGCACATCCAGCTCACTGTATTTCAAGAGTAATCCCCTGCTATCATAAGAAATCCTCTCAGCACCAAATCTTTGGTTCAAATGGCTATTTCTCATTTGGGACAAAAAGCAAGAATCAATGTCTAGACAAACTCTATGCTGAAAAAAAACCCCACTGAACCCACTTTACTTTCTGAAATAGCCGGGCGCACCAGAGAAAAAGCTCCGGATCGAGAGCACCGGCCTGTATCAATCAAATCCGACACTTTGACTGTATAATTCTGACACAGATCTGGGCACAATCACTCGTGAGGGGGGGAAGAAGAGCTGCCCATTTACCATCTGAGAGCCAGCCGCTTGATGTATTCCACTCCTTTATTGCACACCGCACAAATGAACAAGTAAAACCTGGGAGAGAAAAGACAAAAAGGAGTCATTTAAATTGCATACCTTGGAGAGGTACAAATGCTGCTGCGGCCACAGAAAAATTGTGCTTGACAGTGTCATTATGATCTTTTAAAAAATCCCCTAATGCATGTAATCTTGCCTGTGTGCGGCGATGCATTAAAGTTTGTCGCAATATTCACTAATCATCACTGTTGAGATGTTGCAAATAGAATTTCACTTTGGTTATTGCATTCATTGCTCTTTCTGAAAAGCAACGGCTTACATTTCATTATAAAACGAAAAACGCCGACCCTGAAATCTGATTGGACCGATTCGCCGTTCGAAGCCACCAAAGAGCAATTTGTCTGTACACACTGAACGTGAATCAGTTGCATGACACAATCACAGCTAATCAGAGGTTTACAGCTATGTGGAGCTGGATTTTCGACCAATGAGATTGAATTATTTAATTTAATTAAACCATGCAATCAGAAAAATGTGTTGCTCACGAGTGCAACAAAAACTCAGATTTACATGAGAGATTTTTGCTTAAGAATTGTTTCCTTTGATTATTTAACTACTTCAGTAATTTAAATATTTATTGATTGTTTATTTATTCATCATATTAATGTTGTTGCTGATTTATAAAACCAAATTCCACATGAGGTTGTGCATTAAAGTGATTTCAGGGAGATTTTAGGCACTCAAAATACAAAATACCCTTCGGCCATGATGCAGTCACTGAAAGCATTAATGATCTAAAGCCAATTGTTTTTCAGGAAAATTCATTGATTTGAGTGAAAATATGAGAAATCAATAATGAAGGATGGCAGAGTATTGATGCAAAGATGCAAGTTCTTTTGTTGTGATGAGGTTTGTGATAAATGTAGCTCTGTACATACCTATCTCCAAACATCATGGACTCCTGAAGGCACTGCGTACACGCCTCATGAAACCACTGCTCGCAGCGAAAACATTGCAGCATTTTCAGGTACCACCTGATGGGAAAATCGAGAATAAGAAAGGAACTGTTGATTGTTTCTTATCAGACACAAAGCACAAAGACCTAAACAGACCAATTACATTTCAAGATAAACAAATTTTTTTTTTAAAAGAACAAGCAAAACTAAGGGGGTGGTGTGATGGAGTGATGCTCAGATCTCTTTTTTTCCATTCAAATGGTGTGTCTATAGAACAGCAGCAATAGAAAAACCAGTAGCACAGCATTAACTGGATGTTTCTTGAAGCTGGAGTGTGAACTACAATACATGTGTAGGGACGCACCAATACCAGTAATCAGTAAAAGATTGCGGTCTCGATTAAAACACCCAGGTGATCTCATTCCTAAATGACAACAATTCGCCTGGGTCTATTAAACATTTGACAGAATCACACAAGAACATTCAAATCTGTGTTTGTGCTGCCGTTGACCCAGAGAAAGCAGTTGTCATATATGTATGAAACAGCTTCACAAACTGTCTTTTCAACCACACAATATCATTATTTGTGTGTTGCAAATATTCAATTTATCACAGAATTATTGGGATAAAAGTTTATACTTCGGATATAAACACGGATTTCAACAGAGGCGATCATAATAGACCAAATCACCTTTTGAAAGTAACTTGGTGCTGCAAATAATGATTGTATCAATTACATCGTTTCACCAGTAGGTGGCGACAAGTGACTGTTAAAAATGTATTTGTCACTGAATCATTCATTCAAGAGATTTGCGTAAAAAAAAGGCTGATTCTTCCAGTATTGAAACAATTTAAGTATTATGTCATTGAATCATATTAGTATTATGTAGTGTAATGTAGATTGAGACACTATATCAAAATGCAGACTTTGTTCAAGTTGCACACTGAATGTAGGTTGGAGCTCTTAATTTTGAACTCTCAAAGTGCATGAATTTAACTTTAAAATGTTTTGTTTTTTAAATTGCCCCTTGAGGAACCAAGGTATTCATTAATTTTATTATTCGATTAATTATTTTCAGTTTTCAATTTAATTTTAAGTTTTAGTAATTTTGCTATGTGCTTTTGTCATTTTTATCAGTTTATATCTATTTATTCGTTTATTTGTTATTTTTATTAGTACATTTCTATTTATCCTTAATTTATTTTTTGTTAAATTTAGTTTTAGTAATTTTTGTACTTCAGCTCAAACGTATTTTATTTTAGTTAGTTGCCAAGGCAACATTTCAAATTTTATTTTAAGTCTTTTAAGTTTTTCATCTAATATTTATTGTTTATTTTGTTTATTTTATTTAAGATTTATTTCAATTAAAGAAAATGATTTTTCATTGTTTCAGTTTAAGTAGTTAACAGTAACAACACTGTGCTTGTCATTATTAAGTAAAGCATAAGATGTATAACTTATGTTTAACTCATGAAGTTTCAGTTAATTTGATTCAGTGTCACAGCGCACACATCGAGCTGATCCTGAACAGTGTGGCAGAGTGTGATATAATAATCAGATGACCACTGCTACAAAGCAAGTAGGGTCTGTATTTTTCAGAAACCCCGTGACAGTCCCTGTTCTACTGTTTGTTGCATAACACATGCATTTTTGTTTTGATCAAAGTGATTTGCGCTGAGTGAGCAGACAGCACCCGAGCACACGAGGCAAAGGCGTGTGAGTGCATTTGTCACGCTTTCCTCACTGTTTTTTCCTGCATTTCACTGAAATGTGCAAACAAACCAATTAATTAAACATTTGCAGCATTGACTGCATTTTCATTTTTAGCTTAACTTATTTCAGTGGCGGCTGGTGAAAAATATCCTAGGTAGGGCTGTGCCATATTCAGTCAGTTTCTATAGTCTGGCAATCATGGGAGCCAGGTCTTTAAGCATTGGCTCCCAGGTTGTGGAATGCTCTTCCTCAAGACATCCGTCAAGCATCCACCCTTCTCTCCTTCAAAAACCTCTTAAAAACACAATTTTCTCTGAATATTACTCTTCAGCTCACTGTCTGTAAATTCTACCTTGTTATGGAGATGTTATTTGTTTGTATTTTGTTCTATTCCTTAACCTATCTTTGTAAAGCGACCTTGGGTGTTGGAATGGCGCTATAGAAATAAAAAATATTAATATTATTTAGGGCTGGGGGAATTAACGCGTTAATCTTTGCGATTAATTTGAAATGTTTAACGCGTTAAAAAAAAATAACGCAATTGACGCAGCACTTTTTTTTTTTGCCTCGTTTTAATGATTTCCTGTTGCGTCTGCTATTAAAAAGGCCGAAATATGCCGTCCCGCCCCTCCATGTTCGGCGGTCAGGTTTCATTCTCGGGCAGCTTTCATGAGCGGGTCTTTTCCGCTCGGTATGTGCGTCGCGCTCTGTGCTCCGCGCGCACACGCGCGTGAGTGTGTGTGTGTGTGTGTGTGTGTGTCGGTCGGTCGGCGCACTCTGTGCTCCGCGCGCGCGCGTGTGTGTGTCGGCTCGCTCTGTCGTTAATGGCCCAGCAGCGGCGAGCTCTCCGTTCCGTGTGTGTGTATGTGTGTGTGTGTCGGCGGCTCTGTCGTTAACGGCCCAAAGGCTTCAATCACGTACTAAGCACTGGAAAAGTAAAGTCCACTCAAGTAACGTGAAATTTCTCTGTTGACTTCTGTTTGCTGAGCTGGTATAGCCATGCTGGGCAACAATGGTAAAATGACCTGCTCTGATCACATGCTCTGGTAATAATAGCTTTGTAGGACTATATTTTGTTTTAATAATTAATAAAATAATAATAATAATAATAATCTGTTAAATTGATTATGTTGATTGATTATTGAAAAAGAATAATATATTGATATATTGATGTTTAATATTTTAATATAGGGCTATTTTCTGTTCCCTTTTTTTCCTGTGTTGTTTAATTAGGTGATTCTAAGTTTAAATATTGATGATTACAAGCTTGGGGGAAGCGCAATTAATTGCAATTAATTACAGAAATTGTGCAATTAATTAGTTAATTTTTTTTAATCGATTCCCAGCCCTAATATTATTACTATTAGTAATAACCACCCAAACATAATTTGAGGTACCTGACTAGAGAAAACAGAAAAAAGGCTGTTGTCTTCCGTTTTACAAAATAGGTAGGACAACTTCAAAACCCAACCTTCTGATGTTCATTCATGTTTATTTTGTGTTGTAACTAGTAAAGCGGAAGAGATGATTGGTTCACATGTGCTCCGTGTTGCTTCTCACTTGAACTGAGGTGCTCCAGCGATCTGTCATGCCACAAAAGATCGCAGCAACAAGAGAGACGTCTATGGTCTCACTCCAGTCTATGGGAAATTAGCCCATTTTTTATTCTTTTGAGGTTTACTGTGTTTGCCCAAAAAAAAAAAAAAAACTCTTCGGATCTATACAATTCGCACGAACAACATTTTTTCTTCAAAACGTTAGCCGAATTTAGCCGAAAAAATACTAATTTGTAGGTATGAACACTGCTCTGGAGGTTATTGTCATTACTGTCAAACATAATGGCCTGGTTTCACAGACAGGGCTTAGATTAAGCCAGGATTAAGCCTTAGTTCAATTAGTTTATTTTTATTTAATCAGGGACAATGCACAAAAAACATTAGTCTAAAAAAGAAGAGATATCATGTGCCAGGTTATAGCAAAAAATTCTAATTTCCACCCGCAGTAGCTTTTATAAATATATTTGCCTTAGAAAAAAACATTACTGGTGTGCATCTTGACAACAAGTAAAAGTTCAAAACAATGGCACTGACATATATTACGATTTCAGAACAAGTTGCTTTCTGGGACTAGGTTTAAGCCTTGTCTGTGAAACCAGGCAAAACTGTATAACTCGTGTTTGACTATCTGTCATCCATTCAGTGTTTTCATAACGCCTAGACTTCTAGCAGGGAAAGAAGGAAGACAGCAAAACGACCGGAACGAGAAGAGACGAGGCGGACTCACTCTCCGGGTCCTCCGCAGTAACAGTAGCACTGCTGATGGTTTGTACGATGCAAAGAGTCCCACTCCAGCTCCTCTGGATTATAGGTCAGCACCTGCTTCATGGCCTGTAGCGCTTTGGCGATTGGCCCTTTTTTCAGAGCTCCCCCTTTCTGTCACACACATGAAACACACTTGTCAGCAACATACTTTCCCTGATCCCCATTCATTTATATGGAAACGGAAAGGGAATATAGTGTATACACATGGATATGAAGGACTTACTCTCACAGCTAAGGCAAAAATGCACTTCCTGCAGAACCATGGGGGCAGGTCAGCTGAGCTCTCCACTGGGGGTAAGTGACAGAGCTGGTGATAGCCTGTAGATGCAAGGCAAGCATGCGGAAGGATGGAGGACAAATATTAGTGCAAAAAATAAATCTACTCATGCCCAATCAGATGTGTAAATATGAACAGCAGAGCTGAAGTCGACACTAATCCTTGAGACTTCAGAGAGCCACTTCTGCGTCCCCAGCGAGCCATTACTGTAGTGCAGTCTTACTAAACCCCTCTAGTCATCAAAGACACCCAGAATAGTTCTCTATTTACTTTGTAGATCCTATGGCATTTAGAATGCAAATTGCACCACATTTTCCACTCCATTCTTTTAAAATACATTATCACACGTACATGCTAATCAGTTTTATCCACAGGCAGAAGAGTTCCCCAGCAATTACATCATGCAAGAAGTCATAGCAACAATTATAGAACTAGATTTCTACATTTTCTGAAGACAATGTGAGTGCTGCAAGCTGCATGATCATGCAGAAGTAACTAGAGCCGTAACTAGCATTGAAAATTAAGATCGCCAAACCGCAATATTTGATTTGCCAATCAAATCAAAGTAGCCGGGCTTTACTGTTCACAGAAGCTAAATGTAAATTGTAAACCAATTCATGATAGAAATGTTGAATAACCAAAAGTAATATTGAGTGATGCAAACTACTCAACTTTTTTTTTTTTAAATATAGCATAATTTTTGTGATGTCATTTTTAAAAAATAATAGTTTGGTCCCCTCAGAGTTAAATGGTTAAAGCCTTGGTCACTACTACCATTTTAAGTTGCTGTGTGTGGTTGCCAGGATGTGGCTGTGTAGTTGGTAGGATGGGTGTATGCTAGGTGGTTGACCAACACAATAACCACCTGCCACCCTGCCATCCCACCCAAATCTACATAAAATATTAAATTATTATTATTATTATTATTATTATTATTATTATTTTAGATGTACTGCAGTGTATTAATTTTCCATAATGAAGTATTATTATTATTAAAGATAATAATAACAAAAAACTTTCAAATAAAATGCTAGGTGGCTGACACCAACATGCCACAAAATAATAATAATGAAAATCATCATCATCATCATAACCAAGCGTACCACACGAGTCCTGAAAAGTGAAGCCAAAGCACCTCAATCGCCCCCAGGTGGCTTGTTGTAGTATTGGTCATAAACCCCGCTCTCTCCAAGTAATGACGCGAGACAAACTAAACAATCAATGTCCTTGATATCACGGCTCCACTTCACGCTCACTACTGCGCAGATTTGGCCTCCAAGTTCACTACAGCGCAGACTTGAGACTCAAGATGTCAGCGCCATATTGGGACACTGGCGGCTTCACTTACTACAATGGAAGAGAGTGAAGGTGCGTCGTCCATCTTTTTTTATAGTCTATGTTCATAACTAGTAATAATAAAGTTGTGATGTTTTCCAGGAAGAGAAGGAATGTAGATTTAAATTTGTATATGTGCTAAAGGTCAACTTTTAGGTGTAAATAATATATGAATGACCTCAAAAACTCAAATCCCAAGTATGATGATTAATAACAATACTGATGCTTCTCTTTGCAAATGCCACTAGTAACTAGGGCTGCCCCCTATTAGTCGACTAAACGTTAGTCAAAAAGAAGAGGCTTATTATTCGGTTAGTCGCAGGGGAAAAAAACTCCACAGGAAGTGGCAAAGTTATGCAGTCTGTGAGGGAAAACCTTTAAAGGCGGGTCCTTGTGGCAATTACAGTACATTAGGCAGGAAATCCAAACGTTCGCCTATCATCTATCGACCTCAAATATGGCTTATCATTTGAAACATGCAAGTAAGTAGCAACTTTGGCTGCTCGCTCTAGCGTTAACTTAAATAAATGTGCGCTATTATTAGGCACATATCCAAGTGTTTGTGCGGAGTGTGGAAGCTAAAGTATAGCGTTTACTGCACAACATGGTGGCATCGGAGTTACGGTTTAACTGGTGATCAAGTTAACTTGCGACAGCATCCTGTAGTGAAAAGGTTTAATTGTAATGAACGTATTGCACAGGCTTTCAGAATTGCCGAATATGCGGTCGAGCGTTCACATCTGGCGTCACAACTTAAACCGGTCACCAGTTAAACCATAACATTGTATGTAACTTGCATTTTTTCCTGATAACAGCGGAAACAACTTACAATACTTCATTTTGGTTATATAGGCAATACATCATTCGAAACTGTAAAGGGTCTACAAAAATGAACCGAAACTCAGCGTATACGCTACTTTCCTCACAGACATGAGAAATATATCTATATAAATCTTGAAATGTCTACTTTTAAACAAACCAATCTGAAAACATTTTGCGGTTGAAAATAATCTCTGCTTATGTAATCCGTATGAAAGGTGCATTTCTCTCTAAAGGCGAGTCCACTAGACTGTGGAAATGGCGAGTCAGCATCGTCAACTTCATCTTTGCAGCCGACGCTGACACAGAAAACACTAGTTTATTAATAGGCAATTAAAATGTCTCCTTGCTATTTTTTCCGACAAATTCATAATCAATACTTTTGTCGGTGCTTTGCAAGCTTTATGTGTGCGCTTGAGTGCAGAATAGGCTTTATTCCACCCACAGTATATATTTAAGTAATTAAATTAATATAAACGTGTGATTAGACGACAAATGGCTTAAATTAATGTCTATTAGTCAAAAAGAAAAATCTTTAGTGAACGCCAGCCCTACTAATAACTGAGTTTTTGAGACAACAGTTCTTCAAAATGAATCTTTACTTTTTTTATCTAAACTTTTTTTCCAGTGATATATCAAGGTTTTGTGTGTTACGTGAAGAGCTAGGTCTGCCTCACTCACCTATTCCACACTTCCCGCAGATAAGGATTTCATTACCAGGAACTAGAGACATGTCAGAACACACTGAGCATTTTGGTTCTTCCCCAGGGACACCAGCTGTGTGAGAGAGCGAGAGAATAAAGCTTGTTACTTCGTCACAAAGCACTAATACCATAGCGTAACACAGACATCTCACAGGACACAATGACATATCAAACAATATATCTGCTTTCTAGCTTGCTGATGAATATTGTTGTTTCTTTAGAAAGCCAACGATTTAAAAACCCCTGGTTTGTACAATGCATTTCCACCCAGACCTCTTACCATGCTGTATATCTTTCCAAAGCACCCAGAACTTGGAGTTGTCTTCAAACGTCACAAAGCAACTCTGTTTTGAGGTGCTCACCTATAGGGAAATGGAACGAAGAACGTTTGTGATGTGAAACGCGAACATAAGACTGTAAAAAAAACATAAATACGTCTTCGCCAAATAAATTATTCATGATTAAGAGCATATGCTATCAGGTCATGAACATCTCTTGCATGTTTCCTCCAGGGACCCAGCAATTCATTTTTGTCCACAGTAGGGAACATTGATTTTTGGGAATTTCACATGGCACAGTTTTATATATCTGGTGTATCTTAAAGTTGACATCCAGGGCTTTCAAAGCACAGTATGATTTTCTTTTTCATTTCTTTTACACATGTCCTTTGTAAGGTACATCAGGATTTTGAGAATTTCTTTTCACCTCGAACAGGATAAGAAATATACAATATTCCAATTAAATATGGATTTTTTTTTTTTTTTTTTTGGCACAAAAATGCTCTTATCCTGTTTTTCCATTGGAAGTTGCCACTCAAAACATGGAAATAATGACATTTTTCTATACATTTACACAAATTATGAAATAAATCAGAAAGCAAATATAATATTTCCTTAACAGTTTAGAGACTATGTACAAAGATGTTTTTAATGCTCCAAGTACTATAACAACTCAATTCCAACACTTTTTATTGCTGTGTCCGAGGAGGATATACAGTGTGTTCAATAAAACAGAGATGTTCTGTGCATTCAGTTCAGGTTTATATAAACCCCCAGAGCATCAGCGACTCACTCTCTGGATTTTGCCCAGGTAGTAAAGGCCGTCAGACCAGCGGCACAGAACGTACTGGCCCACGGTCAAGTTGGTCTCCTGGTCACTGCAGGGTTTCTCTTTCTTGGGAAGCAGGAGCTTGGGTTCTAGAGGTTCCGACCCGACAGTCAGATATCCGTCCCGACAGGCCGATTCCAACATGCTGACTGTAGAAACACCTACACTTCCTGTGGGTCAGTGGTAAAATGCAAAGAAAAAACACACACAAAGATTATATCAGGTTTATCACATGTGATGTTTCCCAGGGATGCCAAAAGTGGAATTACTTGCATCATATCGCATATAAACATAATCTATTGGAATTTTTAAGAGTATTTTTTTTTAAATGATTTAAATATGGAAACCTTAGTGACCAAGTGGTCACTTATCTCTATAAAAACTCCCCAAAAAACCAAGATAAACACTGACATAATAAGGGGTTTTGCCCACTTCAGTTCAGTTGCATTTATGAAAAATCACCCAGAAAAGGCTCTTGTCAAAGATGTCTATTTCTGTGCCAGTTGTTTTACAATCTATATTCACCCCAAAAATATTTTTTTACAGATGGAAAAAGGGGGTTTAAGGATTTATATGATTTATATCAATTTACAGACTAACTTATATTTACAAAAAAAATAAAAAATGAATCAAAAGTAATGCCAAACAAATACCTTATTTTACTCATAAATGCCATTTTAAAAAACCCATAGGAAATTCCTGAGGAAACCAATAGCTTGGAAACACAAATTCTCTTCTGGGTTTTGGTGCTACAAACTTGACACAATTGAGGGAGTTAAAAAGCTTGATAAAACATATACAGAAGTTGACAAAATGGATGAATCAATAAAAACCTGCTTTTTGTTGCAATCAATATATATGTATAAAAGCCGAACACATTAAACCCATTTTTGTTATTTAAAATGAATTACATTATTATATTAAATATTAATATTATGTATTTTATTTATCTATTAATTTTAAGACGTTTAAAGCTTTAAATGTTTTGCAGGTTCAACAAAGTTAAGCATTTTCAAAAAACCCTGATTAGGAACCACTCAAAATGTGCAAGTATGTAGCGTACAGTACAGCAGGTAAGGTAAGTATGTACTGAATGTACACACGATGGTTTTGACAACCCTGCAGGAATTTTGTAGAACTGCAAATAGATTCGTCCAACCACAACTGTGCACATGGGGAATATTGCCTGACTCAGTCTCAACCCTGATGAGTTAAAAAGGCAGCAGAGAAACTGAGCTGGTTGACTCATCGTCAGGATGTGATCTTCAGACTTACTGATCTCGGCCAGTTTTCTTCTACTTCTAAAATTCAAATCAATCGAAACCAGCCGGCCAAGAATCACACACTCTCCAACCGTGCTCTAACTGTAAGAATAAAACATGCCTGCCTTTTCTCTGCGTGACAGAAAACTATTGCATCAACTTTAAAAGCATGCACGCCTGCTTAAAAACAAGTCACTTTAAAAAGTCTAAACAGTCTATTAGTTCAGTTGCGTATATAAATCATAGCCGAATCTTTGCACACTGACTCCCTCCCCATTTGAAGACATGCAACATCATCATCAGTGCATGCTGGAAAACTTGCGCACTCATTAAACTTCTCTCAGGGACTCAGACAAGTTGTCATGCTGGCTGTAATCACACACAACACGCGCAAAAAAAACACATTATTACTCTTTCATATGCATGAATAAGTTCATCAGATCACTACAGCTGTGACTGTTACGCACTAATGCTGCAGGTTTTGAATCGGGTCACATTCAAACACATCTCGCGCTGAGATTACCGCTTTGATTTCTCTCCAGTCCCGCGGGTAAAACGCGCCAAAAAGTGCAGATATTCCTCCTCTGGCAGCCCGATGTCCCATTCGCGATGTTTGAGGGAGTGTCTGGTGTTTTTACAGCACAAGCGGCGCAGAAATGCAGTCAGTGCACGTCGCCATTTTTTCACCTTTTCCCGCGAAGCTTTTTGCTTATGTAATTAACATAACCCGATCATCATCATCATCATCCGCGTACAGGAAGTACAGCAGCGGTCTCGAGGAGGGGCTACAGAAGCTCTGATCCAATGACTAAATAAAGACATTACAAAAATCCTCTAATATTACAACATAACAGCGGAAAAGAGATAGATAGATAGATAGATAGATAGATAGATAGATAGATAGATAGATAGATAGATAGATAGATAGATAGATAGATAGATAGATAGATAGATAGATATTACATTGTGGGTATATAAAGTTAGATAGATATCATGTATGTTTATTTTTATATTAGATTTTAAAATATATTTTAAAAAATATATAGTTCTATAAAGTTATATAGATGGATGGAGCGACAGACAGATGTTAAATTATAGTTAAATTAAGTTATAGATAGATATCATGTATTTTTATTGTTATATTATATTTTAAAATATATTAAAATTATAGATGTTATATGGGTTCAAAGTTATACAGACAGATGAATCTGCATAATTGACATTTTGAGCATGATATGTTTTTTTATGTAATTTATGAATGTTACATTTGACGAGTGGATGTGAGAGATGTGTCAGAGAGAGTGAGTTGTCTGTCAGCATAAATGCCCTTGGCATCAGTAAAGGTTTGCTGGCAGTGCAAGTACAGCTGTCACAATGCAGTTACATTTTTAACACATAATGGCTTGTATTCGCTGGCATAACAGTAGTATTCTTAGATTTCTGTGAAAGTTCGGACAGTGTGATTCAGGCAGACATCACAGGGTCACGGTGAGCTGACTAAATGATTTTTTTTGTCGCAAAAACAAACTAAACATGCTAACTCAGGGGCTGCTGAATACCAAGAGTGATGTTGATTTGTACATATGGTACAAAGTGTCGAACCCTTCTCAAGTGCAGTAATCACTTTGAGAAACCACCTGTTCTTTTCTTTGATTTTGTGAACAATTGATTGTGTTTAGTTTCTCTCCAAAGTTGGGTTATAATAGTTTACTTTCAGGACTTTTAAAAAATGCTTACCAGCAGGACGAGGTTGATTTTTGTGCACACATTCCTGTAAGAGTTAACATGAAGGTAACGTGTTGAAGAATGAAAAAATAAAATAAAAAATGCTACAGCGACAAATATTACAATTTTATAGAATCATTTCAAGTAAAAACTAGGTGATTTTGCACAGTAGCCACTGCATTTGGTGAGAAAAAAATGGATCTTCATAGATGGATCATGGATCAAATACATTAAAAAAATGCTAAATAAATGTACAATTTATGAGTCCGTTTCATCTTTTCATGTTCTAATCTGATAGTAACCTATATTTGATATAAGGATGCATGCTACACAAGTTTGAATGACTCTACTTCAAAAGATATCAAAGTTTTGATGCTAATCATTGTATGAAATAAATACAAGTGAGCAGAATGATATAACGATTTGCACCAACCAAAGCAAGGACTTTTATTCAGGGTTATTAGTACACTAACTTTGTAACGAGTATGTAACGAGTCAATAAATCAATCCTTCTTCCAAAACACATTTTTGTCTTACCCTATTCCTATTATAAGTGTTTAAATTTTAGACCTGTCGGGATGGATTTTCACTGTGGTAAATAGAGAAAAGTTGCTCCAACTACTTTAAAACTACTCTGTGTAATTTTTTAAGTTGATTCTTAGCAAAAAACACTTTGTTCTTTCAAAATGTGTGCTCATTAATGTGTAATTACTTCTACCAACTAATCAAGTATTCTCGTAAGCGTAGAATCTGCCATTTAGAATACATACGAGCGAGTCGCTCGAATGGCGGCAGCCATGTTGCGCCATATTGAAAATACATTAGCCAAAGAGGGACATACCTGGAAATTCAAGCTTCGCCTTTCGCGTTTTTACACTCAGTGGCACCATGACGAATGCGAGGGGGAGATTACTCGCGATTGCCGGCAGATTTGAAATAATACGGCCACCTTAGGAGTTAAAATGCCCTTGGAATGGGAGGGGCTAGAAAGTAATATTCAGTTGGTAGTCATAAACAATTTCACCGCTAGATGGGAGAAAAATCTACACAGTGTAGCTTTAATGCATTTATGGTGTGAAGTGACGTAAGTTAGTTGAGCAACGAGCGAAAAAGGTTGACATGGAGCAACTAAATCTCAAACCTCTGGGGAATCACCCATTTTAAACAAACGCCGAACAGAGGAGAGTCTGCTGGCAAAAAGAGAACGCGACAAAGCTCGTAATAAAACAAGAATCAACATTAGCGTGGCTTTTCGGAGATGGCGAGAACTGAGGGATTTAAAAAGGTGTAAAGCGATGCGGAGATGGCGTTTTTATTACTCAACAGGTGAGTAAGAGATTTTATTGAACAGATAAATTGCCTTATGTATCTCTGTAAGTTCATTGTAAAGCATTGTGTATTGTGAAGGGTCATTTCATCCGCAGTCATGAAGAGCCACAAAATGTGCATGCAATGTTATTTTTTAACCGCTAGAGGGCCAAAAGTTACAGTGTACCTTTAACTGAAACGAACTTCATTTCAGCAGGTTGCCAAAACATTTCACATTATCATTTTAACTTGATATAGTAAAAAAAGCTAAAACTGGAATAAAAATGAATAAAAACTATGTAGACATTTAAATATATATATATTAAAAACATAAAAAACAAAATAATTTCCGCATTCATACGACAATGTTGTCAAAACGATCCCTGTTCCCCCGCGCAGAACGTAATAGTTTTCACAAATAAGCAAGTTTGGTAGTTTACACGGAGACAATAAATAACTATAACGATATAGTTCTAAAAATTTATCTAAATATAGAATAGCAGAGTCCAGACCACAACTATAACGATAACAGCACAGAGAAATGATATCGTTGGTATCACTTACATATATATTTTTTTCTCCAACTGATGAATGATAAAAACATTGACAGCCAATCAGAATCCATCCTGCTTTAAAGAGCTGGAGCATTTACAGCAGTGCGTGCCTAGAATAAACAACGATATTGTGAGTCGGAGTGGACACTAATCATTATAGTTATTGTTATATCGCTATAGTTCTTGCACTTTGAAACCCGTTTTCAAAAGTTTGCATTTTCAGGCCCGCAAAACGCTGTTGTTGTGTAAATCAACAGCCAAAACACATTTAAAAAAAAAACAGTGTTGTCAATGCCCCCTAAAATTAGAATAAAAACAGAAAATATAAAAATGAAATCTAATATAGTTTCTGAATGATACTAAAATAACACTGATTTTATTATAACAAGAAATTAAATGTTAAATGCCAATAATACGGATTGTTTGAAATTCTGCTAGCATGCAGATAAAACACCATGAGTAATTCAAACCATAGGGGGCGTTTACACTACACCGTTTTCAACTAAAACGGAAAACATTTTATGCGTTTCGGCCATTCATTTACACGACAACGGCGTTGTGTGTCCTGAAAACGCGAACTCGCGTTTCAAAGTGCAGGTTTTCAAAAACAATACTGTTATCATCTCCATATAACCTACAAAAACAGTGGAAACAGTGACGTCACGCGCATGCGAATTACATAGTCTATATGCGCGTAGAGTTTCTTTACAAAGTGACGTCGCTAACTACTGGCCTAGCATGGATAATACAGCGTTTTTAAATATCCGTGTGAACGGGATCATTTTGATAACGTTGTCGCCAATATTCAAAAAACCTTTTCCTTTTTAGTACATCATTGTTGTGTAAACGTACCCATATTTTATCTACAATGTTGAGACATGTGCCATGCAGGTACACAATACAGGAAACACAAAAACAAGACAGCAAACCCATTTTATTATTCCATAATAAATAAAAAATAAAAATATCAAAAATAACACAAAAAAGACAGAGTTCATGAATATTTCTGGGTTTGTCGTTTCTCTGCACTATTCATTTGATCCAAATCCTCTCTGAGATCCACGATTTTTGTGCTCTCTAAGGTCCCCGGTCCTCCATAACAGCCAGGCCTTCATGGTTCAGGAGGAGATGTCCACCACACACTTGATATAGATCGTGTCATCCTTGCAGTATGCGTGCTTAGGCGACCTCAATTTCGCCAGAGGAAAGAAGAGGGGGCACCCGCTGGCCACATTCATCTCCGAGACGGGCCGGTGGAAAGAGGCGGAGGAGAGGTCGGGACGGAAAGCGTCGATGACGTGCTCCCTCTGGTTCTGATCTATGAAAAAGAACGTAACCTGCCAGGTACATGCAGGAGAAGTCAGTGGAAGGTCATGGAAAATGCTGATGCCACATGATTGAGGAACCAAAGCAGAAGCCACTATTAAAGGGGTCATATCATACATTTATTATTTCATTCCTTGTCCTGAGGTGCACTTAGTAAGGTTTTTTGCACCATAAACAGTTTAATTTAGTTTTTCATGACCCTTTTCCACTCTCTCTTACCCTTTAAGAAATTTCAGGCCATTAAAAATATAATCTTCAATGTGAAATTTTGAACTGCCCCATCATTCAATAGCAGAAAAGCAATCTATTCTACAAAGTGCTGTCAAACTGGTCAAATCAGACTAAAATAAAAAAAATGATAATAATAATTTGACCCAAAAAGTATGACCTATAAACCAGAATATAAGTGTAATATATATAACATAAATAAGTAAAAGTGTCAGTGATGTATGTCTTCATATTAGGTGTACTAAACATGCACACATGAGATGTTAATGCACTTCAGTGCTCACAGTGTTCTGTCCTCTTGAGACAAAACAGAAGAAGGACAGTTCAATATGTGAACAGCATTTTAATCGATTTGTTTGGCCTGGGACTTATGGACAGTTATTTTAGTATTCTTTATATACTGTATACAGTACTGTGCAAAATTATAAGACACGTTTGTATTTTCACCACAAAAACATGGTTTTAAGCCAGTTATTAATAACTTCTGCTGTTGTGTGTCAGTTTGGAAATATCAGTTTACATGTCCAAACATTCCTTTTGCCATTTATTGTAAAAATCCAGTGAGATTTTTGTATGCACAAGGAGTCTGACAACAGCCGCTATGATCCACACTGAGATCTGATCTCACCATCATCGAGTCGTCTGGGATTACATGAAGAAACAGATTTTAGAGACGTTGCCACAGTTCTTCTGGATTTAGTCTGTCTCAATTTCTTCTGTTTCTTCATGTAATCCCAGACAGCTGATGATGAAATCAGATCTCCGTGTGGATTTGTCTGCTGTCAGACTCCTTGTGCATACAGAAATCACACTGGATTATTACAATTAATGACAAAAGGAATGTTTGGAAACGCAAACTGATATTTCCTACAGACACACTACAGCAAAAGATATAAATAACTGGCTTAAAACCATTTTTTGGGGGGTGAAGATACTAACGTTCCTAAGACTTTTGCACAGTACTGTATGTGGCGAGCAGGACGGGGCCGAGAGCCGTGGGAGCGGAGCGAGGACGGTGGCGCGAGCGCTAATGAGCATCACCTGCGCGCCACACCGGTCTCGAGTCTCACGGAGGAGCTCCGGAAGGATAAAAGCAGGAGTGAGAGAGGACCTGGCCTGGACTTTATGTTGTGTTTTATTATGTATACAGCAGCCGTTTGATGTCTATTTAATGATTAAACTTTACATTGATCATTCGCCGGTTCCTGCCTCCTCCTTCACTGAACTTAACATTTTGTAACAATATACTATTATAGTATTTATTATTATTTTAAATAAGCTTTTATTTTTACATTTTCCTTTTTTTTTTTTTTTTGTCATTTTAGTATTTCAACTTACACTTATTTTATTTCTAAGTCTACTGTTTTATATTTATATATTTAATTCAGCTTTATTTCGAAAACAACTGTTAATAGTTTAATTTTAGTTAACAATAACAACGCTGCTTTTGGATCTAGATAAAAAAGATAATATAATCTAAAAGATAATTTAGGTAAACATTTTTGTTAGTTTTGATTTTTGTACAAAAAAAAGAAAGAAAAAAAAAAGCCAGCTATTGAAATTAATGCAGGGCCTGGTTAATTTTTTTTATTTTAAGTGTGGTAACATTACAATAAGCTCATTAACCAGCAATGAGCAAAATATTTATACTGCATTTATTAACATTTGTTAAAACAAATGATCATGTTAGTTCACAGTACATTAACTAATGTAAATATATATAACTTTTGACCTTAAAAATGTATTAGTAAATGTGTAAATTAACATCAACTAAGATTAATAAATGCTGTAGAAGTAGAAATATTGTTCAATGTTAGTTTAACAAATGAAACCTGACCTTATTGTAAAGTGTTATCCAAACCGTCTTGTATGACTAGTCAGGATGTTTTGAGTTCATTTGTGGTATATTTAATAGTACATCAATGCTTTTTATTTCAAAAGATCAAGGATAATTTGATTCCTCATGATATGACTCCTTTAATGTATGAATTCAGCATAAACAACACAATGTGCATTAAGCGATTGATTAATTCATTGATTGACAGCTTGATTATAGCGGTTTACCTTGTGTCTGAACGGCCATGAGAGAATGGGGTCATATTCTCCTTTCATTATAACAAAGAAAAGAGAGATGTGCGTTCCCTTTCCAACCCCATCTCCGTTCAAATAGAGCCGCATGCACACTTTAAATCCATACCTGGCGGTATAGAAAGCTGAAAAACAAAGCATTGTCATTGTTATGTGAAGCGTGATGGGCTTTAGTTAAAACTCTTAAAAATAGCAGCAGATAACCAGAGCTTCTTTCATCTCAAAAATCAAACGTGTGGCTTCCTTTTGCTGACTGTTGTATTGGCGGAACAGTTATTCTGATATCCTTTTTTTTTTTTAATGATGGGAAAGAAAACAAGTCAATTAAATTACCTTCAGTTGTTCTCTTTCAGTCTTTCTCTTTCTCAGTCTTCCTGTCTATTACAGTTGTGTTCACACAGACACATGCCCACTGGGCAAACAACCCCATTTCAGTCTTTATAACTGCTCCACATTTGCTTTTTTTGCTTTCTCCTTCGCTGGTACCAACTCAATTTTTAGCACTGGTCTTAAGAATGAGCATCGATTCTACCTCGATACAGAATAACAACTAACATTCATTCAACGCAGCTCTCCTGATGAGTCCAGTCTGATGCATTAAAGTAGTCAGTGCTGGCAAAACTGTTTTGCTTCGGCACAGAAGTGAGGGAGCCTGTGATTGTCAATAATATAAATCAATTATGTCAACTGAAACTGCAAATGGAACATGCTTGGGAAAATAAGGCCCAGGGGAAGATTTTTTTCTGAATCACAATGTAGATGCAGGCCTGTTCCTTACACAATCTATCATATGATTTGGAATATGATGCAGAGCTCATATGGACAACCCAAACCCATAGTCACCATCTACCTTCATTATATAAAAGAGTAGAGTCGCCCCTAATCCCTGAACAAATCATTCCTTTAATTAAACCAAAAACATACAGCGCTACCAGTGTAGTCCCATTCATAAATAAATGATTTTTGAGCCAATTCTTTTGATGAATGACTTAAAAAAACTCACTAACTCAGGAATTACCATTTGAATCAGTCTTATGTACCTATCACTTAATGAACTCACTGAATTGGTGAGTGGTTACTGAAAGAAAGAAATAATATATCTAAAATATTATTGATATAATATATAAAACTGTATAAAAAAATAATTTAAAAGATGTGTATATATAATTTTGTATATATTTTGTATATATTATATAAATAATATATATTTAGTAATATATATATACATAATATCAAATATATATTATTTATATAAAAGAACACACAAAAGAAGAAATTAATACAGATTTCCCAATTCATGTTGATTTACATAGATGGCAGGAATGGGTATATATTTCTATTATTATATAAATAATTTATATATATATATATATATATTATATATATAAATTATTTATATATATATATATATATATATATATATATATAAATTATTTATATATATATATATATATATAAATTATTTATATATATATATATATAAATTATTTATATATATACACATACATACACAAATTTTTATATTTTTTATGTTATATAAATAATATACATTTAGTATTATATATACATAATATTGAATATATATTAATATAAATTAATACAGATGTCCCAATTCAAGTTGATTTTGATTCAAAGCTTATATATATATATAGCTTTGAATCAAAATCTGTATAAATTTTTTCTTCTTTTGTGTGTTCGACAGAAGAAAGTAAGTCATACGTATCTGTCAAAAAAGACGATGTTTATTTTTGGATGAACTCTCCCATTAAGAGCAGTGCAGTGCAGGAGATGTGTGCTTTGGTACCTGGTGAATACTGACTGATCTTCTGGCCGCTGGCAGCCTCTCTCAGACTCTGACTGACATCACACAACCGCCAGAGAAAGGTGCCATCATACGAGACGTCCTGCTGGGCGCTGATACACTGCTGCAATGAAGTGATGTGAATGTCTTTCCTGACCAGCCTCTGCTGCAGCTCGGTTACCTAAAATGTGATGGAAAACCATTATCATAGATGAATCACACAAAGGTACAGATTGGCTCTCTGCAAAAGCATAAAATTAATGTATCATAATGGACCTTCAGAGCTGGTTAAGGTCAGGCGCCTTGTGCAAGACACTTCGAAATATAGAAACAGAACGAGATAGCTGCATCCTATTAGACACATTCTTCTTTTTTCTCGACAGCACTTGGAGAACTGTCACACAAATCTATTTTCTACCACTCATTCCCCTCTCATCCATACTTCAACTTATCTCTTCATTTTCAGCACTTCAGGAGTGTCATCTCAGCTCATGCGTGTTAAATAACCCCTCCAGGTCGAGAGACAGAACACAGCCATAATCATTTGTTATGAGCATAGGGACAAATACATTATCATTCAGACCCCCCCAAAAACGAATACCTTTGTTAGTTTTATGTGAGTTCTTATTTAAACCATGAATAATGCGACCCAGAGGCTACAAATAAAAAACACATCACAGGAAACAAATGTTTTCCAAAGACTCCTATGTAGCATTTTAGCTCTTTTGTAACACAGACACATTCATTAGCTCCAACCACATTGCAGATTCACAGCATGAGATCAATGCCTAGTTAACTGCAGGACACATCAAAGTAATGAAATCTGTTGTTGCTATTTACACACAGTGGAAAGCAAGTGCTTTGATTTTGATAATCCAGGATGGAAATAATGTGATATCAGGGTTGTGCACCTTTCAGAAGTGAATTGAATTCCTGACATTTGAAATGAGGTAGCAGGATGCAGAATAGTCATTTGATTTTTAATTTAGATAGAATTAAAATCAAATGAAATTCAGTAAGAATTAGCCATACACATGTTATCATATGAGGTATTTCCAGAAACATTAGATGTCATTAATAATGTTAAGGGCAATTTGTTTATAGCTTACTATATTTCGTTATCAGTGGATTCAAATTCAGATTTTTTTTTTTTATCTGAAAACAATGTGATGGACATTTTGTGGTGATGTATAACATTTCATGAATTATTTTGATAATGCTGAACTTAGTTTTAAGAAATATACTACAGTTAAAAAGTTTTATTTTGAAAGAAATGAATACTTTTATTCAGCAACGACGCATTCAATTGTTCACTTAAAGGAGAAGTTCACTTTTGAAAAAACTTTTGCTGATAATTTACTCACCCCCATGTCATCCAAGATGTCCATGTCTTTCTTTCTTCAGTCGAAAAGAAATTAAGGTTTTTGATGAAAACATTCCAGGATTTTTCCACATATTATGGATTCCATTGGGACCCAAACGGTTCAAGGTCCAAATGACAGTTTCATTGCCGCTTCAAAGGGCTTTAAACGATACCAGACGATGAATAAGGGTCTTATCTAGCGAAACGATCGGTCATTTCAAAAATAAAATAAAAAGTTGACGTTTTATAAGCACAAATGTTCGCCTTGCTCTGTTCTGTGATGCGCGTTCGTGACGTCACGTAATACGCAATTACGTTGAAAAGGTCAAGTTTGATGTGTTTACAAATGTGCGGAAGGAGGACCATATAAACATTTTCAAATGTATTTGTGTCAGTTTATCGTTTAAAATGCCCATTTCGTGTGCGCATCCTGAGTGTTTTAATATTAAAAAGCCAAAAAGAACATTTTCTTCAATTTTTCAAGCGTGACCTTTTCAACGTAATTGCGTATTACGTGACGTCACGAACGCGCATCACAGAACAGAGCAAGCCGAACATTTGTGCTTATAAAACGTCAACTTTTTATTTTATTTTTGAAATGACCGATCGTTTCGCTAGATAAGACCCTTATTCATCGTCTGGTATCGTTTAAAGCCCTTTGAAGCGGCAATGAAACTGTCATTTGGACCTTGAACCGTTTGGGTCCCAATGGAATCCATAATATGTGAAAAAATCCTGGAATGTTTTCATCAAAAACCTTAATTTCTTTTCGACTGAAGAAAGAAAGACATGGACATCTTGGATGACATGGGGGTGAGTAAATTATCAGCAAAAGTTTTTTTAAAAGTGAACTTCTCCTTTAATCGCATACAAATGTTCACTTAATCTTTAATATTTAGCTACTTTATGATAGAAATGCTACTACAGCCACAGTAATTTCTTGAACAAGAATATGTGGACGTCAGAGCCACTTATTTTTATTTTTGAAATCGTAATGAACAGTTTGCATATTTAGAGAATGTTGGGGTAGGTTTATAAATGATTTACCTTACAAATCTGATGAAATGGCGCACATTGCATTCCCAGATGAACGTT
The DNA here is from genome assembly GCF_965113295.1 of Leuciscus leuciscus. NCBI lineage: Eukaryota > Metazoa > Chordata > Actinopteri > Cypriniformes > Leuciscidae > Leuciscus > Leuciscus leuciscus. The sequence goes on from NC_138737.1 coordinate 7,445,826, forward strand.
ATAGGCAACCCAAACGCACAGCATATGCAGAGATTGAGTTTGAGACGCACTCCGCCCATATAAATGATAACAGTTCATGTGGAGCAGCATTTACTATGAACCGAGCCGCTCTGGGACGCACATAATCTACACCCATTTGAATAATTAAAGCACATATATATTAAACCTGCAGGGCATGTATTTATTTAACTGAATCCCAGCCTTTGTGAATGTACTATGCTATTGTATGGTTTTTAAATGGTTTTAATAAATTGTGCAGCCTTAGAAAACGGTCTAGTAATGCGGCTCATGGATTCTTGTCTCATGGATTCCGTGTCATTTTGTAATATAATCTCTAAAAGTTCCTCAGAAGTTGAAAATCGTTCTCCTTAAAAAAAAAAAAAAATCATGATAAAAACCTAATGGCATTTTAAAACGGACCACAGTTTACAAAACCATTTAGAACCATTTAAAGATAAAGATGTCTATACAATCAGTGTCACGAAAAATAACATTTTAAATACTTACTTTGGTTTCTAAGTGCTCAATGATCTGCTGACTGTTGTCATTGTCCCTCTCCAGTGCAATAACACTGAGCTGCGTCTTCTCCACCTCCCTGTTCAAAGCTGAGATGATGTTCTCCATAACCTGCACTCTCTGCTGTATGGCGTCCAGTTGCTGGCCAACAGCAAGTTCAACCTGATCATCGTGGAGGCTGAAGGCCTTATCGCTCACTCCTGGATCTCCTCCGTCGGTCTCAATCTCAATCTCACCCTCAATCGGAGAAGCGAGGGATGCACAACACTGTCCAGGCTGAAGAAAATCAGGGCTTTCGTGTTGGTCTCGCTCAGCTGGGGAACTCAAGGTACGCTGAAGAACCCTGGTCACATCCAACAGAAGCTGTAGATGGCCCACATGGCTGCAGGACTCATGTTCTTTTACTTTGTCTGCATAACCCTGCAATAAAGCGTTGCAACAAAACATTGTATCATTCCACCATTATATATACTTCCTCCACACACAAACACTAATATATAAAAGTATAATCATAAAGCAAGATTTCCATCGAGAAGAAAAATTGTAATGGAAATGGTGGCCTATGTTTTCAAAGCATATATTAATTAATATTTACTTATTTAAAGTTTTTGTTACACTATTGTAAAATTTTGTTTATTTTTTTAAACATAAATTTAACAAAACTCTTTAATTCTATGATTGAATCCCCAAGTATAATAATCCACTTAAATTTACAGCATATCCTTTTTCTGCAAAATATTTGTTTTCTCTATTTTTGCTCATAATTAAAGCTAATTAGGGTAAATTTAAGCTCAATTTAAAATGTTTTTCTTTCACAATAATTATTGTTCCAAATAGCCATATAATTCATGTGAACATGAAACATTTTTTAAATAAAACTTCATATTTTTTTGTTGTTGTTGTAAAATACTATTTTTTGTAAAAAAAAAACTAAAAAACATTAATTCACTCAAGCTCTTTGTGGACCTCATAGAACCCCCTTGGCCCCTGGGGGTCCCTTGACCAAATTTTGGCAATTTTCACATTTTGACATTCATATATTTTAAATGTGACTTAAATGTCCAAAAGTTTCTCCTCAATATAAAACTTTTGTTCCACAAAATTATATAGAGCATCTTAATTAACATATAAACAGGCACTGTTATTAAAAGACCAACCTTAAAAGAACAACCAATGTCTGAGAAAATGCATGGCTCTTTCTTTTTTGAGCTGCCCGACTGATTATTCTACAAAGGAAACAGAAACATATTTTAGAATTGTACATGCAATCTCACAATATTCAGTGATCCACCAAAGCCAGCTGTTCTATACCTTTTGCCGTTTATCTGCCTTAGCCGTCTTCTTATCGCTTGAACTGGGGCACACATGCTTCTGTGAAGAAATTAGGAAAGTCACTTGCACTAGCTACAATGATGAAAGTTCACAAACAATTTTGTCCTACAAACTTTCCAAAACATCTTATTAAGACTTTATCTTAATTTCAGGCGAGAGACACATTGCATTTGAAGATATCTTGACTAATGTGTTGCGTTTGAAGCTTGATGTCGAAATTCACTGGCTTTCTGCTTTCCCCCCCCCCTCCTTTTTATTCCTTTAATCTGTCCCAGAGTGCAGGTCCCGATGGGCGAAATAGAAAAAAAGCAGTAATATGGGACAGCAGTAAACACTGGAGACTACGTCTGTGGCTTAAAACCGAGCCATGGGGCTTCAAGCAAGGGCACGCTGACCCAAAACCACTCTAGCAACAACGAACGACGCAGAATATCTGGCACTTTGGGCCTATTTGCACAATATCGCTTATGTATCATATTATTTCCACAAATATATACTGTATAGATCTGTAGAGAATCTTTGCATTCCCTTGAAAAACATTTGCATTCCCCTAAGAAACTTTGTGTAAACAAACTTTGTGAAACATTTAGCGAGTTTCTCAGGGGAATGCAACACTTCTGCGAGCGGACACAAAAGCACTGAAATCTATATTTTTTCATATATCTCACATTTTTTTCAATCACTATGTTCTTTTAGGAACTTTTTTTTCTAATTTTGGGCATAAATCTAACCGAATGTAGTAAAGGTTTATGCTTAAAACAATAAAGCAGTAAAAAAAAAAACTATTGTCTTAATATCATACAATTATCTTATTCTAAGAATATAAATACATTTATAACAAATTTTCACTGTAGATAAACTAGATAGATTTTTTTTTAGAGTGTACACAGCCCCAATGATCATTTTCTAAGCTTACCTGGAGTTCTCTCGGTGTCAGGACACCAGCACAAGAGGAACATGTGGTCTTGTTGTTGGGACAGCCTCTCTCCAGATGCGTGGCCAGTGTCTTCCTCTGCACCATTATGCCACACCCAATATTGCAAGGGATCAGGGCATACTCACATTGACTCTGATGGTCCTGTTAAATGAGTAATTGAGCATATTAAAGGGACAATTCAACTAAAATGTGAACTTTTATTGAATTTATTGTGAACATGTAAGCTTTTTTCTTTGGAAAATGTTCTTCATGCTGCTCTTTTGAATACAAGGACAGTTCATAATTAATACTCCTATAGAAAACACACACCATAAAAGCACCACTCCGAGAAACATGCCAGTTCAATTTTAGCGAATAATTTTTAGTCTGTTCCTCACACAGAGTTATTGTTTGTCTTTAGCCTTGCACATGTTATCTTTTATGTTTCAGTAATGGTGTTTTTGCCCATCTTACAGCTAGCTAGAGAAACAGTCGGTTACAATAACTTGTTGCTATATGAAAAAAAGCTTGAAGATTCTTCAAAACATCTGAGTTTATTTTCTACAGCAGAAAATATAATAATAACAGCGTACAGAGGGTGAGAGTAAAAAAAATGACAGAAATTTCATATTTTGGAGAACTATTCCAATAAGCAACTATGATTACTACAAATTAGATAATGCTACTTTATTTCCATACACTTAATGAACCTCTACAACCATAACCTCTAAAAAGCACAACCTACATGTTTCTATTTTAACAGGGAGCTTGTGAACAATGATATTCTCAAAAGGCTTTCAGACTCTCTTGAGTACAGAACGAAGGTAGAAACACAAAAGGCTTCCATTAGGCAGCCGTGAGGGTCAAAGTCATCGATATTTCTACAGTTTCTAAGCGACAAAAAATTGACCTCTAAAAGTTTCACACAAGGCTTTACAAAACCTAAAGTATGAATTTATTATTGTTCTATCAGACTGAGGATTGATTCACTACACTGGACAACATCTGCACAACAGCTATATGATTAATGACTTAATGGCTGGTTCATTCCCGTAAAATAGCATCTTGTGGTTGTAACAAAGTATGACTGCCTGCCAACTAGTTTCAACGAGTTCCTTTGATTTAACAATGTGATAACAGAAGTTGCTAATGTGATCAATAAAAAACCCATAATCCACATTGATTTTGACTCAGCCAAGTGTAAAATACATTTGAGAGCATTACAGTGTTCCCGATAGCTTTATATAGGTTTTACATGAATGTGTACCAGCCCGTGAACAGCCCTGATCTCTGGTCTTACATAAATTAACTCGATGTTCTAATCTTAAGTGCAGTGGAAAGCGCTAGACTTTATCTGACGGCTCGGGAAGTGGCTCAGAGCATGATCTTCACATCAGGACCTGAGAAGCTCAAAAAAACATTTCATGTGCTATAAATTAATACATCCTTTAGAAGAAAATCTCATAAATTGACTAAAGCCTTGATCATTGACCTGAATACACACTGTAAAGTGCATTAAAGATTCATATACGACTAACTCATGCAGATATAGAATAAGAGTATCTATAATCTTATCATGAATTAGTATTAGTAATTTCTATAACAAAAGCAGAAAAGTACCTCAAAGTTCTTCAGGGTGCTTCTCCAGGGGCAGCCTTGGTTAGCGCAGTGAACTTTCAGATCCAAAATTTCTTTATTGATAGCTGCATCATTGTAGAACTGCAGAGGGGAAATTATGATAACTTTCCGAAAAATGAGTCATGATTCTTCCACTGTCTAACGCCATACTTTGACATTTAGCCTTCATAAGAAATATGAATGTAAACACATTCGCTATTACATTTGTGTGAAGACATAAATCACTTAAGATTTATGATAGACAGACAGACAGATAAAAAGTTTTGCTTACTTGGTCAAGAGTCAGTAGTACACTAGTGTCACTCTCAACACTGGGTTCTTCTTCTTTACACTTTGTGCACACAAGGTCCTTGTTGTTTCTGTATGAAATTGAAGCATTTATTAATGACATTTAGGCTACATTTAAGTCATTTAGCACATACCCTCATCCATAGCAATTTACAGTTGATTTTCTCACTTTATAAACGAGCTAAGTTCTTTATGTCTCACACACACATTGTATGGGTCATTTATACTTTCCATAGAAATAATGATTTTTATACCCTACAAACTGTATATTCTATCCCCTTACACTACTACCCCTAAACCCACCCATCACAGAAAACGTTATGAATTTTTTTAATTTTCACACACACATATGGCAAGGCACATATTTTCTAAAGTATACTATTTATACCACTTTGGTAAGTTAGTCATCGCCCAGTGATTGATTATAAGCCATAATTATTACCACAACATACAATTACTATCAAAACCGAAAATGAAATCAGTGGCCATGCAAGCCATGTCTTGTTTGTGAGTGTGTCGTCATGAAACTCTGTTCTTCTGAACTAATATCTTACCTGACCAGCCAGTTGACGCACGCGAGGCAGTAGCGGTGACCACACACCGTTTGACGCGCTTTATTCAAGACATTATTACAGTTGCTGCACAAATACTTCTCTTTGGGAACCTCATCGCAGATGCTCTGAGGAAAACCCGACGGGTACTCGTTCTCACCCGGTGTGGACGAAACCCCGTTTAACGACGGGTCTGAAGTAACGTTAGCTGATCCAGAAGCCATTGAGCTTTTAAATGAAATGTATGTAACGTTACCAACAGCACGTTATAATATATTGATATGCTTTTGACTTTTTGGTTTTGTACCCACGGTAGAAAAACACCACGGGTTTCCCCCCTTTCAAACACCCGGAAATATTATTGCGCTGTTTTTCCGCCCACTTATCAGATACATTGCTTTGGATCTTGCTGATAAGAAACTGAAAAGGCTACAAAAGAAGAAGACAAAGAAAAAAAAGTGTGGACTAAATCATGAGTAAAAGTGATAACACCGCATGTAAACACTGGCTGTCTTCTGAAAAGCCTAGTGAGCATACTAGTCTGTCTAGGTAGCTCACTTGCTTTCTCGACCCCGCCTACAGAGCGTTCATTTACAACGCGCGTCCTGTTCAAAAAGTGAAAACGGGTGATCTCTATGGGTTTTTAATTTTTTTCAATTTTAATTATTTTTTTTATTTTTTTTACTTTACACAATACCTAAAACCTGCCATGGCATAGATAAGGTAAAAAGGCTGAAGTCATTTAATTATTCATGAACAAATAGCCTACATGAAAGTGAAACATGAAAGTGAAATTTGCAATGAATCCATAGAACCGATTTACAACTGAATCTAAAACCGAATGAACGGAACTCTGTGAACCGAGACCTATCCGGTTCGTGATGAGTCGCAGTGCATGACACAATGAGTAACGTGCCAACGATGGCCGTAGGCAGGTGAGCAGGCAGCTCTAGGTGTTGAGACACAGCCTCTCTCTTTCTCAGAACTCTTGGCCTCAGTTCACCGTCACATCCGTCAAGACGGAAAGTCCCCACATCTGAGAAACTACCTGCGGTTCCAAAGTGGTGGACACGTTTTTATTTTTCATCTTCACCCGTGTGTGTTAATCATAAATGGCATGTCGGACGTAGCTACTGTATTCACGTCATAAATTGTAGAGCCATAAAAAGAGAGAGAGAGAAAAAAGAGAGAGCGAGAGAATATGTATTAGCCTATGCTATAATTCAAGAGTGACGGTCTCATGCCATGTAGGCTAATGAACAGGTTTTGTTCATTACGCTTTGCAAAGCGTCCTTTGCCTCATTAAATGTAGGCTATATAAACAATATTATTATTATTAAATAATGATGCTAATAATGATAGTAATAATAATTATTAATATTATAGCAATAATATCATCGTGATTAGCCTACAGTATTTTCATCATTTCGACTAAACGCTACTATTCCATTAAATAAAAGCAAGACTTTGTGCTCACCAGTGAACTTTTTATCATCTGCTGTTCATTTCAGTTTGTGAAATGAAGATGAAATAATCCTTAATGAGATTTTGACCAAAAGTGGAGCTGCTGGTGATAAATAACTCATGCAGTGAAACATTTTCGGTGTCATTTACGCTCTGTAGAACTTGTCATGTTTCGTCTCTGACCTTCACGCTTGGAATATTTGACTATACAAATGGCCTAAAGATTATTGATCATGTTAATCGTACGAGCGGCATTTCATTTTAAGATTGAGTGGAAAAACCCCTCAGAAGACCTTATTTACTTTCTACTCAGACAGGAATCTCCCACTTTCATAGCATGCAGTTACAATATTTGACATGCAAAAAAAGTCATAACAAATCTGCATGTCATGTCGACTGACACTAGTCATACTTACAGCGGGTTTTACAAAAATATTTTTTTTCACTTCAACCTGTGATGCACTTTAACGCCAAATAAACTTTATGAAAGCTGCAGATAATTGCTGATAAATAGTGAATAATTGTCAGTGAAATGCTATTAGATGGTACATACATTCTTAAATGACAGCAGATTAGACGATAAGAGAGTGAGGGAAGGAGAGCAAGAGAGATAATTTTTGCTAAAGAGGGCGGTCAGGGGTTTTCAATATCTGGTTGAGGGGATTAATGACTTGGGTAAAACTATTCACCTCTACAAGGGACATTCCTCACCTCAAATCAATTACTCTGTAATAGGAGAGCAGGGCTATGCTGGCCTGTTTTTCATTAAACAGCAATCACATGAGGGACCAGTGCATCAAAATGACTGCAGCAGGTGGCTGGTGAGGGGCCCGAGAGGTTTCCTTGAAAAAGAAGATGTTTGTACCCTCATGAATCACCGTGAGAAGATGCAATCCAATAATACAGAAACCTCATGATGCAAAAGCTTAAAATGCGATGGGCCTTATCGATCTGGCTGTTTGGGAGGCCCCAAATGACAACGTCTAGTGTGCTGGAAACAGAGAGGCGAAGTTTAGGGCAGCATCTTCTGTAAATCTGTCTGGGTGGAAGACAAGTATGGGTGTTAAGGATATTGGAGGAAGGAGATAAGGAGCCAGATGTGTTTATGGCTTGCTGAGTGTTGAATATCTGAAGTGTTACATCAGCACGCCTCTCGCTTCTGATGCATCCTTCACTTGGTTTTGATTTTGAGTTCTGCTGAGTAGATGCACATCATTCTAAGAGTTCCTGCAACACGGATACTGCAACTGTTCTTGGAATCTAGACCTGCAGAGTCATTCTCTTACAAACTTTCACCACACACTGTACATAAGAGAATTACATGAGTGAATCTCACAAAAAAAGAATCAAGAATATAGAACATCAGTATAGCAGCTCATACTTTTATTTAGCAAGGATGCATAAAATTGATCAAAAGTGACGTAAAGATGTTTATGTTACAAAAGATATCAAATAAATGCTGCTCTCTTTCTATTAATCAGAGAAAAATGTAAACAAAAATATTACACAGCATCACTATTTTCAACATTGATAATAATAAGAAATGTTTATTGAGCACCAAATCAGCATATCATTATTTCACGAAGAAATTACATTTTTAAATATATTAAAATAGGAAACACCTGTTTTAATTAGTAATATTTCACAATATTGCTGTTTTTCTGTATTATTGTTCAAATAAATGCAGCCTTAGTGCGCATAAGAGACTATTTAAAAAAAAAACTTACCAACCCCTAACTTTTGAAAGGTATATAGATCTTAATGAAAATTAACAATTTAGAACAAATGAAAAGAATACATGATATGGGGAAAACCGATCTGAAAGAGTAAAACCTTTGCATATTGGATTATTTTAGTGTTGTTGTTTTTTTAACAAGGGGCATTGGCAGACTCTCTACCATTTAAATAGAAATTGGTGTAAAGTTTCCCTTTGCAGAGCTAGTAACCCTTAAAAACTTTCCATGAGTACTTTCCATGAACTGGGTTATAAGGATGAGCTAAATAAATATAATAGGGCCCTAGTGATGTCACTTTCTAGGTGTCAATTTTAAGAAATATATATATTTAAATAATTTAATAACATACCACAGTGACTTTCATATCAATTCAACAAATGACAAAATGTTGCATTTTAATTTGAATCAAGAAGGTTAATATTTCTGAGGTGGAAATCCAAAATGGAATGTCACCATCCTTGGTGGATACAGACATTTTAGAACTAGTTACTTTTCATACTATTTTATGTTAGCTAATACTGTAGTTCACCAAGCATATGCAAACATGGTACCATTTGTGCCGCTAATGCTTTAAAAAAAAGTAATGAGTCTTAAAACTGTTTTTCAGATTTATATCCAGTCATATACGTCAGGTAACACACAGTTATATTAGGAAATCAAATAAAATGTTAAAAAAGTAGGCTGCAGTCGCCTTATGAAAATGAATGTTGCATGATTGCTGGATATTAACCATTTTCCTTTCCATACTCTAGGAGAGTCACATAAAAAGGTGAAATCTCTCCTTTCCTCCATTTAAACATTCATCAGCTGAGAGCCTCATTATGCAATCTGGGCCTGAGATTGGCACTCTTGCCAAATATTTAAAAGCAAGGCAAATGTGATGCGTCACAATATTCACATTAAAAGAAGATTTCCCTAAGGATTTTTTATTGGCCTACCTAGTCAAATGAGCTGACCTCAGCTGACGTTCACTCCCAAACTGCTAAGGAGGAATTTGTTTTCTTTGAAATGCTTCAGTCACACCGAAAGCAAGTATGTTAGAAACTGTGGATGTTTATTAAATGTCACTGTGAACATGAAACACATTTTAATGATCAACAACAAGAAAAAAACTGCTAATACAAGACCATAAAAAATGGCTAGAAATTGAAACTGAGTCCATTGTAATTCACAGCAGAGCGTACCAAGTGTTAAATTGTATACAGTAGATCTGCGTTCGCTTTCATAGCTGGTCACAAATGATGGGTTTGAAGGTTTGGGGGATGTTAGAAAGAGCAAGATGTGTAAAGAATGGAAAACATCCTCTTGTCATCCTGGGGTGTTGTTATACTGCAAGACATGCTCAATTTCACGGTTAAATTATTTACATGGATGACTGGCAAGCGCTATCAGCAGGCAGGTGTAGTTTGAGAGGCCATCGGCAGGGGTTCCTGAGTTCCAAGAAGTTCACGGAGAGCAACTAGGGGCCACGAACTGAGAATCTGTATTTCCCCAAAAGCTGTAGCTGTCACACGTTCTGTCCAAAACCAATCTCTCTCATTGCAGACCACATTTCACATTTCAACATCAAATTTATTTTAATATACCTGTGGAGAGCAAGAAAAACATGGCATGATGAGGTGCGGGGATGTATTTTATTGGCGTTTTCACTTTATTTTGAATGTGCATGCTAGGACAGCTGGAGCATAGAAATCCCTCCTACAGTTTCCAGAGGGAATTGACCGTGAAAGTCAATCTGCATAGCGGCGTTCATCTTAAACAATTTCACCTCACAGAAATGCCTGCAGTTCTCTTTATTGAGCGAGAATGTGTCACAAACTTGATCAAAACGCATCAGTTTGGTTGGGCTGTGACAGCTGTTTGCTCTGTTGTAGTTTTGAGTTCCTTTGACGTTGGTGAATTGGTTTTTCAGTAGGGGTTGGCATAGCAGTATATACGATAAGTTAGCCATTTGAGCATAGATAAACATTTGATCAATAAAGCAGGTTGATATTGAAATGCTTCGCATTCTTAAAATACTCTGAGGGATAAGTTCTCCTTTGATTCATAAAACTATTTCTTTGATTTCCATCCAATATAGATATAAAAGTGATTGTAAAACATTTCGAAACAGAAATGACTATTTTGATGTTGTTGTTTAAAGTGCAGACAATGTTCATCTTTGACAGGATAATCAATGTACAATCACATCAAATATGAAGATACAAATAAAGTTATGAAACCGATTTTCACATTCTAAACACTGGGTCATCTTAGTTAACATGGACATCGCACAATAAATGGCATTAGTATACAAATAAAACATGTTCAGTATTGTGTTATCAAGACTAATACAAACACACATAACAACAAAAGTAAATTAATAAAAGGACATTGCAAGTTTATGGTTTGGAAAGGAAACATATGCTCATTGTCAGTGCCATAAATTAAATAGAAAAGAGAAAGTTAGTGAGTCAAGTCTGTATAGATAAAAAAGCAAACAAATACAAAGAGAAGCAACATTAGTTTACGCCAAAATCAGTTACTCACCCTCATGATTTTATACAACAGTTCAATAAACAAGAAGATAATACTGAGTAAATTGCATTTTGACAATATTGTCATATACTTTGTGTACTTTTGCTTCACAAATGAAAATAGATCCTTATGAAATATGAAACCCGCAACAGCGGCGGGTAGTGTTTCTTCCTGAATTATTCATTATTTTGAACAGATCAGGTGAGTGAATGATTCAGTGATTCACTCATAAAAAGACACTTGATCCGTTCTTGTATGAATCAGCATTTATGAACAAAGTGTTTGAGTAAATGATTCAACAAGTCAGTCAGCCATTTCTTTCATTCTCGAATGAATCAGTGTATTTGAACATTCTATGATCCATTACTCACTTGAGTCAATAATTCACCCATAAATACAGTAATTTGCCCCCACCTACTGGCATAACGATATGACGTGCAGAAAGAGTCGCTGAAAATCTATTGAACTGTTGTATTGTTTATATTTAGTCTTTGCTAATTCCATTTTACACTTTTAGGAGCCTCCAAAGCAAATCAAGCTATGTCAAGTAACATTTGCTACTTGCTACAATATAATAAAATATGTGTGCTTTAAAATGCCTAAATGTAATTTAGATCTTGACCCATTTTAGGGTAAACTATTCCTTTTTATTTCAGAAATTTCCCAATTTATCTCAAACAAATGACATTAAATGAATGCATGTGAATATATCTTGGTGGCAAACCGATGAGCTACCGAATAAGCTACTGAAACGATCTCCAGGTGGATCTGACAATAAAAACAGAAGAGTCAGTCTGTTCACAACAATAAAAGCAGTTCAACCCAAGTTCACTTCTCAGATCTCCTCCAAGATTAAGCCTTAAGCTCCGTCAATCCATCTCACTGGGATTTCAGGTGAACCCGACATACTGTGCATAAGATAAAATCTAACACTCTGCTAACCGGCAGTAACACCAAAGGGTTACTGTGTTTTTTGAGAGACGTTTAGCTTCTCCATTGATAAACCTCCCACCGACTGACCTGTCAAGAGTGAAAAATGTGCCTGTATTGGCCCATCACTCTGAAAGCCACCATTGTGACACATATTCTCTTTGAGCATCCCTGGTGGTCAATAACGTATTTACTCGACATGTGGGGAAAAGTAGTTACCTCCCAGATATTACAGCGGTGGCTGGACACACCAATAGCAACCTTGTCATGTTTAACTACGAGTTATTGATTAAGCACTGGATGAAAATAACATAGAACAAGCTGCCTCTCTGTCGGATGTTTGAGAAGAGTTAAAAGTCTTTATTTTTTATGAAAAGCTACACATTCTTGCTAAATTTCACAGCTACAGAAGTTTTTTTCTTTTTCTTTTTTTCTTTTCTTTTTTTTTTACACAACAACTACTGATTTTTTTTTCATTAGTACATTTTTGACAATACCTGCAATGTTTCGTCATAATAATATTCAGAGATGTGAACAGCAGATCAAGAGAAAAACAACAGCCCACTGGGCATTAGCACGAACACTACAAGATGGTGGGAAAACGGGGATTGAAAGATGGATAGAAACAGAAACATGAGAAAGAGGTTGTCGCTATAAAGTTCTTGCGTTTCTGCACCGAGTGTCTCTAACACCTACAGCCATCATATGAGTTGTTCTAGTCAAGTTTTCTAGTTCTCGCTCATTTATTCTCCTCCTTGGTGGGCCTGATCTTCATCTCGGTGAACTTCAGCGAGTACTGCCAACCCGTCCAGGACGACCACTCGATGCCGTCGGCGTACGAGGTGTGCTGGCCGCGCAGGTACTGTCCGTTGAGGTTGGAAGTGTGGCAGTTGCGGTACCACCAGGCGCCGTGGTAGAAGGACGCACAGTTATTCTCAGAGTGGTCGTTGTCCTTGTCCTTAGTGGTGAATTTCATCCCGTTGTGTTTGAGCAGCGAGTCGCCTGCAGCGTCAGATCAATGCGTGATGGAAAGAAAGATTGAGAGAGACAGAGGAAGGGTGGAAGCGTGTGATAGACAGGGACGGTGAGGAAAAAAGACAGAAACAAAAGAACAAGTGAGTCACTCAACCGCAACGTCTTTGTTTATGCGTATCATGGAAAGTTTAGAAACTGCAGTACACAAGGTTTCAACAAAGAAGTTATGTTCCAAAACCTAGTGAGCTGCCTTGCTGTCCAAAGTCTACATAAGCAGCTGCCTTCTATTGCATCAATGGAACCTCAAACAAGCATAAAAATACACAAATATTAGGTAAAATGTCAATTTTTTATTATTTAGAAAATTGTTATTATTATAAATTATAAATTATTTTGTGAAATATTTTTGCAATTGACATTAAGGATCTTTTATTATTATTATTATTATTAAAAATGTAAGCCTGGGACACACCAAGCCGACGTCAAAGAACTAGTGGCGATGAAACCCGACTGTGTTGTCGCCTCTCGTCAGTTGTGTCGGCAGCGCTCGAACACACCAATAGGACTAAAGGCGACCATCAACTAGCATCTGCGTTCTGCGTCTGCGCGTATAAGTACATTTCTATGTCAGAAGGTATCAATAGTAATTCAAAAATGGAAACCGAAACTTCCAATCAGAGTTCTCTCTCTCTAACAGAGGGCCCGATGCCAATTCAACATTCTGAATCAGCCCAAAAACCCTGACGGTGTCCAACAAAAGCCCAAAAACTATGCCGATTGACGAAAAAAAACTGCCCGACATTGCCCGACTGTCCACTTGGTGTGTCCCTGCCATTATAAAGCCAGCATGCAAATAGAGTGCAACAGAACTGCAATGCAATTATGATGACTAAAGTATTTCAATTAAATATTGTAACTGTAATGGGATATATGTATAATGTCTCTTAGGTTTGAAAGAAAACAATGCTTTGTGCTTGTGTTTTTTGTATTGTATCATTTACAATTTAGTGATTTAAACCATCCTGTGCTTGAAAATGTGTTTATAATGTAATGTTAATACACTACTGTTCAAAAGTTTGAAGTCATAAAAAAAAGGCTTTTACATTGAAACATATAAATTATATTTGAAATGAATGCTGTTCTTTTGAACTTTCTATTCATCAAAGAATCCAAAAAAAAAAAAAAAAAAGACAGTTTCCAAAAAAGTAAGTAGAAATATTTGTTGCGCTCTAAATTGACAAAAAATTATTTTTCTTCAGATGCGTATAGAGGCAAGGTTCTAGTTTCTTAGAGTTTCCAAAAAAGAAAAACATTGATAAAATTAAGAAATATTAGACTGATTTCTGAAGGATCATGTGACTCTACAGACTGGAGTAATGATGCGTAAAATTCAGTGTTGCATCACAGGAATAAATTACATTTTTTAAATATGTTAAAATCAGTTATTTTAAATTGTAATAATATTTCACAATATTTCTGTTTTTCTAAATTTTCTACCAAAGTAACACAGCCTTAGTGAGCACAAGAGACTTTCAAAAACATTCAAAATCAAAGTGACCCCAAACTTTTGAATGGTAGTGTATTTAAAACTTTTATGCACATAATATATACAGTTATGCATTTATACTTGCTTTTTATAGCTTTCAATTCATACAATCAAATAGCTTAGAATAGGGATGCTAAAACTGCTTATAGGCTAATATTTTGAGCAGTAAAACATAAATTGGACACACATTTCACAATAAGCTTAGCATGTTTACATCTGCATATTGAGATTGCTTGCTCTGCTAGTGATGTGGAGAGAGACAGAAACCAAAGAGGGGAGCGTTTTAACGCGTTGCCGCTAATGTGCCCTTATTAAGCTCTGTGATGTATGTCTCAGGGATGTAATGTTGCAGTGTGCTGCTAGGCTAATCTAATGCCAGTTTCCTGCCTCCATACCGCCCGGCTCCGCTGGGCCCGGCCACGCTGACAAGATCAGCTTTTTATTGCCAGCCTTGCAGTAAAACCCTTCTCCTGTCCTCTTCCTCTGACTCTAATTCTGCTGCAACATGTATCGTGATAGCCGTTTTATTGGGACAAAGGAGATCCAATTGATGGCGTTTTGTCATATTGTAAAGTGTGTTACACATCATAAACTTGTTTCTGGTGCCTCATAGATTCATCACTGTGGTCTAGCAGATAACGAATCAGCAGAATGATAGGGGTATAAAATGACAGCATCTGGACTGTGAAAGGAGACCCAGTGAACAGCTGTGGAGATTACCAGCAGAAAAAAGCTATGGAGATTGCTTTACATGGTTTTAGCAGGTTTAAAAGGTTAAAAGATGGTCATGTATGGTCTTTGGCTGTTTCAAGCTGGTCTAAGATGAGAATCAAGCTTGCTTAAACCGGCTAAGACTTTACCATTTTAGACTGTACCATCAGTTTCAGTATGATTGTCTTTTTTTTTCTTTTTCTGTCAAACTAATTTTGAAAAACAAACATTGACAACCAAACCGTTTCGGTTCCAATTGACATCCATATAATGGAAGGGGATGGGAACCGAAACTGTTTGGTTACCAACATTTTCTTTCACAGATAAAAAAAAAAAAATGTCATGCTGGTTTGGAATGACATGAGGGTGAGTAAATTATGTCAAAATTTTCATTTTGGGGGTGGGCTATCCTTTTAAGATGGGTCTCAAGATAGCTATTTACAGTCATTTGCTGGTCAGAACAAAAAGCTGGTTTAGATGGCCTACATGGTTCAGCCATGTTGGTCAACAGTAACAACTATCATGTTCTAAAAACCAATTTGAACATTGGTACGCTGTGGTCAGTTTTAACCAGTTTAAGCTGGTGTACCTGGTACCAGTCTAATCTGCTGAAAAATGACCAAAACCACTTGAAACCCATTAAAACAGACCAGCCTAACAAGCTTTGGAAACTAGCTAACAAACTTAGTTAGGGAAAGCTGCTGGCAGGAAATCCTTCACTCTTTATATAAGCAAATCTTCACCAACTGCCTCTGTAATACTAGTATGTTGCAATATTCATAGTGTTCAATTTCAAGAATCCCCAATCAGACAATGCTGGAAAAAATTTTCATTTGCTCGAACGAAATGATTAATCATTGCAGTAAATTGCAGATTCTGTGCAAAATAGACCTCGCAATTTGTGCACTTGAGGGGGTGTAGAGAGTGTATCTGCATGAAGGTGCATCTCAGACTTTTCTGAAATGTCTTGAGACAGACCCACTCAGGAGGGCGATACGAGTCATTAGGTATGCGCATGAATACATAATCGCATAAATGCCGAAAAACACTGCAACATCAGAGAGAAATTATACACTCCTCTACTTGGACAAGCATTGTTACAAAATAATCAAACGCTCACATGTAATTTCGCTTCATACTCTGGCCTCCCTAATGGTAGGGAAAACATTTCTGTGCACTTGCAAAACTGTCATTAGCATGCTTTGAAGTTGGCACTGTATTAGTACTCAAAGTGTTTACCGAGATCAGGGCATCATGGGTGTAAAAACTCATCTCAGGTAATTATTTCTTCCCCGAGATCCCTGCTGTGGCTGAGCGTTCTTTCTCTACGCTATCGTAAAGGCCTTTCATTAAACAAAGTAGCATTAAAGACACCACGCTTGTGTTATGATATGCAAGCAGTTATGATATGAACATTCTCGCATGCAAGGACAGGGTGTGTGAGGAACACTTTTACACCAAAAGATTTTTGTTTTGTTTTATCTCAGTTGCAAAAAACATCACAGTAATTTGTGAAAAACACAGGATTCTGGGGTATGGCTCATCAAAATCTCCGCAGGGATGCACTGTCATATTGAAATAATGTCATATCAAATCGGTACATCAGCATCAGCGCACAATCGCTAAAATACTTTCAGACAGCTGCTCTGCACAGTTTTAGATGTCTACTGAAGAAGTAACTTGGGACGGTTTAGTCTTTTAGTAATGGCCCGGGTGAATGAGATTCTCTGTGGTTTTGCATGCCACATATTTTGGCAAATTTTCAAGGCGTTACAATTATATTTACTATTTAAATTTTTGGTCTTATAGTGCATAAATTCATGAGTGCATGTTATTCCATCCATCCGTAAGGCCTATAAACCTTCAAACTTGAAAAAGATTAAAAACATTTTTTTTCATGATTTCTCTTTATACCAGTTCCATAAAAAAGAAGCTAATATTGAATAACTTATATTTTAAACACAATATCACCAGTTCCCTTTCAGTCGGTGATGTTCAACGTCACGTCATTTATATATAATTAAAGGTGACTTTTTATTTATTCATTTTTAAATAGTATTATTACTCAAATGCTATCACATCGCTGTTGGACTGAAACCTTGTATCCTCCAAATATGTAGGGCCCTATGAAATCCGTTTTCTTTTTTCTCAAATTCCGTAAAAAAAAAATTCGAATTCCGTTTTTTGGGATTTATTTTCATTCCTTTCGGATTTTTCGGATTTGCTTGTTTTCTTTTCACTTCTAAGCAGTATTGACCTTTAAAAATTCAGTTACACAAACTCACAATTCAGCTTTTAATATATTCAGCGAGGCACATTCAAAAATTCAGCCAAACCTTCAACAAATCTCTGGCCAAAAATAACAGTAACATGAAGGTTACAGTTACAAGGTAGGATTGATGAATATTAAATTAAAGATTAAATGCAGCCATGCTGGAGGGAGACAGAAACACTGAAACAACGATATGTGCCTGACAGAAAGCCAACACCATGACATATTACAGCCTAAAAGTACAGTGTTAACCCATCATCATCAGTGACCCCTCCATGTAAGCAAAAAAAGATAAATTACTGACATTTACAAAAACAATGCACATTAGCTTATCTTTTATTATTAATAGTAAAATTCGGTCCAATTTTCCCATGGTGTCTGTCGTTGCTATGCAACCATGCACCGCGCTCTCCACAACGACAAAGAAGTTTTAGTAGCTAATAGATTTCCACCACCGAGAAACGCTTGCTACAAGATTTATTTACGGAGAAGAGAAAAACACCCGTAGTGTTTGTGTTGCACCCCCATCCTTTATGTTGACTGAGCTTTCAATGTTGTTACGGAAAGGGTGAAGTTGATATGCTGGTTCTTGTCACATGAACTGCGGTGCGCTTGCGGCATTCTGAAAAGTTGAGGTGTTTTCATCTCCCTGCGCCTGGAAAAAATGAGCGCGTCGCTTCAATTATGAGCGCGCTTGCCGCACGCCTACATTTGAAATTACGAACTTGAGCGTGCAAAAGACACGACATGTGATCGGCCCCTTGACGAGCTCGCTTCGACATTTTTCTCCGTACGTGGGAACGTAAGGACATATGGTTACTAGGCAACATGTTTAACAATGCCATTTGGCCACGGTTTAGGTAGAGACCTTTCTACGTTTGTTGTTTTAAACTGAACAAATGAGAAAGAAGTACAAAAAAAAATTTGTTTATTTAATATGTCAACAAAATATATGCAAATTCCGTGCGTATAAGAGAATTCCGTTTTCATGTGTAAATTCCGTGATTCCGTCCGCGTTTTCCGCATCACGGAAATCATAGGGCCCTAAATATGCTACTTTTGAAAATGGAAAAAAAACTGTATTTTTTAAATAATGAAACACTGTGTTGTCAATGTTGATATTGTGGCTTTATACATGATCAGACACTTGCATGTGTCATTAGAATATTAACATTTTACCAAAATCAAACTCAAATGGAGTTACAAGATTTTTGACCATCTGAGGCAGACGCTTAGTAATGAAATCTTGAGTAATGAAAACGCTGTACTTATTCAAAGAACCAGTCCTTTTTTTTACATTTGCATTGCAAACAAGCAGAGATGGTCCAAGCTGCATTCGGCACTTCATTGAAAAACCCACAGATGAACATAAAGGGTGATCTGGAAGCTTATTTCCGCCATGGAATAAAAACATTGAAACTGTATTTGCATTTTTTTTGTCTCACAATTGTAACTTTTTCCTCACAATTTCAAGTTTACATCTCGCAATTTTTTCTCAGAATTGTGTGATATAAAGTCGCAATTGTGTGTTATAGAGAAAATGAGAAAAAAATCAGTTTTATATCTCGCAATTCTGACATTATAACTCGCAACTGCGACTTTATATCACACGACTCTGAGAAAAAAAGTCAGAATTGCGAGATGTAAACTCGCAAGTGTGAGAAAAAAAAAGTCAGAATTGTGAGATAAAAAGTCTATTCCTTATCTTTTACAGTTTTTTATTCCGTGGCGGAAACAAGCTTCCACAGGGTGACCAATAGTAATGATTAATGAAAATAAATAAAAAGAAAATGAAATATGGAGATACGAGGTATCCGCCCCACAGAGAT
This sequence comes from Leuciscus leuciscus, assembly GCF_965113295.1. NCBI lineage: Eukaryota > Metazoa > Chordata > Actinopteri > Cypriniformes > Leuciscidae > Leuciscus > Leuciscus leuciscus. Next base: position 7,465,047 of record NC_138737.1, read on the forward strand.
GATCAACATGTTTTTCTAGTTCATCATTAATATCAGAGAAAAAGATACTTTGTGATAAAAAAGAGAATAAATTTAAATCCTGCTTTTGAATTTTGAGCTGCCTGCCGCATTCAATTGTTTTCACGTTTGATTTTATGGCCGCAATGTGCCTTTTACCATTGACCTTGTGTCAGAATTTTCCCTTTCTAATTTCTGTGAAGGTTGGACTCTGAGGAGGGACTTGCTATATATTTGACAAACCATTATTAAAGGTGTCAAGGACATCTCACAATGTTGCCCTCCAGAAACCTCATTTTGGGTCTGTGAAGTTGTGTGTTTAGGTGTTTACTCCTTTTATTTTTCAGCTTTTGTTTTGTTCCACACTGCTGCTTACTCTTAAAAAATGGCTGTTTAATTTCATTGTGCTAAAACATTCGATCTGTGTTGATCTCTCCCAACATTTTACTCAAAACTAAGTTTCCTACTTGAGCAAGCACAGCTCAGACGAAAAAATCTAAATGTGATTTAATCCTTACAGTCAGTCCAACCTACCATTCATGTACACATTAATGCTTTAAACAACCATGCATGCATTTTAATCGAGACAGCGGCGTAAGAGTCCAAACAAGACGTAATTGATAAGATTGGGAATCAATGTGGCATGACTCCTCCAGCGGGGGATGTTTAAGACAGCCTTGCTAATTAGACGCGTGGATGCAGTATTCTCCTCTTGATTTATGTTAATAGGAGTGTTTGTTTACGTCTCCCATAATAAGCCGAGTGACTGCTTTATTGGAATGCCATAGATGTATTCTACGGCTTCATTATCCCTGCCCTTTCCGGCACACTGCGAAGGTCACGCCCGTGTCCGGCCCCTGCGTGGAGGGCAGTGCTCGGGGAAAAACACCTGAGAATAATATAATGCGGGACCCAATTAACGTTAAAAAGAGGCCCCGGCGACAGCGCAGGTGAAGCATTGAGAATTGCTCATCATTTTGCCTCGCCACAGACGATAACCCGTGGCCTCTGTTGCTTTGCGTGCCACAGGAATATATCTGAACGCCACTGACAACAGGGCAGGAAACTTTAAATTAGTCTTGTGATTCTCATGATAGTTTCTATTCTAGGCTGAGCTTTTTTGTTTTGCTGGGTGCAATTCAGGCCACTAAGTTTGGATTTCCTGCCTGTGCTTATGTGGGCTTGTTTTAAACACAGAAACGTTATATATATATATATATATATATATATATATATATATATATATATATATATATATATATATGTTTCTTCTGTTCATCAAGCCTGCATTTATTTGAGCTTAAATACAGAAAAAATTGTTATATTGTGATATATTATTACAATTTAAAATAATTGGTTTTCAATTTATTATACTTTAAATTATCATTTATTTCTGTGATGCAAAGCTGAATTTTCAGCATCATTACTCCAGTCTTCAGTGTCACATGTGACATCCAGTCTATCACATGATCCTTTAGAAATCATTCTAATATTCTGATTTATTATGAGTGTTGGAAACAGTTCTGCTGCCTAATATATTTGATGAATAAAAGGTTAAAAAGAACTGCATTTATTCAAAATAAAAAAATATTTTCTAATAATATAAATCTTCTTTACTATCACTTTTTATCAATTTAACACATCCTTGCTGAATAAAAAAATTGATTTATTTCAAAAAAAGAAAGAAAAAAAATGACTGACCCCAAATTACTGACCAGTCGTGTATATTGTTGTTACAAAAGATTTCTATTTTTAAAACATTTGCTTCTTTTTTTTTTTTTTTTTTTTTTATTCATCAAAGTATCCTAAAAAAGTATCACAGGTTATGAAAAAATATTAAGCAGCAGAACTGTTTCCAACTTTGGTAATGAATCATCATATTAGAATGATTTCTAAAGGATCATGTGATAGACTGGAGTAATGATCCTGAAAATTCAGCTTTGCATCACAGAAATAAATGATCATTTAAAGTATAATAAATTGAAAACCAATTATTTTAAATTGTAATAATATATCACAATATTACTTTTTTTTTCTGTATTTTTGATCAAATAAATGCAGGCTTGATGAGCAGAAGAAACTTCTTTCAAAAACATTAAAAATAGTAATGTTTCCAAACTTTTGACCTGTACTGTATATATATATATATATATATATATATATATATATATTACACGTCTCTGTGGAATACTTGATTTGTTCAATTGCGCCATCCAGCAGTATGTTATTCCCCAATAACAACTGCTAAAAAAAAGATAACACAGGCTCATCCGGGTTACTGAAGTCAGCTGTACTATACGCTTGCTAGGAACGTTTTTCTTCATGGAAGTTTTTCGAGAGGTATTTTTCTGCTGATGACGACTGCATGGATAAAGCAAAGGAACCATGTGGACCTCATCAGAAGTCATTAAATATAGCTACACTAGCCAGCACAACAAAAACATACAAGTTACACTAAATGCACTAAATACGGTAAAAAAATTAAGGAAAATAAACTAGTCTCTACCAAAGAAAATTTATTTTAGAATAAAATGTGATTTTTAACTATACTGGCCTAATTATGTATGTTTAAAAAGTAAATGTAGAATATATATTTATTTACATTTACTTTTTAAAGTAAGCTTACTTACCATAATTTTTACAAGATTCTTTTAACTTTATTTAGTCTGTTTATTCATTTAGTATGTGTACAGCATTTTACATTACATTCACTGTTTGATACTGGTGAAATAATCAATTCAAATTACTTTTGGGGCGAACAGTCATTTGGATCATAAATTCATAATTTTATGCTAATTTCTAAGTTCATTTTTTGCTATGTTTTTCTGTGCAAACATTTGCAAAGACCGCTGATATTTCTGATTTATGTCCCTAAATGGAAAAAACATAAAAATAAAACAAATATAATTTCTGACACCCTCCATGTCAGTTAAATTGTCTGTCATGGTCTAAAGTGGATGTTCATGGCCAGATAATCTGTCAAAAGTCTGTCTAGGCGGGACTACATATCAGCCAAAGAACTTTTACCAGCATTTACCTGAGACTCCCTATAAAACCTGACATGAACTTTGGCTCCAGGCTTCAATGCAGGTCCACAACTGAATTGCTGTTGTGCAGGATGTCTTAAGAATACAGAGCTTTAAAAGCAGGACACTATGACCTATGGTTTTCTGCGAGACCTATGCCTTCTCAATAAATGCAATAGTTTTTGGCTCCACACTGCAGGTAAGCACAGGAACTCTCGGTCAAAGGCAGAATAGTGTGAATCATACCTGCAGTGCCGGAGTAGTCCGCGATGCTCAGTGGGTAGCCATCCTCGTCTGGGTCAACAGAGAACAAACCCACTCCAAAAGAGCCGTACTGCGCAAAGGATGTACTGTTCTCAAAGTCCTCCAGGTCAATCCTCAGCTCGTAGTTGGCTTGAATGGTAAGTGCATGGATTCGTTTCATGCCTGAAAAAGAAATTTCGATTAAGTTAATGAAAAAATGTGCAGATGAGATTTATTTGAAAATAAAGAAGGTGGAAAGAGCATTTGGGTGACCAGCTTGTGCTACAGACATAATTGATACCTCAAATCATGTTGCTTGTTATTAATAAAATACATTTTGGGCAAGTTAGACTGTTAGTGGGACAGAAATGTGTGTATACAGTTGTAATCGAAATTATTCAACCCCCATTGCAAATCAGGTTTATTGGCAAATTTGACAGACTTCCAGCTGTTTTCTATGAGGAAATCAAACAAAAGTAATTGAAATAGCTCAACACAACACATTTTTTAAGTGGTTTCCCCTTCTGCAATCTCAAAATTATTCAACCCCCTGAATAGAATCCCTCACAACAACACAAATCTGCAAAACAGGTGTTGTGTCAAGCCCACCTGATGCAACTAATCAAGGGCTTCATTAGTTGCAGTAGGTGTGCTTGAGCTAGAACACATGAAATATCTGAACTGGCTAGTTATATATGCCTATATTTCCCTAGTCTGCTGCCATTATAGTCTTGATACTAGTGAAACCATTAGCCAATTAGCATTGAGATTGTCATTCCTTGCACTTTAACTCTATTGGCTAACCCCTGTGACTGGGTTATTTGTTTTCTAACTTCTCACTCTAACATGAAAAGAACTAGCAGTGAACTTTAAGATTCCACTGCAACATTCATAGCAAAGTTCTATAGTAAGAGATGCAACATTGAGAATCTGAAAGCACAAAATGCACATCTTCTTCCTCAGAGGGGCGGGTCTGCTAGAGACATAACTTCTCATTCTTAGCTAAGACCGACTTGAAGGACTCTGGTCTACTTCCTGGGATCAATATCACAACGGGAGACCCAGATTCTAGTAAGTTCTGCTCTTAATATTCCACCCAGTTTTCACACAGAGGAGGAGAGGTGCTTGACAGGAGACTAATGTGCTCGCCTACAAATGAATTCCCTTTGTAGCCCGTTCACTGGCATGTGCGTTGCACCCACAGGACAGAAAATCAATACAGCAGAGTTTTGCTAGGTCTAATCGTAGCTTGCTGCTGGTCTTCAGCTGTTGTGGACCGCAGCGCATGTTTGGGTAGGGTGTTAGGTGAATAAACATTCACCTAACACCCTGCAACTTATTTGCTGTATTTGCTAAACAGAATGTGTTGCTTAAAAAGCATCACACTGTGCCTAACAGATGTTCAACAGCCATTAGATATCTACAAAAAACAATCATTAACATTAGCAATGACACTGAGATATTGTTTTTAAGTCAACGTGAAGCCATTCACAGCCCATTTCTTTGCATAAACCTGCAAATTTCAGAGTGAAACAAGATATTCAGTGAGAAAAAAATAGGTTGGGACTTTATTTTATTAATCAGGAATTGATTGGATAATGAAAAGTGGCCGTTATGTATCAAAACAGAGTCGTTTGAAGGGAGGGATTGAAAAGTAAGAGGGATTCATGATGTCATCTAAAAAGAAAAGTTGTCAAAATACTAAAACTTATTGGGATTAATTAGTGCATGCTATTCCAAGATAATATATATATATATACAGTGTATATTTATATTTGAATTAGTCTTATTTTTTTTTCAGTTCTCATTTTAGTTTAAGTTTTTTTCATTTTTTGTCATGTTAGCATTTTTATTAGCTTTTGATTTGTTTAAGAAAATACATTTTATTTGGCTTTATTTTTAGTATTTTTATTTTTAGTAATTTTAGTACTTCAACTTTAACATATTTTTAGTTAGTTGCCAAGGGAAAATTTCTAATTTTTGTTTAAGTTTATTAAGTTTATAAAGTCTATTTTTAGCTGCTACATCATTTAAGATTCACCCCTTTGCTTCTGAAATGCTCCCCACACTTTGAACCTAAAGTTACATGATAGCCTGAGTGAGAAGCAGCAGTCTATCTGCCTCCCTGCAGTCCTGCAGAATAGACTAACATTTGTTCAAATGATATTGGCATAATAACAGAGATGGTTATGATGGCTTTGAATGGTGGGGGACTGGTGTGGTACCGTTCCAGCAGCAGCCGAGCGCAACATCAGGCTCTATTAAGCACCAACACCCTTCTAATGGTCTCTGCGCTGACTAAATGGATAGGCCATTTGCACTCGAAGGTCATTTCTGTTTCAACCCAGGGACCCAGAAATGTTACACAGAGGTGCGATATATCAGAACAGGCGTGCTAAAGACAGAGGGCTGGCTGTGCTGTTCGTCATCTAAAAACTAATGTGCGTATGATTATCTTCACCTGGTCGGGGGTTTCAAATGGCTCCAGATAACCTGATACGAGACCCATCTTCCTATTGTTTTGCACGATATGATCTGAACCTTGCTATACTTTGATAAGTATATCAAGCAACAAGCTTGCAATGTGCCGTGTTTTCGTTTTTATGGCAGTGATCTATTAAAATGAAATGATACTGTTTTCTGTCCTTTACATGCAACCTGCAAGCAATCACATTATTATCGCATGCCACAAGCTGATTTGCCTCTGCTGATCCAGCGGCCAATGAGATAGCTGATCAACATTTAAACAGTCTGATTCAGTGTTTGCTGTAGGCCAATCATGCAGCGCGCAATCCTCTGAACCCCTCCACCTCCCCCAGCTCCACCTGCCTAGATCTGCTACGGGATTTATGCATGTTTGATTATGCAGCAGCATCTTACTTGCTCACAGCAGGGTGTCTGTGTACCTATTAGCAGTAGCAAGTCCATACTTGCTCTGCAGAACCAGTAGCAGCAATAATCAACAGCAGCAGTGTGTGTTTTGGCACTGTGTTGAGTTGCCACTATATATAAAATCTGCTTCCTGAAGCAAAACCTATTGAGAATGACTGCTGTAAATCACATGTTGGATGAGTTGGATATGGAGGCAATAACATACCAGGGTGACTTCATATAGCTTCTAGTGTTGTTGACACAAAGACAGTTTGATCTGTTTTTGGGAAGCATTGATTACCGCCGAAACTGCCGCCTGAAAGCCCTGCGGGGAGGACCTCGCTCCACAGCGGATCCAAGTCTGTCAGTCCACACAACAAAATCAAACACAAACCCCTCAACCTTTCATCATATCACTTCCACAGCCTTGATGGGCCATGTTGTCTAAGCACCAAATATCTATTATCTTGTGATGACATAGCTTTTTTTTAATTGTTGTAACGTGTTAGATGTTTTTCTTGCGCTTACAAAAGATCCCTTCTTTCTCATTTCTCCTTTTGTCCTCACAGACCCCCCACAAAAGAGGATAGAATGATTACAAAATGAGAAATGTTTGAATAATTAAGCATCATCGGAAAAGATGCACTTGTCAAGAGTTGATCAGAATATAATTCTGTTCGTTCTGTATATTGTCTATAAAACACAGCTTCATATTTATCACTCTAAGGAGTCAAATTTGGGAGAATGTCTTTTGGCTATTGGAATGAACATTTACATATCTCCAGGCATAAAATTTAACATGCTCTGACATCAAACAGAAATCTTTGAAATGTAAGTACCGTAGTTATGTTTAAACTGTGGATTTCCTCTGAATTTACATAATTACATTCAGGACTTTAATTAAATCTCAAGAGACTCACTCAACCCAAGTAACAATAATTTCTTAGAGATATATAAAACAGCGAACATGTTGCCCTGAATTACTATGGAGTGCTAAGGTGTAGAAGGTAGTAATTAATCAATTGTTCTGTGAAAGCTACTTTGAAGTGCCGTTTAACTTTGAAAGGCTTCATGTCGGGCCTGAATGACTACATTAAATAGTTGGCATTAAAGGGTCAGTTCAACCAAAAATGAGAATTCTGTCATTCATTCACCCTTGTGTTGTTTTAAACTTTTATGACTTTCTTTTTTCCGTAAAACACAAAAGATGTTGGACAGAATGAGAATCAATCAATCAATCAATCAATCAATCAATCAATCAATCAATCAATCAATCAATCAATCAATCAATCAATCAATCAACCAATAAATCAATCTCTATCTATCTATCTATCTATCTATCTATCTATCTGGCCTATAAATCTTCAAACTTCAAGGCTTTTTAGACTTTTGTGAAAACCTTCAAAACTAACATTCCAAGTTTATTTTGACAAACTTAGTTTTTTTTTTTAGTTAAAACAAATTACAGTTACATGAATTTCTCAGAATTTCAAGTAATTTTTGTTCTACTTCCTTCAAATTCCAATCCAAAACAATTAATGTTTTATTTTTTATAGGGACAGATACAATAAACATAGATAAAACTGGGACAACAGCCATTGAATGTATGTATCATAGTGTTTAGCTAAAGCTAATTTGCAACAGAATATAAAAAAACAATATAAAATTCTATAAAATTCATTGTCAATTCAGTTCTGTATGGTGCATGACCCTGGTATTTTAGAATGACATGTATTGCATCTAAACAGTAAAATGACTTGTTGCGTCACCACTGGACTCTGAGATTCTTAATTTCACGTTTCAATTCTTCTGCTGCCTCTTTGAAGGAGGCCCAATTCGTGTTTCAATTAGAACTAAACTGAGGAACTTGAGGTGGTGAGGCAGTGGTGAAATCGGAGGCTCGTGTTGAGCCGTGCCAGCGGAGGACAGATTTCTTTCTGACAGGCCAAGAGCTGCGCTCATTTTCTCCCCGTGCAACAGTCCTCTGCTATTAATTTTTAATCAAGCTGCTCCATCTGCGTTTCTGTGAGGGCTCTGCTGCTCCCCGCAACCATTCTATGAGATGCGTCTCGCATGGCTGTTCCCCGCGCCCTGTCAGACAAAAGCGAGACATTCGAGAAAAACGAAGGAGAGAGATTTGAGCTCAGTACAGGGCTTTCCACTCTCACGATCGCATATATAAACACAGAAATTCACACATTCGATTGCGCCCCGAGGTCACGGTGTAAGGGCTTTGAACACCTGCCAGTGCAGTGACACAGCATCCAGCACATCTTCAGTTCTCTGCAGGATGAATCATCGCACCTAACATGCCCGTCCCTTCCCAATGTGCCGCATCAAAGCTGCTGTTTACAGGTGGGCGCTGTCGACCGCACCAATATCGATTTTGCTAATTTTCTAAAGCCCGTCTGCACCAGAAACGCTCGCTGCAAGCTGTCTCGTGAAATCCGTTTTTGGGCCTTGAGCTCAATTATATGCAAATCAAGAAAAGGGATTTAATTACACCTGATGCAGGGCTTGTTTACATATTCAGAACGAAAAAAGTGTCTCTTGTCGCCTGCAGGATCCTCCAGAGGGATTCTGGCGGAATATGCAACAAACCTTCCGCTGTCAGACGCCAGATCGGGGCATTAAATACGAGCCTCAATAAGGTACAGGAGCACAGCGCTTTGGAAACAGCTGAGGTAAAATGGATGAGGTGTAAAACCTAGAGCAGAACAGCTGTTTGTGTGCTATTGAAAACGCATCTGTAGGTACACCTCACATCAATGCAGTTGTTACAGCGCAATTAAAAATAACATATGGAGACCTCCCATCAGAGACTGGAACAAACACAGTGTTTCTGGAAACTTGCTCAACGTTAGAAGCTACCGAACAAGCAGACCTGCCTTTATATCATTGGCCATTCACACATTCCTGACCTATCCAATTAAAAGACAGTGATGAGCTCTGAGATACTATAAAGAAGGGTAATTATCTATGACTGCTGCTAATGCAATACACCATCGTGCATTTCATTTAGTAGATTTCTCATTACAGCATTCAGAAAAGCACAAAGCCTTTGTTATTCTGGTTAAGTGTTGCTTAAAATCACAATTCTATCCCTTAAATCAAATTGGAACATTTTGTTTATTTTTCTTTCATTCATTTTATGCAACAATAAATTAAGTTAATATTAAGTAACTTCTTAAGTAACTAACTTCTTTAAGATACTGAGTAACTTAAAGAGATAATATTGCCAGTTATTTTGTCTATTTTTGCTCTATAAACAAAAATAGTTCCAGAAATAGTTTGAACAAATCAGCTGTGTGAATGATTCATTGACTCAAACATAAAGACATTCACTTTTGATAAAGAAAGAATAAGGCTGTGTCCAAAATCGCCCCCTTAAACCCTTAATTACGGCACTATTTAAGGGGACAGCCATTTGTAGTGGTGTTCGAAACCATAGTAGACGTTATTGAGTGCACTCATTCAATCCCATAATGCGCAATAACGAGGGTACATCTGATGTATGCTCAATGCCTAGAAAATACCCATAATGCACTGTGAAAATCGCGCCAAATAAATTTGCACGTCGGATCTGAAAATGGCACCCGCAGCTGAATCATCCATCCATCCGTTTTCCAAACCGCTGGTCCAATGTGGCTACAGCGTAATATCATACAGGTATAAATTTGTTTTTAATTGATTATTAAATTGTTTAATTAAGGTTTATACATGCTAGTTTTCATGACAGACATTACTACATTACTACAGCTAGTTTCAAATGATTAACAGCAAGCACAAACTATGCAAAAGCGGCAGCTCTTCCGGTGCACTCAGTGTCCGAAATCACTCGCTGCACAGACCGATAGTTGTGTGATATCAAAGTACCGCTAAAGCGATTAGAGAGCAGACGGTTACGTATGCTTTCGAATCACTCTCGCAGTACTTTGATGTCATGCATCGATCTGTCTGTGCAGCGCCACTTCAAGTCCAACACACCTAATCACTTCTTTTGTTCCAGAATGAATCAGTGTTTTGAATGAATCATTTGAGTGAATGATTCAATGACTCACTCATAAGCAAAGTCACTTAGCTTTTCTCACATGAATCAGTGTTTTTGAATGATTCGTTTGAGTAAATGATTCTACTGGCATAACTATTTAACATGCAAAAAGATTGTGAATCCATGTTAATATATTCACACCACCTCTTTGAACCTGTGTAAACAATACATCTTTAGTTTAAGAGATGCAACTTCTATAAAAATAGCTATAGAAAGGCAAATATAATAATAGTATAATTGGCTCACAATGATGTAAATAATACCAAAAACATCCCTCTTTATGCATATACACATAAAACAACTTGCTTAATAAGGACTTTGGTTTGGACCTGAACCTGTGTATCCAGCATGAGCACAAGAGGCAAGAAGAGAATTTCAGATTTGCAGCATCATGACTTTAAAATTAATGTATTCTAATTTAATATGTGCCAACAGAACATGTTTGAACTGGCACTGACAAAAATGAGGTTGAACATGAGTGTCATCGGATCCAGCGTAATTCACATCCTTTATTCATGTGGGGACTGTCACAACAAATAACATTTCATCTGTGGCTAAGGTAAAAACTTAATTACTATGTAGGGATACCGTGGTGCACGTGGTGCACACAACCATCTTACTCATCTATACATAGGGAAAATAGCGATTTTTCAATAGAAACCGTTTCAAAGCAGCTTTACAGTAATAAACAAGAAAATTAACAGAATTAATGATGCGAAGTTCATCAAATATGAGAGATTCTGCTACAAATCAGCTGTAGAAAGATAAGTGTCATTATTTAGCTCAATGGGCTGATTTCACGCAGCCGCCATTTTGAAATCGAAAGTGAGGCTCCGGTGGGAAGAACCCCGGAAGTAAAGATAAACAACAATGCCTTGGATTACCAACCTGAAGCTGCTGCCGCGATTTACACTATTGGATGTTACTATTCAATATAGGATATATATATAGTTCATTCCTGCTTCTTTTTTTACATTCTGAATTATATATAAAAAAATATTTTATTTATAAATGAATTTCACTGTATATAGTCTAAAGTATGAAAGAAATGTATGTACATTTTTAGAATTGACACAACATCATTAAACACAACAATACGCCATCGCATTCACGACTCTCCTGTGATTAAAGGCGACACTTCCGGTTTTCTTCCCACCGGAGCCTCGCTTTCGATTTCAAAATAACGGCTGCGTGAAATCAGCGTATTCAGTTCAGTGTTGATATTATTCACTGATAACTCAAGAACTGAGTCAGTGAGTTGAACGATCTGATTCATGAACAAATATTTCAGACAAGTGTTATGACTGAGATCAACTGATTAATTCATTGATTAAACTAAAATAACTTGTTCGCAAATCAAAGTATGTAAGCATGTCAAAGTATACCTTTTTGGTCTGTTTACCATGCTTTATACAAATTATACTGAATGGTTTCAGACTATTTGGAATTTAGTGCACTAGTCATATGAATTACTTTTATGATACTTCAATGATACATTTATGATGCTTTTGCTTCCTTATCCATTTATTAATAGCATGGAAATGAGTCACCAGCATGATATTCAAAATTTCTTCTTTAATGTTACACAGAAAAAAGAAAGTCATATAGGTTTGGAATGACATGAGAGTGAGTAAATGGTAACACATTTTTTTTCATCTTCTAGTTCCTCACTGTGGCATTTGCTGTAATAGTATTAATAAGATAAGATGTCCAGGTCTGTTCCCCCTCATTCATCTATAAAGTTATGAGATGTTAATGGCCGTTCAGTTAGCACTGTGAAATTATCTGGAGTGCTTTCCCTGATAGCATCATAGCGGCTTTGCGAAGCCATCAGCTGAAATCTTATCAGCGACATCAGCCTCCTATCTGTGTGCTGACCCGGTTTCATGTCTATAGCTCGCCCGGCTGTCTATTCCTCTGAAACGCTTCACAAAACACATATTACAGTTCATTACTGTGTCAGGTTTGGCCAAATGAATGAATGCCGTGAGACAGAAAAATATGCAGAGCATCCCGAAGGTTACAGAGACTAGAAAAATAATGCTCTTTGAAAAATAGCTCCCATTAGGAATCTGAAGCATTCAATGGAGCATTGCTATTTAACTTTTTTATTTATTTATTATGCACCATCTCTGAGATTGGTAAAGCTCTGCATCTGTCTTAATAAACACAATCCTTGGCCAGACACAACCTTTACACAATCAGTGGTATTGTACAAGTTAGATCACACAGGCCCTGTTCACACCTGGTATTAAATCAAAAGATCTGAAAAAACCCATAGATTTAGCACTTTAGCAAATTCCATGGGGAAATAATTCGATTTTTTCTTTGTAAAACCAAAGAACAGAAATTCTTTGGGTTAGGTAAGATCTTTTTTTTTTATGTTTCTGAAATGTTTTGAAAATCTCACCAAGGCTGCATTCATTTGATAAAATACAGTATAAACTACTGTGAAATATTGTGAAATATTATAACATTTAAAATAGCACTTTTCTATTTTGATAGAAATGAAAATGTCATTTATTCTTATAATGGAATGTTTTTTTTAAACAAAATTAATAATAATTATATAATCTATAAAGATATAATTAATTTAAAATTAATATAATATAATATAACAGTTGTATAAACTTTATAAATAGATTTTTGTAAGAAGTTAAGCTTGTAAACTGTGCTATATTTCTGTAAAAATAAAAATCAGTCGTGACATGATAAATCAAATTTGCCTTGATCTTTTGACATATAAGAGGTCTTTGTACCATTAAAACATCCTGCAAGTTTCACAACTTAAAACATCCTCCTCATTATAAACAAAGCATTTATTTAATCAAGCTCCAAATTTGTGCCAAAAAATTTAACATTATATATGAACCTTAAGGAACATATTACAATTAGAATAAAAAGATCCATGTCATGACCCTTTTAAAATAATTGTACATTTTGTTATATAATGCAAAGACATTCATAATTGTGAATGTCAAACATTTATAAGTTTGGCTAAAATGTCCAAATACGTGTTGGGGCCACTGTATAACAAAACCTGTCGCAAATGTTCTCGGATTTTCTTTATACTAGGTGCATGAGTAAAAAAGCAACACTTTTACGGTCTGGTGTTGATTAAGATAAACAAGGTTGGGAAGCACTGTGAAAATATGCAATGATCATAACACACGTGTGCACGCTCGGAGAAGCATTACCCGCGTCTGTCATGACAGCGCTGGCGCTGATCCTTTTCCTTTCCGAGAGGAAAACACTTGGATTGATAACATTTATAATGGATTACGGTGTTTAAAAGTGAAGCCGAAAGCTGTGATAGCATCTCATTTCCACACAAGGAAGAAGAAAGATAGAGAGAGAGAGAAATAGAACATAATGCAGAAGGGCAAGGACAGGCGAGAAGAAGATCAGAGGAATTTTCAATTTTAGCTCGCATCTCCCCCATAAAATTCAAGGCCATCCGTGCATGGCCAGCGAGCGCCACGTGGTCCATCCACGGTGCAAGATAAGTAGTCAGTCTAAAACAATCCGAATGGCGATTAATGGAACGCTTTGTGGATGCTGAGCAAGGCCATGTTTTATTCAAAGCCTCTGGAGGGCTATACTCACAGATAAATCACAGATAAAGACCCAGTGAAAATTGCCAATATTTTCATAGTGCCAAACAAGTCAGCGGGGACCACGTTGGTTTGATATCCATCTCTTTCCCTGCTTAGATTCATTCCACCAGCCCGTAGACACATTGCATCATTCCATCGAATGGGCGATGGCTGTCTCGTGAAAGATCTATCCTATTTATTCAGTCCATCCTTTATTTTTCGCTCTCTGAATCATCTGGGAATTCACCTATATAGACCAAGACAACTATTACCGGACGTGGACGCAAGGCTATTCTCTATTACCTTACATAAGATGTATGAAAATGCACAGAGATCTAACATAATCCTGGAGGAAACCTGCCATGGTGACCTGTGAACAAGGTTAAATCGTAAGGTAAAGGGAGGACCAGATCCATTGTGAGAGAATGCATTGCTAAAACTAAAACTAGCAGCACTACATTTTTCAGTAGTGTGACAATAAACATGGTCTTAATATTTTTGTCTTGTATTCCAGTAAAAAAACAAAACCAATCAACTTGAAATAGCAAAATTGTTTATCAGCACTTGTTTTCATAAAACATTTATCCAATTAACTCTTAAGATCCAATAAGCTTCTTGTATTATCAACACTTGAATGTGGGTACGTTTAATTAAAAAGCAACATTTTGAGCAAAAAGCGGAGAAAATCACATATTTGTCAAAGACTTTGTCTGGATGGGATTCAGAACGATGATCAAAGTAGATCGAGTCTATCAACACCCCTAATGCTTGCACAGTCATGCACCTCATCTTGGGTCGACATTTCATTGGTGATCCTGTTATTTTACATATGCACGTGCTTGCATAATGATATCGCTTGTTTCTGTATCTTCTTCGCACGTGTTTTGATCAGAAGATTAAGTATTCTTTAAGGAGATGCGTAATAGCGCCCCCTACCGTATAACAGTGAAAACACGGAAAGCAGGAAAATTACGTTAATGAAAACGTTTTCTCATAAATGGAGGTAATTTCCATCAATGGCGGGGAAAGAGTTACGTTTATTTCTGGTAAATTATTCATGTTTTAGCATAAATCTCACTAATTTGTTAGGGTTATGTTTAAAGCAATAAAAATAAATAAATGGCATAATACACATTTAAGAATTTTTTTCATTTACACAAAAACTGCTGTAATAAAACTTTTTTTAGTGAATCAGTTTGTTTTATGGTTAATTTCAATGAATTATTTCAAAATATGACAATTCATATTCAAGTCATCCTTCTGGAACTCATTTTTTTTTTATCATTTGTTGTAGGAGAATAAATACTTAGCATCAACAAATATATTTATAAATATTCATACATTTAAGTTTATTTTTATAAATATTTATACTTTATTATTATTTATTTATAAATAATTCTATTTTTTTTTTTCGAAAAAAAGAAAATTGTTAAAAAGATCTATATACATTATGAAAGTGCACTTAAGGTGAAATTGAAGTCTTTATTAAGTGATCATTTTCATGTCCACCCATGTTACAGGCTGTATTGACTAATCCAGTGCTTGCTTGGCTATAAACACTTTAAAAAGCCTAAGTGTAGTTAGTTACATAACTTATAGTCTAGCTAACTACTTTTCAAAAGGGTGTAGCTTCACTATAGGAAGTTATTGTTCTCATCAATACACCACTTGCACAGTTAAACGCAAACGCTGTTTATTAAACCACTAACTGCACCTTGCTGAGTCTTGTGTTCAGAAGAAGATCAACAAAAATGTCACACTTCTCTTGCCTTGTGAGATGTAAAGGTTTCTTTCCCCCAGCTGTGTTCGAACACACTACAGCATCAGCTGCACTTTAGACTGTTTAAAAATTTATTCTGAATTAACACTTACTGACAGAAACATCTCGCTTGAGCACATGGAGAGTCACAATATAGACTCGTGTTCTTTGAAATCCTTCGGTTTTTAAATATTGAGGGGGTCACGGATTCTTCCATCTTGTGGCAGTAAACAATAACAGTGTGATTCAGAAGGGAGAGCTTACACAAACCCGCACACACACACACACGCGCGCACACACACACACACACACACGCACACACACAAACAGAATCCAGTGGAGACAAGCGGCGAAAGGAAAATATGTTTGTCAGCAGAATCTTGGCCATATTTCTCTGTATAACATCCAGTGGGTTTTTGAGAGTGTAATAGCAGGATACGGATTGGAAATGAGCGAGTGAGAGAACAAACCATGAATTTCAAAAAGAAACGGGGAGGTGAGGATGCGAAGAAAGAGAGAGAAAACCAGCAGATCCTTGATGTAGCTTGTACAGATTTGAAAATAAAACAAATTAGCAAGGCTATTTTGTTGTTGTTGTCTTGTTTTAGGGGTTCTTAAAAGGATAATTCTGTCATTGTTTCATCTGTCATTAAAAAGAGTGCTCAGGGTCAGCGTTAATATTGTCAATGAAAATGATTGTAAGCAAATTTTTTAAAACAATAACAAAGATTTGCACTGCATTACGACAAGATTGCATTATAAATGTATTTAATTAAAACATACTTTAGATGAAAATATGACAAAAATAATACTGTCAAATATTATTGCACAACAAATTCTGATAGAATAACATAATGTAATATGTTGTTTTTAAATGTTGATAAATTAAATCATCAAATATTTGCACAAAAACAATATGAACACAATATTTCAAAAGTTTGGGGTCAGACGATTTTTTTGTTTTCGAAAGAAATCTCTTATGCTCACCAAACCCGCATTTAATTGATCAAAAATACAGTAAAAACAATGTTATTGTAAAATATTATTACAATCTAAAACAACTGCTTAATATTTTAATGTATTTTAAAATATAATTAATTCCTGTAATGGCAAAGCAAAAACAAAAAAAAATCAGTAAGCACTACTCCAGTCTTTAGTTTCACTGAATAAAAAATATTAATTTATTTCTTTCATAAAAAACTGACCCCAAACTTTTAAACGGTAGTGTAAATATACACATACATATTATATATGTATAATATAAAATGTTTAATTTTCAATAAAAATGACTAATGAATGAATATGACATGATGAAATATTAACTAAATTGAATGGATATTTTAATAAAAATTGAAAAACTATTACAAAAAACTGTGTAAAAATTAACACCAGCCAGAATATTCACCTAAAAATTTATGTTTTGTGTTCCACAGAATAAATTAAGTCACTCAAGCTTTAAGTGAATGATAATTGAATTAACTATATTGAATTAACTTTCCCTTTAAGAGAATGCCAATGATGGAGTGACAATAAAGCAGACCAGCTATCCAAAAGCATTCTTCACAGGCTCCTATGACAGCATGGCTCATTTCTGAAGCCGATCGGGTTGTTAAAATGCATTGCAGTCTATTAATGGAGGTTCTGTGTTGAGTAATGAGTGCAGAGACAGGGGAGAAACACCCAGGAGAGGCGGCCATCTTTTTAACCCACTTTTTAAAATTCACTCGGCCAGACGTTGGGAGCTTGCATGGAGCCGACATCAGTGGTGAGAAAATGCCAGTCTAAGCTTAATGAAATCAGTAGGCCTTCAACATCTGAATAGGAAAACAAAAGCAAAACGGCAGCAGAAAGCGAGAAAGCTGAGATTTGAGGGGGATTAGAGTATTCCGACAGTCAGCAATATGTAGTGAGAGACGAGGAAAAACCTGGTAGAAGCACTTAATGACTTTTTTTTTTTCTCATGACAAGCACGAGCGCTTGAGGCACAGCTAGTTTATGCATGTGTGGAAAATGGAAGTTACACTCGTATGTCAAGCTCTAAGAACTAAGAGCCACCGGCACGCTTTTCTGAGACGTTCTACTGGTAACTAAGTCACTTCACATCAACAGCATCCATCCACCCTCGCTTGCTGTTTACACACTCCGCCAGAAAAAAGAGAGAATGTAATGGGTCAAAAAGCCCTTGAGATAACATCTTCATTTATCGCTAGCTGAAGCAAGAGCACATAGCTGTGAATAAATTACCAAAGCACAAGACAGTGAAGTTGACTGAGTAATGTTTTCTTTACTAACACAGCTAGTGATTCAACAAGTACAAAAGTCTTTTCCACTGACTGCGTGTTAAAGAAGCTGGATGGATGGATGGATGGATTGATAAGTGGGTAATTAATTGGATGGATGGATGGATAGATAGGTGTGTGGATAGATAGGTAGATAGATAGGTGGTTGGGTAATTGTATGGATAGATAGATGGATGGATGGGGTAATTGCATGGATGTATGGATGGATGGATGGATGGATGGATGGATGGATAGGTGGGAGGGAAATTGGATGGATGGATGGATGGATGGATGGATGGATAGGTGGGAGGGAAATTGGATGGATGGATGGATGGATGGATGGATGGATGGATGGATGGATGGGAGGGAAATTGGATAGACGGATGGATGGATGGATGGATGGATGGATGGATGGATGGATGGATGGATGGATGGATGGATAGGTGGGAGGGAAATTGGATAGACAGACAGACGGATGGATGGATGGATAGGTGGGAGGGAAATTGGATAGACAGACAGACGGATGGACGGATGGATGGATGGATGGATGGATGGATGGATGGATGGATGGGAGGGAAATTGGATAGACAGACAGACGGATGGATGGACGGATGGATGGACGGATGGATGGATGGATGGATGGGAGGGAAATTGGATAGACGGATGGATGGATGATGGATGGATGGATGGATGGATGGATGGATGGATGGATGGATGGATGGATGGATGGATGGATGGATGGATGGATGGATGGATGGGAGGGAAATTGGATAGACAGACAGACAGACAGACGGACGGACGGACGGACGGACGGACGGACAGATAGATAGATAGATAGATATGGATAGAAAAGTCAGTTTAAAATCAGTTATATTCACAATAATGTTCAGAAAATCAAATTATTAAGTTCGCAAGGCATAAAACATGTAGAGGATTAACAAATGCAGATTTCAAAATGCACTGGCACTAACAGCACATATGCATCACCTAGAAATCTATTTGATGTGTGTTTTTAATCACACACACAAAAAAAAGAATCTTCCATATAAAAATGATCCATTCGGGTATTTATGATGTGTCTTATGAATAAATTTATGAATTTATTAGAATGCATGCATGAATGAAGTTTGTGCACACTAATTAATTAGCTATATGCTTTCCAGATGAAGCACTTTTTAACAGATGTCTAGGAGACGTATGTGTGCATAAATGGCTCTCACACTGGCCCTCAGGCAATCATCCTTATTGTTAAGCCTTGAAATATGATATCTGGAGAAAAAAAATCAATGAAGGAAATAATGGTTCTTGTTTTTTACCTTTGCATAGTCTTTTAAATATCGACCACGGCTTTTGGCCTGACCAACTTCTGCAAAGTTTGCTTGCCAGCAGGAAGTTCACAGGGTCAGTCTAAACTATCTGTCATTGTGTACTTTATAAAGCACATTCACAGTCTGACTCTATCTCTGCCAAGATATTGTGACAGTTTCTGCTCTACAGATAAGGACTGAAGGGCACACGATTGCAAAATTCAGAGCATTTGATAAGAGTGAGGTATTAGACGTTTTTCATTGTCAAAATACTTCCTTAATATAAAAACACAAATATAAGTAAGAGATTTATAGGCTGACTTCCTTAAAAAGGAGGGAGAGGGAATATGTAAATGTTTTTTCACATTTTGCATAAATTACACACTTCAGCTTTAATGAGTGACGAGTGATAGTGTTAACACCACACATGCGGTGTAGCACTGGCAAACTAGACACGCTTCAAATCAATTTCACAGAAAAAGTCTCACATAGTGAGTCACCAAAAAAAAAAATCTGAAACAAATATTCATCTACCCAAAATGCACGACAAAAGGGCAAAATCTTTTGTATGGAAACAGTTGTGGCAATTTCTAACTTCTGTCAGGGAACATTTGTGATGAGGCGAGATTTATGAGGATCGATGTGATTATAGGCTACGATCCTTTTTTCTGCTGACGTGGAACCGGACAGACTTTCGAGAACACTATGTGATGACTGTGGGGATATGGCAGGGATAAAGTAAACACGATTAAATACACCCTTTTCTTCTTTAAGAGGATGTAGGAAAAGGGTTAAGTTCATTATTTTGGGCAGGTCATCAAAAGAAGAAAGTTCTCTTGACAAAAGAACTGGCCAATAGGATTCTGACAAAAAGCTCACCACACAATTTCAGGTCAGGAACATAATAAAAAAAGCTTGTGTGGATGTTATATATCAAATTAAACATGCCGATTCAGATCAGTTCATTATCACTCAACATCCATGATGCATCAACATGATCCCTAATGAAATTGCAAAACTGAAAACATAATACTACACTTTACCTTAAATGGGATGTCTGGCTCATGCTAAACACGGCCTAAGTATTTCTGTGCCAAATACACTCCTTCAGGGTCTGTATAAGTTTCGGAACGTTTTTTTCAAGTATGTGAAAGATGTCAACTTTATTTATACAGCGCTTTTTACATTACAGATTGTTTCAAAGCAGCTTAGTTATTAATTTAGTTCATTTATATATATAGCTGCTCTGGAGAAAATCGTGATGTCATCGTCCAGCTCAGTTCAGTTCTCATATAATGGTGTCAATGCAGGACGATCAATAATATTGTTGAATATTAAATGTCCCCAACTAAGCAAGCCAAAAGCCAAAGGTGAAAAGAGCGACAGTGGCAAGAAACCAAAACTCCATCAGGCGACAGAATGGAGAAAAAATACCTTGAGAGAAACCAGGCTGAGTTGTGAAAGTGTGTTTGTTTGTTCCCGGCATTTCGTTGACGAATGCCCAGTTCGACACTGGATTTGCAGGTCGTTTGAAACTGAAAGCTGGAGCAGTCCCAGCAATAAAAGATCCCGGTCATGAGTCGGAACCGCAGGCGGTAAGTAAAACTGCATCAAATGTCTGTGTTTTGTTAGGAAAAGTGCATATAATGTAAACAACACAGACGTACAATGAATCAAAAGTTATCCAGGGATAATTTTGTGTGTTTAAATACATTTGTTTAGCTGAGCACCATAACTGTCCATTTGTTTATTCTTAAACAACTCCGCGCTCGTGACTCTTTAGCTCCGCCCATGGCACGACTCCAGGCCTTTTTCGGAAAGAATCGGTACATCTGTATCTGTCTTTTATAAACCTGATAAAACGAAAGACTCTTCGGAGATATGAAGGATGCAATACTACTCTATAGGTACTCAAGATTAACATGAGATTGGCAGAAACGTACCATTTAAAATCCTGTATATTCTACACATTCTTACACAGAGACTTCTATCACTTCTACTATCACCTCAGATGGGTGGTGTTTAAGTATGCTAGTGATTTCCCCCCTCAAACTCATTTTATTAGTTAAATAGATGGCACAACCCGGGTTCCAACACTCCTCGCTCTCAAGAATGTAGTCATTATAATTAGCTTAATTTAAGAACAATAGCAGTACGTTGGAGTTCCTCACAAGTGTAAGCACACAAGTTTGTGTGCATGCGTGAGCTTGTGATGAGGGAGTGGGAATGACTTATAAGCAATTCAACAGAATTATGTGAAAATGACTGATAAAAGGCTTATTTATAGTGCTCTGGGAGGCTGATCATGAATGGATATGCTAATACACTACAAAAGGAAATTATGGAATGATAATTCAAACCTTTCCTTTGATGACACAAAAATACACTCTTGTGCATTAATATTCATATTGCTCCCTTAATATTCGACTTACATTTATGCACAAGCATTTCATGCTAATTGGTAATGTGGCACTAAAACGATCTCTGCTTGCATGAACGCCCAAAGTAGCTCATAAGTTTCAGTGAGCTCTAAGAAACTTTGTCTGTCTGTTCAGAAACCTAAAATATTGGTTTATACTTATATTTCATTCAGTATTGAAAAGTATTGGTAAAAAAGTCCAGAACAAATAAAAATGTAATTACTTAATCCATTTTTGTAATCAAACTGTTCACTTTTAGCAACATTCTAACGTCAATCTCTATTGAAATTAATTGCAATTTATTATTATTTAAATAGGAATTTGAATTGAATCGGCCACATCCCACAGAAGTTGAGTTGGAATTTGAATTGGAATGACAGGAAAAGGACTGTAATGAATCTCTGAGTGCAGCAGAGATTACGTATTTTTGTAGGCCAAAATCTGGAATTGAGTTAGCATTTTAGCACTTCCAGTTCCTTCGTCCCAAAGTTAATGGATTTTTTGAATGGGTTTCTGGTTTAATGCCTGAAATAAAAGTTTGTGGTGAACACAAGCTCAAGATATTTTCATGGTTTATTCTACAACATAAAATACATTAGTAATTCCCCCTTGTGAGTTCTTAAAGCTTTTACTTGTCTTCAAAAAGACAGATGCTAAAAAGTGTCTAAATAAGACTGCAGTGGATGTCAGGGACATTGAACGTCAACACGTCAAACGGGAAAACTGTCTGCTTTCATAGCCTTGTTGTATTTATATGAGCGCTCTTGCAAACTATTTCAACTCAAACTTTTAGAAAATGTTTTTTCATGTGACCGTGGTGTAGTTTGTTTAGAGCCTATGTTTAACTTTTACTTCTTGCGATCGTATTTAGTCTTCAAAATTCATAAAAGTTGTGTTCATTTGTGAAGATTACATGATGAACAAAATGTGTAAAGGCCTGTTCAAAACAAGAACGGTAAAGATAACTATTGCATCCACACCAATGAATTATATTGTTCTGTTTATTATGAGCAGTCCTGTTAATCTGCTGCTTTAAAATCAGATGGTTTCTGATTGGCTGTCAATCTTTTACTGTACATCAGTTGTGTTGTTATGGTTATAGTTGTGGTGTGGACTCTGCTATTCTTTTACATTTTGAGTGTTTTTTTTAACTATATCTTTACCGTTATCGTTATTATTTTCCTTGGTGTGAACGGGCCTTGAGAATCATAAACTTTTGTTGGATAGCTTATTTTCTGCAATAATCCAAAAGCCTATGGAAAAATCCTACTGGGATTTGTCAAAAGTATCAGAGTGATGCAAACTTCGAGGTTGGCCTAGAAAAATATCTCTTCACTGTTAATGCATTCTGGGAAATGTGTTTTTAGTCAGGGCCTAAAACTAACCTTTTGCCACACCTGCCAATGACCGGTGAATTTACCGGCAATAAATATTTTTTACCAGCCATGAAACATAGATTAATCCTTTTTTAAGTTACAGAAGTTATACAGTCTAGAGCAGTGAGTGATTTTTCTTTGTCTTTTGTTTTTGGATTAAAATTAAAAACACAGACAGCAGAAGGAATATTAGGCTGCTGTCACTTTAAGAGCTGCACGGATCCAATATACTGATACACAAGTGTTTTCTTTCTCAACTGTTTGCGTTCACTTAAGACATAACTGACTATGTTTATGAGGATACTTGCCAAGACGGGCCTTTTGACATTATTTTGTTTCAATACATCTGTTCAAGCGCAAGAAGACGCGAAAGAGAGCTCAATTCAGTATTGCTGCTTTGTCTGAGAAGCAGATTTCAGCGCTTCAGTAACGAGTAATGAATCGAGTTCCCTTTCGCGTCTTCATGTGCTTGAATATTTCAATTGCCAAGGCTTAAACTTTTGTGATGATGCAGCAATGGCGTGTCAACTGTCCCGAGCGTCGTTCACGTTCACGTTCAATCGTCATTTTGCGTCATCGGAGGATTTTTGGGCCAGAGGCTAAAGACTACAGCCAATAGGAGGGGCTGTCCCGCATGTTTTCAACCCACCCATAGGGGGTGGGATCTCACTCACAGAATGTACACATAGTATCAGCCGTCTTTCTTTGGAAGCTAAGCTAGCAGGCTCTTGTTCTGTGGAGAAAGCTGAGTAGTAGGAGAAAGCTGAGTAGTAGGGGTTAGCATCCTCTTTTTCCCGGACATGTCCGGCCGTCGAGATCGTCCAAAATGTCCGGGATTCGGCTTTTGGTTTCTGCAGTCACCATTCATTGTTTACATGCACACCTTTTGTTTCAATCTAACTGAATTCATTCCGATTGGTGAATCTGAATGTAGTGTTTACATGAACGCTAGACAAGTGATCGGTTGATGTGCGTTTTAACATTGCTAAGAAAATTCCCGCTCCTCCGTGTGAGAGATACGAGATCGGTGCGTCTCAGTAATCACGCCACCGGCCTCGCGCCGTTCTCCCGCGCCCCTCAGCCTCGTCCTGCTCGCCACAGTAAACATAATGAATGGCGACTGTAGAACGCAAAAGCAGAATCCCAGACATTTTGGGCGATCTCGAAATACCGGACAAACTCGTCACGGAGTCTCACTAGTAGACTAGCCTTCTTGTTTTCAACTGCGCTCTCTAACCGGTAGGCGTGGGTTGGGAGTGGCCTCCTAGGGCAGCGAAGCAAGTGCATTCTGGGAGTTGTTGTCTTTCATCCGCATAAGCCAAAAATACATTTTCTGGCTTTTCTCAGTCTAGAAAGCTCCAAATTGAAAAATTATTTCAGATTTCTTCTACATAAATGACCTATTTTAAATACACATTCATCTTTCCAGAGGTGAAGTATCCCTTTAATTATACTTGGGGGGAAAATTTTAATTCCTCAGCTGAACTGGAATTTACACAACATTCCCAATTCAGAATGGCGCACAAGTATGTTTTGGAGCTATTGTGAACTGTGCACTGTAATCCTATTTGTTGGAGGTGAGAGGCTAGATTGTTTCTCACTACGGGTCCTCTGCCCTCCCCGGTTTCCCTGTCACCTCATTCCTGATGAGTCTGTGTTGTTGATGTTTTCTGGAACTCATTTCACCAGCCCTGGAGGTTAATTGTCTCTAGCTCCCTCATGTCTCTTATTGATTAAGAGCGTGGGCTGGAGCAGCTCAACTCATTGGCACCGATTCACATCTTCACCAGGAGGCAGGGCCTTGAACCTTGTCACTCCAGGGAGGACTGTTCCATCCTGGGCTTGCCCACAGGGACTCGAACCCCTGACCACCACTGGCACAGGCAATATCCTTTGTTGAACAGCCTGTGGAATTGCTCTAGGCTGGTCTTACTCACTGTGAAGAAAATGGAGCAGGCCATGGGAAAAGTCATTCTCAGCCACAGCAGGCGTGAGAGACGCTGCTAGCAAGTGCTGTCCTGCTCTCACTGTGAAGCTGTCAATCTCTCCAAGATGACACTCCGTGGCGGGCCTGTCATAGTTCATCATCGCTGATTGAGACACAGGACCCTGAGCGCAAGTTACAGACAACAAGTCCAAGAGCAAGTCTAGACATAAAATGTTTGTCGGGCAAATGCGATAAAAGAAACAAGACGCAGCCCATAAGGACTGTCATCAAAAAAATACTTTTTCCTCGAAAGAGGAGCGACCTTGCAGTAAATAAAAGAAAATGCAATTTATCTTCTTCATGTTCAACATACCGGAGAGCAACCAACTGTCATGGAAAATACACAAACAAATCACAACATTTTCCTTATTCCCATCTCTCAGGTTTAAAAAAAATTGATCATCCAAAAAATGCAAATTCTGTCATTACTCAGCTTCATGTCGTTTCAAACTTGTATGCAACATTTCTGTTTAGAATCTTTACGCTTTTTTTCCATACAATGACAAGGTGTAGTCATTACATCAAATACAAGTAGTCCATAACTATATTAATAAGGAATAGACATGGACTTCTTCTATGGTGCTTTTACTATTTTATTTTATTTTTTCCATACAATGACAAGGTGTGTCTATACAAGTGTGTCAAGGACTGTACACGTAGTCCATATAACTATATTCCAAGCTCGAAGCTATACAATAGCTTTGTGTAAGGAGTAGACATAAAAATAATCAGAAGAAATAGACTTTCTCTATGGTGTTTTGACTATTTTATTTTATTTTATTTTATTTTATTTTATTTTATTTTATTTTATTTTATTTTATTTTATTTTATTTTATTTTATTTTATTTTATTTTATTTTATTTTATTTTATTTTATTTTATTTTATGGAAAAAAACAACAACATACAGGTTGGGAACAACATGAGTTTGAGTAAATTATTAGCGAATAATACATTTTGGGTGAACCATCACAAAACCAGTGAGCTGAATCAATCAGCACTAATCTATAATTCAAGCATGGGATGAAACGAACAGTAGACGCTATGACAAGTTTCCTCACTACATTCAGTCTCTCTTTGTAAAGCCTTGCTCCCTGTCCACCCACTGCCATCTGCAACGCTCAGCTTTGGACACACAGCTTGGCATTTTGTCCGGGTTGGCAGTTCACCGTGGCAATAACCAAATGTGCCCCTGTTCCTTACAGTTGTCAGAAAAACAGACATAAAAAGAGTGACAATGACGAGAAGCGTGTTTGTGTGTTACGACAGTAGTAGAATAACTCATCACCTTGCTTTTAAAGACGTTCCTGTCATTCAAAACCAAAAACCTGTGAAACTGTGATTCACGGCTGCCAGTGCACTTTTACACAACAGAACTATAAACTACAAGTTATATAGAGTAATTTACGTTTAGACACAACATGGCCAGCTCTTCTGGTTAGTTTTGATCATGAAACGAAAATAGTTTTGACTTTTTACAGGAATGTTTATGTTGCAAATACAGGCAAGATGAAATATCACCATTTAAGGAAAGTCACTTGTCCAATTAAATTAGTGGAGCGAAACAAACTATTTGTATAATGAATATTATACAGGGTGGGCCATTTATATGGATACACCGCAACAACATGGGAATGGCTGGTGACACCAAAGTCCCGTTTGTGGCACACCAGTACATGTGAGGGGGCAAACTCCTCAAGATGGGTGGTGACCATGACATATACTAATGTGCCACAAACAGGACCTCAATATCACCAACCACTCCCATGCCACCACGGTGTATCCATATAAATGGCCCACCCTGTACAGTATACAGTACTTGTTATATGTTATAGAAATTTTTATTTTAATATGCCGTAATAGACATTGCATATTACAATTGCATGCAACTAAACATTGTTTGGAAAATTTGTAATGACTCAGGAATGAGGAGAAAGACTGTTTGGAAACATTCTATAAATCTTTTTGTGACACTGATATTACTAAAGCCTTTTTTCCAGACAGATTGTATTACAGATAGTGACATGGATGGCTTACCAAGCCAATGCTCTCCTGTTATCTTGCCAAATCCTTCACGATAGGCCTCCCAGTCACGGAAAAAGTTAACAGAGCCATCTTCTCTGCGTTGAATCACCTATAAAAAGACAAGTTAGAATGTCATTGTTGTACAGTTAAACTCGTTTTTATTAATCACCATGCAGAGGTGATTCGTGCATTAGCCCCCTATACAACAGGAAAATGAATGATTGTCATTTCCACAGCGTTAATGCAAACTGGAACCTCCCCTGATTACTTTTGCCTTGTGGTGTAGTTACAATATACTATATTGCGAATACTAACCCCTGACCCTTTGGGCTAAACTGCCTTTATGAGGGATGCATGATATATCATTACCATATCAGGCTGATATTAGATTTTCTTTTTTATTCATCAAAATCAGTTTGTTTATATATAAATATAAATAACATATCACAGTTTAATTTGTTTTATATATATATATATATATATATATATATATATATATATATATATATATGAGATTGATAAAATATTGTTACAATTAGGGCTGGGATAAACGATTTTTTTTTCAAACGATTAATCTAGCGATTATTTTTTCGATGCATCGATTAATCTAACGATTAATTTTTCAGACCGATTCGATTTCGATTCGATTCGATTCTCGATTATCTCCCCATTAATTGACTACTAACAATTTATACATGTTGATTTACATATCTGAATGAAAAAACATGAATTCCTTAACATTGCAATATATGTTTATTGCTCTTAAAATTACAAAATAAAAGACTATACAAGTGCAAAGTAATGCATTCTTAGTCAGAGATAGCATTCAATAAAACCTTGAAGCCTTGAAAACACATAGCTTACTGAAACAAGCTTACTGAACACATAGGGCCTAGCTTACTGAAAAAAAGTTCTTTCAGATGAAAATAACAATAACTTGATGACTAGCATTCAATAAAAAAATAAAAAAGGTCACCCAAAATACTTGTCTAGAGCAACTGAAAGAATACAGTAACCAATGTAAACTTGAGGGCTTTAAGCTAATACAGAGAGTGCTTTTCCAACAAAAAATAAATAAAAATGAACAGTGGGAGCCAGCAGCCTGTCATGGAGAAAAAAAAAATCTCCGAATGCTCCACGTGAAACTTTGGTGTTCCGCCCTTTTTCTATCGTGTCTAATGATTTTGGTTAATATGCACGAGGGAGAGAGAGAGCAAGACAGCGCTCGTGTAGTTTGAAGACTGTGAGTGCGCGCGCGCGGCCGGGGCTCTCTCTCGTACGCGCCCCAGCAGTCATTCTATTCTACATCACTCACCGATCAAATAAGGCTTTGACAGCCGCCAAAAAAAAGATCAATGCAGAAAAACCCCTGGATTGGTTATATAACGTTGGACAGAATGTTGATCCGGCCATCGCGTATATTCAGCGCACATAAGGTAAACGTTTTGCAAACGTTTTTTAGAGAAATAAAAACAGGTCGACGAATCGATGCGCATATTTTGCGTCTACGTATTTTTTGCGTCGACGTCATCGATGATCTCGACGCGTTTTCCCAGCCCTAGTTACAATATATATCAGTTGATATCAAACATTAATTGTGCATGCACTCTATTTATTTAGATCACATTTAGATTTGCTGTTGTCTAACACTCAAACTTAATCTTTCAAAACATTAATAATTTAATAATACTGATAAATCTTATCTTTAGCAAATCCCAAAATGAATATGCATGCACATATATTATGTATAACATGAAATATTTTTTGGCATACTGTACATTATAATGTTGTGCGCTTGTAGCATTTCTTGAATTATTTTCTAGTGTTTTATTTTTATTTTATTTATACAAAATACTAAAGAATTTTACTATCAGCCATAACATGCAAATAATTATCAGCTTATCTGTACTGGCCAGAATCTGTGCATCCGTCATTTTTTAAGTTACCTTTCAGTATTGAATGAAATACATATATTCACATTTCTCTGAGCTTGACAAAACACGCTCTATGATCGTATGTGGTGTATGTGATTCTGTCTTAGAATTTGGCCAACCTACTCTTTGGAACAGTCTTTTTCGACAAGAACGCAGTTCTACAGTATGATGCCTCAGAAAGCTGTTTAGGTAGGCATGTCACTAGGTTTTGGAACATATAGGTTTTGTGACCATTACCAGACAGGCGAGTACAGCATCTTATCATTATCTTATGTCAACCCTCTGTTCACTTCTACTTAAAACCAGAAAGATAATGAATCCTAGTGTTTCAGTCTCTAGGTAGTTAACTTTCCTGCAGGTAGATCCTTTGTCTTTGGTATGCAGATGTATTCTTTACTCTTAGAGAAATGAAAAGGAAACATGTAAATTGACTGGAGATGGATATTTCAGGAGCGCGGTACAGAGGACGAGTGTAGAGGGGTCGGGGTCCTCATGGGAAAGGTGACGCATATGTGGAATTCAAAGTGAAATTCAGACACTAATTGACTCCTGATCCCTTTATAGAAGATTAATCAGGCAGGCAGTGGATCAATGGCTGTTGAAAATGCCAGCAAAGGAGAAGTCTTGCCATCAATGTAAATGAGCCAAGCACAGTGCCCTCCTCACATGCTCACCAGTGCTTGCCAAGACGAAAACACACATTCCTCCAGGGACAGTTCCCACAGGGACATCCTCACCTAAACAAGACAGGAACGAGGAAATCCACCTTCCAACCTCAATTAGAAATATTGCAATTATGAACCTGTTTATGAGATGACAGAGATGTCAATGTGTTTGTTTCAAATAATGCGCACACATGCGTTCTTATGTTACTTACAAAGAATAGTTTACTCAATAATGTACCTTTTGTCTTTGAATTTCTGTGAACAAATTTGTAATTTTTTTTGCTCTATCTGATATATTTTTATATATATTTTATCATTTTTTTAATATTAAATATTCTATTCTATATATATATATATATATATATATATATATATATACATACATATATACATATATACAGTATATGTGTGTGTACATGTATATATATATATATATGTGTGTGTGTGTGTGTGTGTGTGTGTGTGTGTTTGTGTGTGTGTGTGTGTGTGTGTGTGTTTGTGCATTATATCATATTTTGAAGTATTAAATATTTAATATTTTCTTTTCTTTTAATATTTACATCTTTTATCAGTTATTGCAAGATAGCAATAAATAAACAGAGAATAAAGAATTCCCCCTAACCTCAGAACTATGAAATGCAACATGTACTTTGTGCACCGCGCTATGAATTACTATGCCGCTTGAAAATCAAGTTTGGCCGCTTGAAGCGCACGCATTGACGTACTTGCGTTGGAGTTTGTTTCAGGCCTGAATGTACTGAAGGTGTTTTTTTCCTCATTAGAGGAGTTTATGTTTAGCTAAGGTGTTTTATGTGCGATGACACAACATATAGATTCTGAAGAGAAGACCTTTGACTGAGACCTCCCGGGCATGTGATCTTAGAAAACACAGCTGCTCTCTCAATAAAACATGCCAACACTCTGTGCAGGTGCTTTGGGCTGCATTCAAAATTAATGGATGTGGCTTGACTCTGAATAAATCCTTTCATTGGTTCTTCTTCCAACTCACAGAGCAACCAAACATTTTTTAATTATTCACCATAATCTCTGTAAATGAACACTGAGTCACCCCGCAGTGGGCTCACTTAATCTTTATTGTACCTCGAGTATAAAACAGGTAATTAAAATACAGGGAAATTTTCATGTTACGATAAATATTTCATAAGACCTGCTTTGAATATTCCCACCGGCGCAGCATGAGCAGAATTCAAGCAAGGCGGCATTTAGGTGTTGGAAAATCAGTTGCATATTTCAGGTGGGCACATCCCGGGCCATCCTGAGAGGGAATTATGGGGGGGTGGGGGTCTTTACTGTGAATATCTCAAGCGTGAATAATAAGTGAATATCCTAAACATTAATTTATTGTGAATGTTATATATTATATATATATATATATATAACATTCAATAATAATAATATGCAATATTAATATAATATATACATTAATGACTTCGGGCTAATTTGTGCGCAAATATAATTTTTCAGCAAATATTGGTTACTTGTGATTAATATGATTAACTGACAGATCATTAATTGAATTGATTGACAGCAGTAAGGATGTAAATAAATCTATATTATTTTCATCATGAGAACTGTCTTCACCTCTTGCTGTTTGTGTTCCTCTGTGGATCTGTTTCCTAATACTGGAGCCACACTCCAGCTGATCCAGCTGTCCCAAAAGCAATTTCTCCTGTTACAATGAATCTCCAATGCCAGCAGAGCACACAACAGCAGTGGTGAGTCCTTCGACACAGATGAGGTTCAGCTCCAGGTCGCTGCATCGGGCCGCACTTTGTCTGACGGACTAACGCAGGCGGATGACCTTGTTCCACAAGAGACGAGAACGAGATGTTCTTCTGTTTCACAATTGCCAAAGAAGACTCCATATGTGCAATTCAGAGAGCTGGAAAATCTTACCACCTTAAGAGTCATGTGCTCTAGGAGAAGCAGCCTTAAGAATCGTCTTGTTATCTCTTAATTATCAACGC
Source organism: Leuciscus leuciscus (assembly GCF_965113295.1). Lineage (NCBI taxonomy): Eukaryota > Metazoa > Chordata > Actinopteri > Cypriniformes > Leuciscidae > Leuciscus > Leuciscus leuciscus. The sequence goes on from NC_138737.1 coordinate 7,496,569, forward strand.
TTTAATTTGCGGCACTACGGCAGACGGCACACAGCCAGGCCCGGGGGAGTTCTGAAACACCTCTAGCGAGCTGGTAAAAATTAATAATTGTTCTCAAAGGCTGAACCTCCCTCATATTAGTTGAAGTATTTCATTTTCAGTCCATGTAAAAGAGGAAGTGTGTGAAAGATTAAAAGGAAAATGAGATTTGTGTTGAATATTCAGAAATGATGGAGTGTTTTGGTTCCCTTGAGCGAATTAGATTACGAATTTATTTCACCGTTTTGAAGCCGGTGGCTCGGTTTAATTCTAAAGAAAAGGAAAAGAAGTGAGAGTTTATTGGTCTTACAACAGTTCTATAATATCTGATTTATCTTTGGGAGTGCAGGTAATGACCTCGGTAATTTCTCAGGAGATATCCCTTGTAATCTTCTTCATTTCTCATTGTTTTGCTATGTTGGTTCGAGGTGAGAAGTAATTCAATTGTTCACAGGATAACCACAGGCCAGATAAGACATTGGGGAGACCAGGGCTTGCTGTCACAATTTTCTCACCAATGAATATTTTGCAGGGAAGGATCATTTTTGAAAGCAAGTTTCTGGTTAGGAACATACATTAAAGTTTTGGCTACAAAAAAAAAACCATTTGAACATTTACCCCGTTATTATTGCCTAGGGAAAAATGCTGTTTATTTAAAGGTATAGCGGAGGATGTTTTACTTCCTGGTGGGTAGTCTAAACTATTGGTCCTCCTAATTGTCAATCATTCTGGTGAATCAATCAAACTTTTCAAAAAGTGGAGAGGGCGGGTCTTATCTAAAATTTGGAAAGATCCTCCGCTATACCTTTAACAGTGGGGCATGTTGTCACAATAGAAACTAAATTGACTATTAAAGGCTTTCAACCTAAATTATAACAGTAAAATAACTATGATACACGTCTGATATTTTAAAATAAAAAAATCGTTATAAATTAAATGACTGTCAGCAAGGGTGTAGAACTACACAAAGAAGATTCAAAACACAGAGTTGAATAAAAATCCATAAGGTAATTCACAGACCGTTCAGACTGACGCAACTACACACATACTAACTTAAACATAGACCAGACAAACACTGAGTGAAGGTGAGGAACTAATATACACATGGTGATGAACTAAATGAAGAGCAGCTGTGATGATGATGATTAGTTACCATGGAAACAGATGAATGGCAGGAAAACTCGAACAAAGGAACACACTTGATAAATGAAAGCAAACTAAAAGTCCACGAAAACAAAACTAACAAACACTGATATGTATCATGACAATTACAACACATAAAACACATGTGATAATTGACATTAAATAGTTGACTCTTATTTTATCAGTTGTGGTTGATAATAAAACAATTAAAAGTTTTATGTAATTTCTATAGCTGTCATAACTATTGCAAAATAAAAATAATAAATGTTTAATATATATATATATATATTTTACAATTTATCACACACAATTTTTTTTTAATATATTTATATTAAATATTAATAAAAATAGTTATTATGAGAACACTTCCATTTATGACAACTAACCCCGGTCGCCCCCAATCTAGATTGCTAAAAAAAAAAACGGCAAAAAAACGTTTCAGCAAAAAAAAAGTTTTGACCAAACGCCTTGGCACTATATTTGATCAAGATCATGAGCAGGAAAAACACAGCTACACCAAGATGGGTCATGTATAATTTAGCCGCCTAAATGAAATGCATAAAAATATGCAAAACTGGATCTTTAATATCCACCGAGTGACAGCAAAAACAGAAAGAAATCAATGACCTTTTATTTGAAGAGCAGAAAACACCTGCAGTTAAAAATATCCTAACCTTCAATGGCATGCTTTGTTCACATCTATTTACTGTACGTGCTGCAAAATCTAAGAATAATGTCACATCTTTAGGTAAACAGCCTCTCCGAGCTTATAGTGGAGCATTTGTGGGCTATAAATGCTGCAGCAGTGTGGGCTGTTTTTCACCGGAGAGTCGCTAGGTACTGGCAGGTTTGGTTTCATATTGCTGAGAGCAGAGAAAACAATCCTGCAGCAAAAATAACTGAAATCAAATCATGTTGTTCGCTCATATTCCCCATTGAGACTCCTCCCGCAGCCAGCAGTTGCACAACAGACCGTTGGTAACAATCTGCTGGGCTGGAACAAGAGAAGACATTCAGTGCCAAAAAACACGACCCCCTCCTGTCACTCTGACAGAAAACAGAGTCTGACCACACTAAGGGCAAAAGGGTGGAGGATTTGTCAATGGTCTCCCCGAGGGCTGTCAATCAACCGAGCTATAAACTTGTGGCGTCTACACCTCTGGTTGTCCTGGCGGAGTGTCAGAGATGGTGATTGAGCGCGCTTGGAGCTCCACAGACGTGTCCTCTTCATAGAACAGCGATATTGTCTCGTATATTCATGTAAAATTAAAACCAAATTGGTAGTGGTACATTCCATGATACAATTGAGCAGTGCAGCTGAATAATTAAAGTCCCCATGAAATCAAAATGAAAGTTTTCTGGCTTTTAGTATGAATATGATAGCCTTGAGGTTATCTATAAGCTAGTGTGCTCCAAAACAACGCCAAAATTCGCATTTAGTAGATATAAGCGTTTAAAACGTATAGTCTCTCACATACGCCGATATGGATCGATGATTTTGATGACATCACTGTTTTCTGTCCAATCAAATGCTCTCTAGAATCGGAAGCGTCCCACCTCCAACACTATAAATTAACACTGAAGCTATGGCTGAAATCAGTCACTTGTTCACACAATTACAATTTTCTATATGGTGAATAATGCAAAGTGCACTATATAGTGGATAGGGAACGATTCAGACGATGAAGTCTGTTAGTGTCTGCTCCAGTCCATAGACACGATAGCACAGAGCGGATCATATGCGCGAGTCGGACCCATTTGAATTCTTCACAGAATGCTGTATTTTAAAGTGATATGGAGGAGATTAGGAGGAGAAACAGTTCAACAGACTCAACATTACAAACAGCGTGGACGAGTAATGATTGTGTTCACGGTTTTACTTTAGTAACAGTTTCATATTTAATCTAAAAGGGGAATGTATTAGACTGTGGTTGTTGTAAGCTGTCAAATGTGGCTTTGCAGATCTCAACAGCTCTGGACGAGCTGTAATATAAAAAAAACGCTACTGGCTATTTAAAAAAAGGGGAGGAGCTGCTCGATATGTCCCGCCCTGTCTTCCTGTTTCAGTGGAAATTCAACACATTGAATAATGCTGCGTGTTTCAAGGCACTTTAGTGGGCCTTTAAATAAATTAATATCGTCATATTAGTGATGATAATATTAGTCATGTCATCTAAATTTTGATTCACAATTTATTGTTTTTTTACATTTATTTGATTCTTAGACCCTGCGTTAACATCCTTATTTGCATATTTGCAGTGTCAGTGTCATTCATTGGATGATTCAGCATGTGACCTGCTCAAGCATTGCGCATCTTCATATTACACATTGCCATCTATAATATCAAGTTTTTTTCCTGAATGGACATTTCGGACTATAATGGTAAGAATTAAATGTTTTCTTCTTCACTCCAAATGGCGCGTTTTCCATTGGCGTTTGACATTTTTCTCATCCACCGCTGAAACAACTGTTTAATGTTTGATGTAATGTAAACTGTTCAACATGTTTGGCACCACAATGCGGGGTTAACACCACAAAAGCGGTGCTAACCCTGATTAAGACCAGGGTTTTATAACCCGGGGTATAAAAGCGGTGCTAGACCTGCTTCTAAATTCTAAAGAGTGAAACGTTCCTTTAATCAGGTTAAAAGCGAGGTTTAGAATGACAATAACCCAAGGTTAAGGTGGAGACTTAAAGTCACACTTTTGTTAAAGATAGATAGCTCAAGCACAAAGCCAGACATTTGTCAGGAGTTAAATGATAAAACAAAAGACATACTGTTCAAAAAAAAGAGTGTTTGATCAAGACTGTTTATCTTGTAATCTTCTTTTGTATTCTGGCATATTGTAGACATGAGACTGAGACTGATCCTTTTTTTAAATATTTGCTTCAGTTTGTGAAGTTGCTGTGAAATGGTTCTGAAGACATAGTTCTCAAGTCTTCTAAAGAAATATGATACTGTACAGCAAAAAAAAAAAAAAAAAACTTTCTAGCCAAAACATAACTAAAATACTGCAAATGCTAAATATATCTGTTGTAAATAGTGCAGTTTAAGGATTTTAAAATTGAAAATATATTCAGTTAAACCTTCAAAATAATATTACAAAAAGCAAGAAAATACAATTTATAGTATTAAAATCAATTTTGAGTAAAAACAAAATATACTATTTAAAATATATTTTGGATAATATAAATATATTTAGAAAAATGTTTTTTTTTAAAATAAAACTAACTAAAACTCAATGACAAATCTTTCATATAGGACCAATTGATTTTAAGCAATTACAAAAAATGGCTCAGAAAAAAAATCGAGTTCTGAGAAAAATCTAGCATAATTTGTTTGCATATGACATTGTGACTTTAGTGTCCAGGTGATTTTTGGAGCCACCGTATACTTAGTGACAGTATTTCAGTATTTCAGATACATATATTTAAAATATGTATTTGAAATACAAAATACTATTTTGTATTTTGTATTTTAAAGCCTTTGGAAAAAAATCTAATGTAATTTGTATTTAAAAATACATTTAAGATGAGTATTTTTGTATTTTCAAAATACATAAAATACTTTTTGCCAGTCAACCTCTTTATCAGGGTATTGATTTTGTGCATCAACTAGTTCAGGCATTCACTAGCTCAGCATTGGATCAGCGATTTTGTTTTTTGGAATAAGGTGAGAATGTCATGATCAATTCTACTTGTTGATTAAAGTTAAAATAGTGCATTATTCACTTCAGTTAACATGAAAGAATAAAAGAGCACAGACAATCAGTCTTGACCGTGACGTAGCTTGTCAAATGTGTTTAAAGCATTACTGCATGTTAGGGCTGGGTGATATGACACTACAAATCATAGTGATAATATAAAGTGTGAATTGATGGAACTTTTTCTAAATCATTTACATACAGTAGATAGGCCTATTTGTGGAGTAAACAAATTTACCCGTGCAGCTTTTAGTGGGCAGGAATTATTGGAACGTTGGAGTGGAAAAAGAAGCACTGATGAATGATAGTCCACAAAAATCTTCAGCTTTTAGTTTTATTGTACATAAAAAATACTAATAAAAAAGGGGTAAATAGTATTAAATGAATCAAAATTCATTCTAATTTTAAATTTTAGATACACTTTCTAACTTTACATAAAATAAACATAAAATTACTTAAAAAGCATTGGACTACCCACAACAACAACAACAACAACAACAACAACTCAAAAGAGTTTGAAATTCAGTTTATGCTGAGATTTTGGTCATATCGCTCATCCATATTCTTTGCTAGATAGCAGAAAAGGTTCCCCCAGTTTTACATACAGTATGAATTTTTTAATAGTGTTCACCACAAGTAATAGACTACATTGTAACCAGAAATAAGTATATAAATGGCTGCTATTTTGCATACGTTTATTTGTAATTGCCAGAAAGAAAGAGAGGGCAGAGATGAGGTTAGGAAGGAAAAGTCAGTAGGCCTATGTTGTTTCTTCATTCACTGTGACCTATCCCTGCACTGGACGGCCAATTTCACATGTATTTTGTGTATTTTCAAAATACAAAATACTGTATTTGTATTTAAATACATTTTTCCACACAGTATTTTGTATTTGTATTTTAAATACATTTCCATGTATTTATGCCCATCTCTGCGTATACTTGGTTCAACAGTCACTGCACTATTTGCAACTAAAATAAAGAGATTGAATTCATAAAAGAGGCATAACAGGATGAATGCTAAAAAATCCCAGTCTTTTGTTTAGTTTATGGAGCAGATTCTGCCTCTTTCTGGAGTCGTGCAAAGTTAAAATGGAGCATGATGTCTGCTGCATAACTAGAATTTACCATGAAAACAAAACTTTTCCCGAACCGAAAGCCAACTGAATGCACAGCGTCTCTGAGACACTTCTCTATAAAAGGCTTTTGGCAACAGTGTGACACCAAGTCATTTGAAATGACGTCAAGAGTGAGTGCAGGTCACACTTTGAGTGCTGACCCTTTCCTTCTCTGCTTCTCACTAACACTAGCGCTCTAAATTACAGTGAAAACACCAGGAATGAAAACCAACCGCAGATAGATCACACACAGTATCTATACTGAACAACCGTTTTATTCTTTATCAAGGCAGATACACAGCCTGGCTCCCATAATGCTGGGAAAAATAAAGAATAAAAGACAAACAAAATGTAGCAATTCTTCATGCATGACAAAAGACATGATTAAACAATCTGAAGGGGTGGATTTCAGACCACTACATGTTCTTACTGATACTCAAGATATTTAATCAAGACTGTTAATCTTGTAATCTTCTTGTGTATTCTGGCATTTGTTATTGTAGACTTTTATTATAGACCGATCTTTATTTTTTTATATTCGCTTCAGTTTGTGAAGTTGCTTTGAAATGGTTAGTAAGAAACAATAATTTCTCACTCCTATGTCATTCCTTGCACTGCATGTTATATTTTTATTTTTTTGTGGAACACAAAAGCCACAAAAAAACCCCATCAAAATATCATAGAAAAAGTCTTCTGAAGACATATGATACTATATAGCAAAAATATATAGTTTTTCTTGCCAAAACGTAACTAAAATATATGCTGAATATATGTTGTACATATTGCAATTTAAGAAATATTATTATTAAATTCAAAATATATTGTGTTTAACATTCAAATGCAAAAAAAAAAAAAAAAATTTTTTTTTTTTATATATACAGTATATATTTTGGATAATATTATATAAAATGTCAAAAAACTATATGAGGAAATAATAACTAAAATGGAATTGAAAATTCTAACAAATGAATTGAAATTTTAAAATCTTGAAAATTAAACATTTATGTTACCAATATATTTTTGACCATTTTTGTTTACATTGAAATAATAATAATATGTTGTTGTTGTTGTTTTGCAGTGTGGAATAACTTCTTGTAAAGAACAGACTAAAATTTGTTTGCAGCATACATTTTTTTTCTCCTTTTGTATTCCACAATTTTTTTTTATAAAAATAAAAATAAAAAAACCATTGGTTTGGAACAACATGAGTGTGAGAAAAACATTTCAAGGCAAAACAAGCTCAAGAAGTAGTGTTTGGGAACACACATAATAACCATAAAAATATGTGGGTTATCAGTATTACACAACATACAACATAAACTTCTAAATGTGTCCAATCTGTGCCACAGGTTGCTTGCTTGTGACCCTGATACTCGCTCAGCGGCTTAAGGTCAAGCAGTTAAGCTGTTTGGATTACCCTTCATGTCATGAAGTTTAAGTACATGGAATGAACAGGTTCTTAAATGATCTACGCCACCTGTGAAGGACCACGCTTCTTACTTCCACAATTCACAGCCATGTAATCCTGTCAATGCTGATAAACTCACTAACAAACACATCTAACCCGATCAGAGCCAATCTGGACTTAAAGACCCAACGCTCACTTCTGATTGGCTGCTAAGGTTATTATCAGTCTGCTATCTCACGCCGAGTGCCAACTGTGCCACTGTTGCTTATGAGATCAGGGCTGTTGCCACATGACTGAGAATGTTCACTTTGAGGCATTGTGTTCTGGTAAAGAACCTGCAGTACATCATGAAGAAAAGACTTAGGAAAAGCTTTCAGCTACCTTTTGCTAAGTCAGAGTTTGACCTACACTGCTGTCTCTTTTAGACATAAACTGAAACAGTGAAAAAATGTACTTTACTGCAATGCAAGACACGGCTTTCGGAGTCAGATTTCTGAATTCTCTTTTGTGACATGCAATGGAAAATGTCCTTTAAGTGAGAGAGAAAAGGAGAGAGAGAACATTTTCATTTTTTTTTTGGTTTGGTTTTAATGTCAACACGTATTAGGGTCACTTCAATAATACAGTATCTTTTCATGTCCCCATCATAAAGTTAATATACCAGATGAAATATTGAATTCCCATTTTTAAAAGAAGTACATCATACTACTTGGTTTTCTTTCATCGCAATTTCACCATTAAATGAACATACAGGGTGAATTTTAAATCATTTCACTAGTTTGGTTTGAGCAGATGTTGGAAATGACATGGTTTTGGTGGGGAAACAAAAGCACGGACATCAGTAATAATTCTAAAATATATGCTGAATATATGTTGTAAATATTGCAGTTTAAGGAAATATATTTTTCTAATTGAATGTATTCCGTTAAACCTTAAATATTACAAAATGTACTTCAAGGAGCAAGAAAATACAATTTCAAATCTTAAAATACATTTTGGGTAAAAGCAAAATTTATTTTTTTAAATATATTTTGGATGATATAAATATATATTAAGAACAATATATATTTTTTTAATTACCAAAAAATATATGAGGAAATATAACTAACTAAAACGGAATTGATGTATTTATTATACTTACATATTTAAAAATCTATATTAGCAATATATTTTTGGCTGTTTTTGTTTATTTTGAAATAAAATTATCTTCTTCTTTTTTTACAGTGTGGGATGACTGTGTTTAAAGACCAAACTGAAATATGTTTGCTGCATAAGTATTCTTCAGAATTTCTCCTGAAGTAATAAAAATAAATAATAAAACCACACACTAATTTGGATCAACGATAATTCTGAGGAGGTGTTAGTTGCCAAATTTTAAGCTGCTGAAACTTTTTGGCAAAAAATTAAAATGCTATAAAACATGAAAATAAGAGAGAGAAAATATGCCAAAAATATGAAACACAACTTTAACATATTGTGTACCAGAAATGTTGATGTGGTGATAATGAGGATTACAAAATGACCCAAGCCAACTAATATTTTATCTAAACAGACTGATAGTGCTTGTATTATACAAAAAAAAAAAAGAAGAAAAAATTTCCAAAGCAGTAGCTTACTGTGCATCCAAAGTATACACTTTGCCATAGAATCAAATCTATAACCTCAGTGTTGCTAGCGGCATGATCTACTGGTTGAGCTGACAAAATCTGTTCAAACCAACAACATTTTACAACAATATCCATCAATCAATCAATCAATCAATCAATCAATCAATCAATCAATCAATCAATCAATCAATCAATCAATCAATCAATCAATCAATCAATCAATCAATCCCACAACCTCAGAGTTTCACTGCCAAATCTGACTCCCCCAATTAAAATGTCCTGAAAATGCCACAAAGGGACAAAATTAAGATGGCTACAAATAACTTTTACAACCTTTAAAGGGTCATGAAACTCCATCTATTGTAAACCGCAAAAAAAAAAAAAAAAAAAGTTCCTGGCATCTAAGATGTAATACCAGACAGAGTAAATTCAGCCATTCTCATCCCATTGTCTTTCAGTGTGAGAGTGTAAATTGATCCAAACACACAATACTGTCCAGAAAATACACTGACACTTCAAAGGGCCGGGCTCTCGGAGGCCAAAGAGCCATTTCACACCTAATCAAGTCAGCCCTTAATCCGGGCTGGGCCTGTGCAGATAACACACTTTGAAGTAAGGAGGTCCACTGACGGGAAAACTCACAAGTCTAAAAAAAGGATTCCTGCGTTCAGGCTCATACGTGCTTATTCCGGTTTGCTTCATGGTTCAAGTTTGTCAGGCTCTGCAGTGTCATCATTGAAAATGTCCCTTTTTCTTCAAACTCAAACCGTACAAAACAAAACTGCAGTTTAATTTCAGCCCTGTTTACACCAGGTATTAACATCAGTCACGGGTGATCTAATTAAACTGGTCAGCCAATCAGACGTGCTTCTCAAACGTGTCTCTACTTATGACATTCCCCTCGACATATAGCATATATAAACAGGTCTTTAGGATGTTAGACCTGACCACCACTGCTTTCTGTTTTTGATCACCGAAGCTGGAATATTAATACAAGATATAAATGAGGGCTAAAAAATGAGGGTTCAATCTTTAAGAGCCAGACGTGCCATCATTTCAAGTAATTTCATTTTCAGTTTAAAACTTTGGCAGTAAACATCTTTTAAATAGCTGAAAGGTTGATAAACTCCAAGCATAATTTTGCAAATACACATTAATAATGTTTAATATGCAGATTGTGTGGTTAAATCAGAAGAGAGTTGAGTCTCCATTAAAATCAATGGGACCATCTGCAACCCATCAGTGATTTTACACCCTCTAATGTGGTTCAAATTGAACTGTGGCACTGGACGTTCAGACTTCCGACACCAGAGAATCAATAAACGGCAGTCGTGCCGTGAAGGATTGCACAGATAGCATCTGTGACAAACTCTTGTTCAGATTCCAGCTGTGCCATACACCGTTTTTCCAGCCCTTACTTAATACAGATCCACAACTATGGCAATAAATGTGTGCTATATACTGAAGCAGCACCGCATATGCCACGGAAATAGTGAGTAGTGCAGCCGAGGAGTTTGATAAGCGTAAAATGACTTCTAAGACTGAATATCTAAGGTGAAGTTTGTGTAGCCAAACACGGTATCTGTAAAGCACAGCGAATGGGGCCAGATTTCAAGGGCTTACCCTCTAATTCTCAAGGTTAACATAGGCGTTGTCCTGTTATCTGGACCACATTAATCATTATATGAGATGTGAGCTATATTAGGAGAATCATTGTGTGCTTGAACATTATCGCAGGGGTGTCAAAGAGGATTTTTTATTCTTTTTATGAATAAAAGAGGCAAATACAACTGGGATCGGGTAAAGTTTTGTGAGAATCTCATGAAAAGGCCAGAATATATATAGGAATAATGGTTGAAATAAATTTTTTAAACGTATTTATATAATTTATAACTGATTTAGAATAAATGTGTTTATACACACTTCACGCTAAATGTATGTGGATGACAAGCACATACTGCATGGTGTTTGGTTGTACGTTTGGCCATATTAGAACCACATTAGAGGGTGTAAAACTGCTGGTGGATTGCAGATGGTACCATTAATTTTAATGAACACTCGCTCTCTTCTTATTTAGCATCACGATCTCCATATTAAACATCATTTATATATAGTATTTACATACATACACGTACATGATAGATTTAGAAAAAAACAACAAAATTCAAAAAACGGTTGATTGAATGTTTCAATAGCCAAATGTTGAACGAAACTGTTGAACTCATAAAGATTTAGTCATTTGTTACCACCTACTGGCATTACATTTTTACGGTGACCGGGAGGGTACATGTTCGGTTCATTTAGTTTTGACGTGGGAGCGAGATAATATGTTCTGGCCACGAGATATTAATTTGTGGGAACATCATATTAACTTGTGGGAACGTCTATATGACGTGATCACAAGATTATTTTGTTGAGGTAACGAGTACCCTGGTCAATCAAATTTTTATTTTAACAATTAACAATTCTATTATATATACACAGACACAGACACAGACACACACACACACACAGACACACACACAGACACACACATATGAATAGAGTTAAAAAAAAATATATATACAGTATATATATATATATTATTTAAAAAAAATGATAGCTCTATTCATGTGATGTTAGCAGGTGTGTCAGGAACAAACACATTAACCACAGAGAAAAGTGAGAAATAACTTAACAGAATTGTAGAAACCATTATAAGTCCATTTCATAAAACATCGGTCCCGCTGGGAAGGCATTCAGAGCTTGAAGAAAGCAAATTAATCGCATGGAAATTTACGTTCTCTTTGAGAGTGGCCCATGTAATAACCTTAACCCAAAAACCCCCACACAAACAGCATGCCGTCTGATTCGCTTTACAGAAGGGGTAAATATTTCAAAGGAGCCACTTTATGTGCCATCCTCTGGCCATGTATAATAGATAAAGCATTTTATTTCACCTGGCCACCTTTAAAAAATCGGAAATTATACAGCACATAATGCTTTTTCAAGAGTGTTGTGATTACACTTACATTTTTCAGAAAAAGGCCAGCGCAATCTGCACGAGGAATAATGCATTTTCCTTTCTCCGTTGAGACCAGCCTTACAATTCCAGCCTGTCTGTAATCATGAGAAATCATTACTCTCTGCTAAGATCAATGCCAGCGAGAAACCGTCTGCCGCTGTGGCGTGCGGCACTCGGCCATTTTGAAACAACCTAGGGGTAGCGCTAGCTGCCTGAATATAAATAGAGCAACCTTAAGAATCGTTAGACCTCCAGACCTTTAGTGGTCATGCAAAATTCAAACCGTCAAGATGGAAGAAAAAAAAGAAAGATACGCTGAGACTTTTCCCCCTCTGGCAATAATGTTACTTTCAACTTTCATCACCTTTTAAGATCTGCCATCAAAAACCAAACCCTCCCCCCTCCCTCCCTCCCTCCACCCACATCTCCAGTTGCTCCTCAAGAGTTACAAGTGGAGAAAAATGCAGCAATTAGTGGAGATCCGGGCCAGAGACGGCGGAGAAGGAACGATTAAGCTGCGGGAGTTTGGGAGTGGGCCGCGGTGCTCCGGTTGAAACTTTTCTGGGTTTAAATTGAAATTAGATTGATATATTTCATTCCGTCTGCCATGCCAACAAAGTAAGACGCCATCGCTGGTGCAATTTCCTCTCAGATGCTTTGATTGCCGCCCGTGTCAGGCCATCTTTCAAAGAGCTTTCTCTTGATGGACTCCCTCGACTGAAGTCTGTCTTTAGAAGAAAAAAAAGAAAAAACGATTCATGAACCGCCCCGAGACTGCGTCTAGGTCTGCTCTATTTTTGGTGCGTTCTAACTCTTACACGGTTAAATAAAAACAACTAATTTCCAATATGCTGCCTCGGGTTTAAACAAACTCACAATTCAATCATTGTGTTCACACCCTCAAGTCATTCCAAACCCAGAGAGGGAGCGATGCTGGATTGGTGAATGAATCATTCTTTTGACTTATCAAAGAATTCAATGAACCAGATCACAAAAATTAGCTCAATGATTCTTTTACAAATCTGACTCATTGAGTTGACAGATAACAGCTCACTTGAGAAGATTATCAGTAAATAATGTTTTAATTTTTATGTCTTCTGAATCATATAGCTTTAGGGGACTATGAATATAGCGCATGAATATAAGTTATATGGACCACTTTTATGGTGCTTTTGTGAGTTTGAAAGCTCCAGACCTCATTTTTTGTGATTGCACGGACTACATATTGTATACAAAATATAACATTTCTGTTTTTGTGTTCCATAAAAAAATTTTAATAAAAAAAAAGAGGTTTGGAAGAACATCAGGGTGAGCAAATGATGACAGAATATTCAGTTTGGGGTGAACTATCCTCTTAAAAGCAGTTTAAAGTCTTAATTAAAAAGGCACATAAAATAATCATCAAAAACAACAGAAATGCACCCAAAGCATTTTTATGGGTCTCCTAAAAATAAAAGCAATTCATTTTGTGTCCCAAAAAGCAAAACAACGAGGAGGACAGCACTACTTATTAAAGCGCCTCAGGGGACTTTTTTTTTCCTTCTGGAAGTGCATTGTTATTTTTGACAAATAGTACTACGAGAAAGCTTTTGACAGATGAAAAAAAATAAAAAAATACACAAAGAAACAAATCAATGCATTCAAGCGCAAAAAAATACGAATTTCTTGAAAAAGTGCTGGGGGGGGGGGGTAATTGTGGAGGAAACAGTATGCACCCTTCAGTGTTAAATGAGCTTTGAAGATCCAAATTTCAGTTGTGCCATCTGACAGTGCGGATGAGATCACTAGCTATTAGGAGACCAGAGGTGAGAGGCTGACCATCAAAAATCAAAAATCAGGTACATTTTTTAAAACAATACTGGTGTGAATGATTTTTATGACTTTCATTTCTGTTTATGGTACTGGCTTATCTGTAGGTGGACGAACACTGTACTACTCTACTCTTGAGAGTGTTTCCTGCACTGTATCTACAGTGTCGTGACAAAATAAATGACATTTTAGCTGAGCTGGACGTTTTAGATAGATTGAATTGACTGTGATAAGAGAGAAAGACTGGGTGCCGCAAACATCCTGAACATTCGAGTTATGGTTTGAATTGGTATAATACCTCACTATGAAGTAACAGATGATTCTTATGAGCCAGTTAGTTTGAATGAATTGGTTAAAAATCAGTCCTGAACATACAATGTTATATAGTCTGTCTGTATTTGAAATAAGTCTTTTCAAGTCTGCATTTGATCAAAAACACAGTAAAACAGTAATATTGTGAAATATTATTACAATTTAAAAGAACTGTCTCTATTTTAATACATTTTAAAACTGTAATATATTCCTGTGATGACAAACTTGTATTTTCAGCATCATTACTCCAGCCTTCAGTGTCACATGACTCTTCAGAAATCATTCTAATATGCTCATCAATGTTGAAAACAGTTATGCTTTTATTTTCAGGATTCTTTGATTAATAGAAACTTCAAAATATATATTTTTAGCAACATTCTAAATATCTTTACTCTCACTGCTGAATAAAAGTATAATTTTTTTTTTTTTTTTCATCAGTGAATCAGTGTAGCAACTCAATGGAAAGAGATTTTTCTTTTAAACCAGTTATTTTATATTAATTAGACTTGATTGGTTTAATCAGTCTAATCACACTGACTGAATGAATCAATAAAACTAATAATTTTAAAGGCAAGTGAGGTGAATCTGAACAGATGGTGCTTGAAAATTACCTATTGAAATTCCTTTAAACAGTCATTGTATCATTCACATACTCAGTGCGGATTCTTTCAAGTGTCAAAACAGTTAATCACAGTTCATTCAAAATGAAAACAACATATAAAATACCAGCATGCAGACAGGTGCTAGTTTTGCAAGCTGATGGAATGTGTGAGGATGTGAAGTTCGTGCCACTTCGCTTTTCTGTTTCACTTTTGAGTAGACATTGACATTCTGTTCACAAGCTGCCAACAGTGGTTCGCATCACCCTGACTCATGTCACAGTTCTTCTTTTGCAGCCAGAATGCTAAGAGAAAGACTTTTGGAGTGAAGATATATGTAGTAGGTTGTGTTAATCTGATGAAAACAAACGCCCAATACTGTAAGTCTCTGCCTCTTTGGCTACGTTCACACTGCAGCCTGAAACGACCCAATTCCGATTTTTTTGCCCCTATGCGACCTGTATCTGATCTTTTCATGACAGTCTGAACGACACAGATCCGATCTTTTCAAATGCGACCCAGGCCACTTGGGTATGTGGTCCCAAATCCGATACATATCCGATCTTTTCAAATGCGACTTCAGTCTGAACGGCCAGGTCGCATTTATCCGACCCGCACGTCATTGATACGCGAAAAACGTCATAATCCTGCGTTGAAGTAGTCGTCGGTTTGAAAACGGACTGCATATTCGTCGAGCTGAGGTAAATCTGCCGAACGGGTCGACCTCGACGAGCCCGTTAATAAAAAAAAAATAAAAAAAAAGCCCACGGCCATTATATACGTTATGTTAACTTATTTGTGCTGAATCTGATATTAGATAGGTCAGCGGCTGCTGTCTGGCTCTTGTGTAACGGTCGCTGCGCGCGCTCGTGTGTGTGTGTGTGTGTGTGTGTGTGTGTGAGAGAGAATCACAGTTAAAGTTTAGCTACTTCCGCAAACAAAAAGTGACGTCGTTGACCGTTGAGTACTCTTCTGCGCATGCGGGTCACTTCTGGGTCATTTTACGTTCACACAGGAGATCACAAAAGGTCGCATTTAATTGGAAATGTGAACGGCCTTGCAAAAAAATCGAATTTTTTCAAAAAATCGGAATTGAGCATTAAGCCCTGCAGTGTGAACGTAGCCTTTGCTGTTGGTCAGAGTATTTAGGAGAGTGCTGTTTGGGGGCGGAATGCACCTGGTGTGCTGACGGAGGTAGAACCGGGACATTATTCCAGACATGGTTGACAGCCACAGCTGCCTTCCAGATGTTTATACATCTGATTACTGCATAAATGAAGTATCTGCTCCAATTAACCACAGTTTGCCATCGTTATTTGTAGTTTTAGAGGATTCTAGCTTTTTTCATTACCCTCCATGTGCTCTTTCTCCCCCTGAACCTCTCTGCCAGTCATTCTTTCAAATTCTATATGTTTATGAGAGCAGAAATTGAACTGATCACATTTAAAGTGCTATTTTCAGCTTTCGAGCTCAAAAAGCAACATAAAAGCACCATAAAATTGGTCCATATATCTCACAAGGTATGGTTCTAATGAGCCGGTTCTTTTAAATGAATTCAAAAATGTATTTTATGTATTAATAAAGATGCACTACAAATGTATGCTTCTTATGAGGAAGATATTTTAAAATAAATCGGTTTAAAATGATTGGTCTGAATCAGTGTAAATACTCATTGCAAGCGGATGCTTTTGGGCCGGGTCTTTTCTATTGAATTGGCTAAAAAGACTCAAATTCAGTCTTGAAATTTTAATTTACTGATCTGAATCAGTGCAATGACTCACTGCCAACATATGATTCCTATGAGAAAGATTATTATTAATTTTTTTTAAATGAACTGATGAACTAATGAACATTAGTTATTGGTCTGAATCAGTGTAAAGACTCATTGCGAACTGATTATTTATCAAAAAGAAGAAAAATTACCGCAATACTTTCAATCAGTGTGAACAGATGATACTTATGAGCAGTTCTTTTAAATCAAAATCAGTCTTAAACTTAAGGATTTTAATCCATGTAAAGACTCAACGCATGAATGAATGGGTTAAAAAGACCAAAAATTCTTAAATCTGAAACATACGAGTTATTGGTTTGAATCAGTGTAAATACTCAGAGCAAGTGGATGATGCCTCTGGTTCAGGCCTTTTACATTGAATTGGCTAAAAAGATTCAAAATCAGTATAGAACATTTAAATTATTGATCTGAATCAATGCAAACGTATGGTTCTTATGAGAAAAACCTCTTAGGGTGCTTTTACACCTGAGCGTTTGTTTCGGAACCTGGTGCGTTTTCTCCCATGGTTCGGTTCGTTTAGGCATTAATGAACATGGAAATCGCTTGGATCCGCACCAAAATAATCGCTCCGAGATCGCCTGAACGAGATGGTCTCGGACCGATTGCAAAATAACTCTGGGGCGGTTCGCTTGAGGTGTGAAAACAATCCGACCCAACGGTCCAAATGGTATAATAATTCATAATGGGAAATGTGCTGTATAAATAGCAGTAGTGTCTGATTCTGTGAGTGAGCACATTAGTTATCACAGTTGAAAACCAAAAGAGCACCTCCTCATCTTAAAATGTTGTGTAATTGCGCTTCTCAGTGCGAGAATGCTGTCCCGATGAAGCCTTGATTCCTGCCTAGTTGCATCATAACATTCGTATAGTGTTTGCATGTCTTGACACAGTTAACCTCTAGACAGCACTGGGAGATCCAGAGAGAGCATGTTTGAATTTGCTGCAGTATTAATATGAATGTAGTATATAATTTAACAGCGGGAATGACAGCTACATTCGTATAGTGTTTGCGTGTGTCTCAACAGTTACAAATAAAACCACAATAAGCTCATGGAGCGAACTTGTCAATCATCTTGATGGATGACGCAGAGAAAGCTCTGACCATTAAGAGTATAGTTGTACACGCATGTAACTTGCATAAACACATTTTGGTACGCTTTGAATGGTTGCCTTGTGAAAGCGAACCTAACCAAGATGATCAGTCTAACAATCTGTAAACGAATGATTCTTCAGGGCCAGGTCTTTTATACTAATTGGTTAAAAAAGACCAAAAAAAAAATCAGTCTTGTAACATGCAAATTACTGGTTGGAATTAAAGTAATGACTATATAGGAACTAAATTCTAAATCTTAATTAGAGAAGATTTTCAGAAAAATACTGAAATTTAAGTCTACCACACACATTTTTTTGGTGCTTTCACTTTTGTTTTTTTGTTCCTTTCAGAGCTTGTCACACAGTTACTATAAACTGTTGTCGTATAAAATGTGCTACATAAAAATCCTTCAAAATGTTTTTCTTTTTTGTTCAACAGAAGAAAAAACACACCATGTGGGCTTGGAACGACATGAGGGTGAGTAAACAATGACAGATTTTCATTTCTGGCTGAACTATTCCTTTAATAAAACACCAGAGAGCAAGCGTTTGTAGAGGAGGAGAGAGGACAGCTCATTCCACAGCTAACCGGGAATGTCCGTGGCAGGAATTGTGTGCATGTCCGAGCATGTGAAATTACAAACCCCCCCTCCCCCAGCACCCCTCTCCGTGACCCGGCTGATCTACTCCGGTACCAGCAGAAAAGCCCCACATCCTCATCAAAAACCGCTGGAGGCCGCAGATGATGAATAGGGGCGCTGGATCTATTAATTCCATGTAACAGTTCCTTTCTGCCTCTTCAGATTCCCAGCGCTCCCGGCACGCTAATGCTCTCGCAGCCGCAAAGCAGCTTTGACTGTAATCAGGGAATACAATATGTCACCCTTTTCAACACCATGTATGTTATCCAGAGAGAGCAAATATGAAAATACATGTTCTGGCACTTGTATCGCAATGGAGGAAACTGCACGCCTGTGTTCATTACACAAGGACAACTCCTTGTCTCCTTGTCCACATTCAGAGACTGATGACCGTAAAGACGATGCGTCATCACATATCTTCTTTCCTTTTACTGCTTAGTTTTGTCAAAGTCTTAGTAACACCATATGTTATTTGAAATCTTATCTTCTTTCATTGCAATAGCCTTGCATATACAAAGACAGACTTACATAAAGCGTGTGATGTTTCCCACGTATTGTTCAAAGAATCTTCTCAGAGGACATCGAACAAATGAGGATACGGCGGTAACAGCGTTCTTTTAATTATTCATCATCAGATACGTTTCACGTAGTCCAATCAGTTAGTCTTACAAATAATGGCACTAAATTTAATTAAAACAAAGTGCTGTTTTCTGTTTCATACACTTAAAGGATTGAAAATGTTAAATAGATCTAAAGCCACTTGTTTTTAAAAAAGGATGTTATCCGACAACAACCATACAAAGTCATCCCTGTGAACTGATTAGAGCATTCTTAAGATGACTGAACATGCTGTCTGAAAAGCAAGACATGGAAACGTGTCGCTTTGAAGCAATCACAGTGTTCCACTATAATTGCAATTTCACAAAGTGGTCTGTCTTTAATTATGATGATAGAAAAACACTGTACAGGTTATTAAATACCTGTCATATTTGCAGTGTGCAGCATTATCAAAACCTCTGTTCACTGTTTCAGTAATATTGCACAGTGTGCTACAGACAAAAAATAATAATGTTCACATCCCAAAAGGGATGTTATAATAAACTAAAATGAAAACTAAAATATATAACTATTAGATGAAAAACTTAAAAACTTAAAAAACTGAAATGAAAAAGATAAATGCTGCCTTGGCAACTAACTGAAAAAAGTTTAAGATGAAGTACTAAAATTATTTTTAAAAATCATAAAATTATACAAATGACAAACTCATATAACCAAATTACATGTAAAATTCAGTGTTATTTACAGAAATTAAACAAGTCATTTAAAACAACCAGAAAGGGACTATGAGATCAAAGAAAGCCTGTCAAAAGGGACAAAACCAGAAGCGCATACTAAAAGTTCTTTTTTCCATGATATTTCAATGAACCTAAATGAACTTTACATAAAAAATAACTCCATTTGTAATTCAGTAACATGGCATAAACTTAGTAAAAGTTCTACATCTGCATCTCTGACACTTTAGAAAGTGCACAAAGACGACGACTTCTTGATGAATAAAATGTCATTATAAATGATCCTGTCAACTTCGCAATGAATACAAGATTCTGATAAGTCATACTGCTATAACATAAAATATAATTTATATATTTAAAATTATTAAAAAATTATTATTACAGTCCACAATTAAACAGGCTTCTCAGTTAAGAACATAGCAGCAGCTTTGGCAGACTTCCCAATATCAGACTTCCACTTATAAGCCACAATTTAATCCTGTTTACGTTCAATAAACCTGAGTTTGCAGACCCGTTGCTGACAAGCTCCGAGATGAGCTTCGAAGAACGGAACAATCCAAGACCGCATCACATCGTAAATAATCAAATAATACGATTATTCGTAACAGCTGTAGAAGTCAGTGCGAAACCACCAAAACGAAATCACTCACATTATAATAAAAACATCTGTCTACAGTGGAAGCGCCCTGCTGGGACACATCTTCAAGAGAACACTATACTTTTCTGCTTGTCAGATTCTTTTAAATGCACACAGCTGAATCTTTACCGGTTGACACATTTCTACCGTTGCATGATATATACACTGCCAGTCCTACGTCTTATCTTTATTTTTATTCAAAAGACCATGAAATTAAAACTCTTCCGCGTGCGTCGAATGAGGAGGTAATGCCCTCGGAAAAGATAGTTTGCTCTGTCTATTTTGTATGCAGCTGCTGTAATGAACTGTAAACTTGTGAAACATCGGTTTGAAGCGTGTTTGTGCATGCGAATGCATTCATGCGCATATCTGTGACCTGCTTACTAATGCGTGGGAGCGTACGCTTAACAAGTCAATGCCTAATGGAGTGACTCATTACTAGTGATTTTCATTCCAACGGCTGTTCAGTTAATTCAGATATATATAGCAAAAAACTAAACAATACAGAGGTGACCGGAAACAATGTCAGAATATTGCCGTATTTGGGAACCGACTCACCGTCCATCCGCCTCCATCAGTAGTCATGTCACAGAAGACCTGGAAGCCTGCTGGGTAATGTGTGGGGAACACGGAGTAGATACCATCCTCTCTTTGCCCGCTGGCATAGATGTCACTGCAGTCCCTGGGTCTGGAACCTGCCAGAAGATAGGACATACCAGCATCATCAATCCACATTAAGCGGCAAGGCATCCGTTTTTTTTTTTTTTTTTTTTTTAGTTTTTTGAGAAACCTGTTCAAGGTATGGTGTGAGAAAAGAAAGCTTCAAGACTTCAAATCTGTCATCTCGCACCTGGTGTCTAAGCAGTGGCATGTCTCTTTCACACTTCTAGAAAGCTTATGAGGGAATAGGTGTGAAACCATTCTAGGGCTCATTAGCGAGGCTGGAAAGTTGAGAATATGTGGCTAATGAGGACGTTTTTTTTTTTTACCCTCTCCACCGGCGCAGCCCTTGGGCCGGACGCCGCGCACCGGAGCCCTCTGCAGATCTGCCTTGAGACGGCTCTTGATGTTTCCGGTTTCCTTCTGCATGGAGCTGAGCGCGTCGCTCACAGAGTTCACCACTTTCACCATGTTGATCTGACTCTCTGACAGCAGCTGGAGAGAGAAAGCAAGGGAAAGTTTGAGGGACAAAGGGATAAAACAAATGATCCATTTCTCTCACTGAATCTCTCAGAGACTCGCTTACTCACATGTTTGAATCAGCCTGACAAATACTTCAGAGCACTAAAATGTTCGAAGCACAGCTGCCACATTTGTATTGATTCAATTTACCAAAAGGGCTTTGTGAAACTTTTCATATTGCAAATAAAATTTAAACATTTAAATGTTATTTAAATGTTACATTTATATTATTTACCGGCCTAGGGTGTCCTGGTGCCACGTGCACTGATGGACACCCTTATGCTTGAACATGGTGTTGGTTATGGACATTGACGATTCGACCGATCGTTTCCCTAGATCAGACCCTTATTCCTCGGCTGGGATCGTGTAGAGCCCTTTGAAGCTGCATTGAAACTGCAATTTGGACCTTCAAACCGTTGTATCCCACTGAAGTCCACTACATGGAGAAAAATCCTGGAATGTTTTGCTTAAAAACCTTAATTTCTTTTCAACTGAGGAAAGAAAGACATGAACATCTTGGATGACGTGGGGCTACAGTAAGTAAATTATTAGGAAATGTTTAATTCTGACGTGAACTAATCCTTTAATATTCTTGTGCAAACATCGCTTGCCGCTGAAATCATTTGATTTCATGATTTCTTGGCATTTCCATGCCTTTCCTAAAAGCCTGGTTTAAACAATAATAACAATGAAGTCTCTGTATCAGCATGTGGTCCTCGGCTCTGCAGTGAAGTAACAGGTGCTCTATGCTGCACAACACTGATAGTGCTTCGGGCTCACGGCCAGTGGGTCTGGAAGCCACTCGGTTTAAGTTTCCCAGACAGCTCTCTTTATTGCCTGCATCAGCAAAGCCGCTCAGGTCACCTCAAAAAAAAAAAAAAAAAAAAAACTTCATTCTTTCTGAGTGAGGCAAACTATGCCTTTCTCTAAGGACAGGTCTTTGTGTTGCAGACATCTAATATAATGACTCAACGTGGCACTTGGGCATGTAGGAAGCTCAGCTGACGATTAGCAAAAATTAGCCCTAAAGTGAAGCCTTTTTCCTATGACACATGAAAGCTCTCCTTTGGGGTGTGAACAAACATCAAGTTGTGAGTGTGTCGCTAACAAGTCTGCGTGTGCGCATATGTCGCTGTGACAGCACTGCAAGCTGAATGTGTTGGTGTGTCCGTGCAGACGCTTGAAGTTGATGACGGCTGACGCACTATGTACTTTCTGTGTGGATGGTTTGGGACATTATCATTCGCAGCTCTCGACACAATGATCACTGGTTCGCTCCGGCACGCTGCCATAGCAACAACACTTTAACGTTTATCATTACAAGGCCTGTCCAGCATCAAAAGAAAAACGTCACACGCATGAAAACATAATGTCGCCTAAAGTACAATGCATGCCTTGCTCTAGCGTTTATTCAATGGCTCGAACCTCATGGCATACACTCGACAGGACGCGAGACTTTAGTCACCACTTCTACTATAAACATTGCCTCCCTTTTATTAAAGAACACAGCAGGAAACTACAAATTAAAAGATCCAGCTATTCAAAACTCACCTTGAACTATCAATTTCAATGGCTGTGTTTGGAACAGAACATTACAACTTACTGAATACTGTATACACTGTTTACCACATTCTATTTTTTTAAACTGTGCGTGAAACAGTAGGCATTATTTCACGATGAATGTATCAAAATCAGTTTACATGCACAATATATTAATCAGAATTTGCTCAAATTTGTATTGTAAACACATCAATTTTCCAGTTTCTCAAAAAAATTTAAACATCTGGCATTAACCTGTATTTATTATAATTTTGGGGCATGCAAACACCTTATTTTTTATTCATATTTATTCATATTATTTACCTATTTTATAAATTATTATGATTATTATTAATGATATTAATTTCTTTATCTAAAACAACAACATTATTTTTATTATTATACATTTTATTATTAGAAAAGAAAAATAATACAATTAATTATTATTATTAATGATAATTATATGGTTATGTATTGAATAACCATTGTATTGTATTGAATAACATTATTGTCATTAATAATAATGATAATAATAATAATAATAATGTTTATAATAATAATAAACAATTAAAAAGTATTACATTTATAATAATATTATTATTATAATTATTATTGTAAATGTAATAATAATTAGTTTAATTTTAATTTAATTTATTATATTATATAATGTTTTGTTATTATTATCATTCTTATTTTAATGACAATAATATGGTTATAATAATTAACCTATAATTATTATTATTATTGTTAAATGTAATAATAATTTTTTTTTTTTTTTTTTTATTATTATTATTATTATTATTATTATTATTTTAAATATCCACAGTTACAGAACATACATTTTTATCTGTGCATGTCCAAACAAAGATAATTGTAGGTGATTTTAGAATCAGACAGTTGAAAAGTCAAGCTATTTAAGAAAAGCAAGGAGGACACTCATTTTTTTAAATATTAAAAGAAAGGTCATGGCCATCCTGCTCTTAAAGACATGAATGAGAATTAATGAGTTGGCTAACATGCTGTTCAATATTACAGCAAAAACATATTGCAAAACAGAAGAAACATGCAAGGACAAGAACAGAAGGAAAAGACCAAGCATGTCTTTAATATATTTAGATTTTGCTAGAAGATTCTTATACTTGCAGATTCCATTTAACTCAATCAGTAAATGATATACACGTACACAAGTCAAACAGTCATATGCTAAAGTATCACTACATTACCTCATCACTTTGCATCTGTTATCATCTTAGAAAACTTGGTAAAAATTTCGTAACATTTGGCCATTCACATAAATTAATGAGACAAGAAAAATATTATTTTACTACTGGATCGTGCATCACGCTGTAAATGTCAAGAGCACTGCATTGTGGGATATCATATTTCACACAGTAAACACTGGTTTATGAGGCGAATGTAGCAGGTCATGCAGTTATTCTATGCGTACAGAAAAATACTGTACATACCTGTACTACATACTGCCGAAATAGCAAGAGCAGATTGGTAGTAAGCTATTACGAACACAGCCAATGTCACGGCATGGAACCAGGCACATTAGCGCCCACTGACTGCACATCTACCCAACGTCTGTCTACTTCCATCGCTCTAAAACGTGTTAAGAGATGATAGAGGGAAATGAACTGAGGTTAAGAGTCTCATGCCAAAACATTTTAGCAGATAAAGAGACACAGATAGCCCCTCTTTTAAAGAAGTGCCGCCTGGGCCATTTGTCATCTCCAGGCTGGACCTGAACATCGATGGCATAAACATTATTTCAAAGAAATTTGCTTCCTGTTTGAGGGGCTTTCATTAATCATAGACATATTCGAACACGCTTCCTCCGCAAGACTCTGTATCATCAATAATCTCGCCAACAGAGTATGCGTCCAAGTTTGGAACACAGCTCTCAGTTTTGGAAATGACTGATGATAGATCAAAGTCGAAAGATTAATAAGCACAATCGAACAGGAGGAGACCGAAGGGAAAAATTGCGCTGCTTGCTGACACATCAAAACTTTCTTAGTATGCAAATGCCGGAAAAACACAAGATCCTGCACTCAAGTGAACTGAACTTTTCCCATAGATTGAGCATTCATTTTCAAATCTCTGGTTCTACAGCAACTATATATGCATACAGGGCTTGACATTAACTCTTTTGCTCACCAGCCACTGTGGCTAGTGGTTTTCCAAAGTTACTAGCTACTCAGCATTTTCACTGGCCACAATTTTGACATCGATACCATATGGAAAAACTGCCATATAGATATTTTTAATATTATCTCATAATTTGGCAACTGGCATATTAGGCTGCTGTCACTTTAAGACCTGATGCACGGACCCATTATACTGTTTAATATAGCTTAGCCAATATACTTGTCTTTATGTGTGCGCACTTTGGGTGTGAGCACAAAATCTGCGGGAATGAGTAAAATTATGCTCAATACGTGCAATCCCTCTCCAAAATTCAAGCCTTGTAACACCAGCAATATTCATCCGGAGCAAATGAAACGAAACGAGTTAGTAAAGGGACGCGTTTTTTGTGTCACTCGCTATCGGAGAGATGAGAGAGCATGAACACAGCTGGTATTGTGTATCCTGCGGAAGAGTTTCAGTTATCAATATTACAGTATCAATATGTATCGAAAAATCTATATTTTTGACAACACTAGATAGCAATTAGTTTATTATTTCAGATGCCTTATTAAAAGACAACAAATGAAAAAATGTATAGTATATAAAATTCAACCCGCCAAAGTGGCTAGTAGGAGTGACTGCGTTACACGCTATCGCTGAAATCGGTTAATGTCATGTTAACGTCAAGCCCTGCATACTGTACATATACATAATGTGTGATATGACATGTGAGTGAGTAAATTACGACAAAATTTACAGAGTTTAAGATACTTTTAAAAAAAGAGTTAAAGCATAATTAAACAATTAAATAAATGACAACAAAGTCATTGTCCAGGCATAACAACAATCACAAAAAAGTCGAACCAGCTCTTTCCATCCTTCCATTTTGCGGCAGACGACAGATGCGATTTTGCCAGGAGAAAAGGGTAAGTGTCAGCATGTATTAATTTCAAAGTCTGGCTGACAGATGAGTCAACATTTCCTTCCTGCTCCCACCTTCTAAAGCAAAAGGACAAAAGAAAGTGGTCTCTTTGCCAAAGGTTTATCGTAAAGGTAGAAAGGCCATGAGCTCCTCTCTTCGCAGAGCAATCTCCCACAGCAACTGCTCTAATGAGTCTATGCTCATAATTAACAAGAGAGTTCTAAGGTCCTGTAGCTGGATTAATAAGTTCTCCTGAAGGAACAAATGAGTTTTACTTGCCCTTTACTAAACCCATGACACACTGAACAACTGTATTAAGATGCTGTTAAAGTGGAATAGTGAGGAGCAAACTACTTCCCCAAATGCATGCTACTGATCTCCTGCCACCTTAGATGTGCTGCCAGCTCTGCAGCCGTGGCAGTGACCTAGTTGTGAGCACTCCAGTCTAAACGGGGTGAGGGAGATGGCAGGTACTATGCCGGAGACAAATTATATATCCTGAAAGTTAAAGTGCAGCTATTTAAAAAACGTTGAGCTGACTTTGCAATAGAAATATAGTGATTAACCACTGAATTTAAGGCATCATATACAATAAGGTTCAACAATGAAAAAGCAAATGCTTTGGACTTCATTGTAGGCTATATATTCAGATTAAAAGCATGCAAACTCGTGCAATGTTACACAGTGGGCACATTCTGTGGAAGTTATGCTATAAAAGTGGCATATTCCCTCTAATGCATCACTATGTTCTCCATGTTCTAGTTTTTCGGGAGCACTGAGGTGGGATAATGACTAAGGAGGCTTGGATTCAGCCAACCTCATTAAAGATCCAGGGCTTTTGCCGAGTCAGATCGCTGGCACCTTGGGATCCACAAAAGAAACCTTTATCCATCCTTCAAAGAGACCCTGAGGATAGATTTACTTAGCATCTCAGCAATTCCATTGTCACTGGAAGAAATAAACCTTCTTTTGATCAAAGGTAAATAGTCTGATTTCTGCACCACTAGTGGCAATAATAGAAACTGCAAAAATTAAAGAGATTGCCTAACACTCCTACTACCAACTTTTTCAGCAGCCTTCGCCCCAGATGTATTTTTCCCATTTATTTTCTCCATTTACGACTTTGGTTAATATGTATATATATATATATATATATATATTAGTGGTGGAACGGATCATAAAATAAAGCTGTATTTTGTTGTTTTATTAATATTAATAACACAGACAACAGTAGGAATATTAGGTGTGTGCTGTCAATTTAAGGCCGACTGCACGGACCGAAAAAACTGACAAACATCCAGATTCTTTCTCAACTGTTCACTTATGACATAAACGAGAGAATACTTGCCGAGACGGGCATTTAGATGGGTATTTTGACATCATTTTGTGTTTATGTGTCCGTTCAAGGGCAAGGAAACGCGAAAGAGGGATCAATTTGATGTTCGAGCGCTGTCTAAAACACGCCTCTCTCTCTCTTTCTCTCTCTCTGTGCGCTCTTCAGGTGCGTGCGGCTGTGTGCACAGATAACGCGCAAGTCCCGATTTTCGCCTCTTCTTCAGCGTTTAAAATTCTTTGAATGTGTAAATTGTCAAGACAAAACATGGGCAAATTATAAACTTTCACTCTATGATGGTTAAATTTAGCAGTTAATCCGCGAATCACATGCGTGCCGAACCGTGGGACCTGGTCCATACGGATCGCCCTAACCCTAACCTAACCTGGCTAACCCTAACCGAACATATTCATATATATGCACTAACATATATTCACTGGGAAATAAACACAATGGGCCCTATCTTGCACCCAGCACAATTGACTTTGTACACCGACGCATGTATCATTCCTCTTTTGCACCCGCGCACAGCGGACTTTTCCCTCCACAGACGCACGTCGGTAAACTAGCAAATGCATTTGCGCTCCCGGGGGCGGTTCAGCGCAAAGAGGAGGCGTGTTCCGGCGCAAACTTCTGTTGTTATTTTGCAGGTTTAGAAAACAATTACGCCACCGTCCAGGAAAAACCTAGTCTAAAGTCAGTGGCGCGTTGCGCATGTTATTCATATGCTATTTTAAGGGCGCATGCTTGGCCATAATCAATGTAGCGTGTGCACAACGCGCATGCACTTTGCTTATCTCATCTACACACAGATGCAGCAGTTCTCATTTTTAGAAAACCATACATTAAGGAAAAATATTAACACACGAGGGAAATTATTGTTGTGTCCATGAAGATGTGAAAATATAGGCAAAAATCTATTTATTATACACCTTATAAATTATTATACGCCTGTTTAACCGAAGCTAATTTGGGTGTGTTTCTCCATCCCCAATGTAACTTCTCTGTCTTTTACGGCCGTGACGAGAACGTTGGTCTCCTTGGCTGTGAACCGCTGCCGGCGTGCGTCTGGCAAATCCGCCGTTATGATAGCAATCCGCCATGGAACATGCGTGCCTGCTCTTAAAGGGAATGTGAGATGTCGCTCTGATTGGTTTATTTCACGTTACGTCCAGACCACACCTATGAATAATGAAGCTAGTTCAGACCAACCATTTTAGATTTGCGTCGGGCTCAAGAGTCATTTATCCCGCTGGTATAATAGCAACAGCGCCCGAGATCTGCCCACAAAGTTACTCGCGTTTGATACTTGCGTTTCAGATCGTTAAAATAGGGCCCAATATTTTAAAAAATTAAAGGGATGTTTACTTCAAAAACCCTGATGGCCCTGTATTGTTCAGAAAAACGGGTAATGTCACCAGGCCTCATCAGGCCATTCAAACAAAAGGAGCAATTTTCACTATAATGTTTGAATAATCGCTTACATAGCTTATGTAACGCTGTTGTGGTCGTTGAAGGCACAAGACGAAGATGAGGGTAACTACAGTTTTTATTGAAACTAACTGCGGCAGGACAGACACAACCACGTTCGAGAAGCGACAAGGGACTGAACAGAACAGGGAGTATAAATACACAGGATGAAATGAGGAAACTAACTAGACACAGGTGGAGAAAGGTAAACTAATCAGGGACTAACGAGAACAGGTGCAGAATAGACAGAACATAATTGTGACAGCTTACATGTCTCTGCACATAAAAAAAAAAATTACCTTTGACAAAGATAAATTTAATGAGGCCTATTAAGATTTAATAGAGCTTACTATAATATAACATGATCGAATCCACTATTTTCTAGTAAGCACTGGGCAGATATTGCATTTCATTTAAGCTAAACACAGGTTATAGACAGATCTAATAATATGAGCTCAGGATATCATGGTATACCTGTAATTAAGTTTTGAAATTACCCTTCAGAACTCTCGTTCGGTATTCTTGTAATTCCACTCAGTGGCCTCATATTTGCTTTCAGATTTATCCTGTGGTTTTCAAGGAGAGTGTGTGCAAACCAGGTTATAGCTCCCATCAACCTAACCACGACAAGCATGTGCGTCCCTTGGGCTGAGAAATCCATCCATATCATGAAGTTATCACTGACTCTGTGATAAATAATAAAAAGTTCCCATGATATTACCAGGTTGTAGAGTCTAAACTCCACAAGGCTGTGTGGAACACAACCCCCTTCTCTCAACCCAATCATCCCTATTGATGGGGCAGTGTTTTTATTGTCTGGCCGAGGGAATGTAATGAAAGCATGGCCCTGGTTTACTGGCTGAATTCATAAAAAGCTGATCTAAATGTAGGGGCCGCAGATCCCATCTGTCTCTCATTCTGTCTCCTGCTCTCCAGAGCCAGGTCTGAAATGATTCTATCACATATCAGACACACAGGGCACCTACGGCACTTTGATAAATATAAAAGAAAATGACAATTACGCCATCATTTACACAATTTAACAAGGGATTTGACTGTTTAGATGATTAGTAGATCATTGAGATATTCCTATAACAAAAATGTACTTAAATATTATTTAATTATTATGCTATACTGGACAAAATAGTAACAGTTGTTTTGATAAAATATAACAGTATATAATAACATATATATTTTACATACACATACAGGTAATCTATGCTTGTTTTCTGTTATGGGTCGGATTTTTTCATGTGTTTAGTTCTGTTCTGCTCAAAGTGAATCCATTGAATTTCCCCATATATATGTATATTATATGTGTGTGTGTGTGTGTGTGTGTGTGTGTGTGTGTGTGTGTGTGTGTGTGTGTGTGTGTGTGTGTGTGTGTGTGTGTGTGTGTGTTTGCGTGAGAGAGAGACAACTGTATATAATATATATTTTATAGTATTTTGAATATAAAATATGATCATATAATATTAATATAATATATATATATATTATGTATATAGCAAAAGTAAAAAGGTTAACATTGAAAAGCTACACAGCTGAATCTCAAAAAAGCACATTCAAATATATACAATATGTAAACAACTGTAATATTTATGTTATATTATTTTTGGATATAAAACATGCAAATTTCAGTCGAGCACATTCAAATGGGTCTATATTTCTTATAAAGACATCATGTGGTTGACTGAATTCTCTACTATAATGTCCTTGTGTGGTCTGCCACATCAAATAAAGTCCTCCGCTGTTTGACCACTGAGCTCCAGCTCGTTTTGTCATCTCATCTTCAAATGCACAGTGAAAATGAGGTGTGTGCCTGGTGGGGATGTTGGCATACGGCTGCGTAGTGTGAGCTCAATCCCCCGCTAGTTCACAGGCGAGTCATTTCCCTCAAGTTTCAATTAAAGAAAAAAAAGAAAAGAGAAAGAAATAAAGATAGAGCCGTTCATCACACGGGAAAAGCTCATAAAGTGTTTTAGTATGCCGACACCATATTGGCAGAAGAGAGAAATGGTATCTTGTAAACACTGGAAGATTTGTTGAATGTTTGAGAAACCTTAGTATTTCAGGCTCAAATTACTGCCAAGGATAAATAATCTCTCGTCTTCTGTAATCAGCGAGTGTTACACTCATAAAAGGTCATAAAGTGGGAACTTGTGGGACATTGTGAGTAATGGTGCTTGTGATTTTCCTACACTCTTCCATCTTGACAATCCAGACGGTGCTGATGAAGCCTTTAACATAATGACAGGTGAAGGAGAGGCAAGCAGTATGGTGCTTATGAAGTTGAACCGAACTATTTTAAAAATGCTATCAGCAAAAAGTTCAGCAAAATCTGGTTTTCATGTGGAAGGTGTCAAGGTCTGTTCACATGAAATCAGATGCTATTTAACGAAACAGACGCACAATATATTTCAAAGTTGGGTAATATTGAGAATTTGAGGAATTTGAATGCCACACAATCCTGCTGTATATTTTGTGCTGTATAAAAATCAAGGTTTGTATCCAAAAAAATTATTAAGCAGCAAAAACTGTTTGATCATACTAAGAACTAGGGCTGTCACGATGTTAGATTTTTCACACCACGGTTATTGTGGCCAAAAGAATTCACGATATCGATATATCGCGATATCTATAGAATCTATTTCGGGTAGTTATCAGTCAAATTCATTTTTACTTTGTTTATATAGTTTTTCTTTTTTACCCAACAAACATAAGGATACTGATAGACAAGGCACATGCATTTTTTACTTCTTGCGTACTCAATCTATGGCAAATTCTTGTGAAGGAAGACAAGCATGTGAAGTTTATCTGGTTTCAAACTGAAGCAAAACACTGTCTGAGGGTTTCCTGAAGAACTGAAAAGCTCTTAAACCTATTGTTGCACCGGCGCCAATAAAGTCACGCAGATAGCAGATTTGAATAAAAAAAATCAAGTGCAAATACAAATACAAAAATAAGATGAGTAAAGAAAACGGGGTTCTTAATTTTAATAATCACCCTTTATTAATATATGAACACAGAAACCCCCTGTTAACAGTTAATGTCACGTTTCCCATTCCATGACTAGTAAAATAATAGCCGCGTCGCGTCTATGACAACTCGAGGTATCTCACACGCACGCGCGTCTCAGTTTATGGCCAGCAATATCATTGTTTAAGGACATTATGGAATTGAGATAATGTCTGTACTATGTTATGATTACACTGTACAATAGTTGCTGAGTCTGTGATCTGAACACTTTACCTCAGAGCGTCCGTTAACTGAATTAATTGAGAATATCACCTGAAAATCCGATAACATCAGCAATTTTCATTCAAGCAGATGATTTCTGTATATTAATGTAAAATTAAATGTATATTGCAGCACAGGGTGAAATCATTTACGATGATTTGAGACAAATATAATGTAAATTTAATATAAAACGATGTAAATGACGCTCTGTGTCGCGGCAGGATTTTGAACATGGTCCTGAGCCGTTGCTGGGCGTCGCGGCCGCCGGTGTGTGTAGCCTACACTCATACAGAATGTGTTCGAATTTTAAAGACGTGGCGCTGCGCTTCTCATCCGGTGTGCGACCACCTTTAAGGTGCTGTTTTCTTTGAAGCCGAAGAACTCTGTTCTTAATACTGGCGAGCTTACTTTTTTCGGGTGTGGACAGAGCGTTCCACCAGAGCCCGTCTACGGAGAGCCTGCCCACTCCCTAATAAGTCCTATTGTACCGAATTTTGGTTGTAGTTCCACCAGAGTTCCACTGGGGGGCGCTCGCCATGAGTGCAAAATGAATGGGAGTCAATGGGGCTAGACGGCTAAATTAGTCTCTTTCACCCGATTGCCGTTGAGAAATCTCAGATTTGATTGTAGGTTTTGCAAGTTCAACATGGGTTATAGGTCGAAAGTTGAATGAACGAGTACTTATGTTCTTTCGATTTCTTACAGGTTGAGTTGTTGTTGCCCATAACACGCTAGCATTCTGCTAATGAACGCTGATTGGTCAGTGAAGGACTGATTACGACCAGAGATACAGCTTGATGGCATCGTGGCATCCGAAGCGGGACTAGAAACAAACAAAACAAAAACTCTTCTAGCACGTGTATTTACCTGTGTCAGCTGTGTTGTCGATACCTCGAGAGAAAAGAAAGTGCAGAGCGCGAAAGCACCAAAGTGACTGAAGGATCGCCGTAAAGCAGTATCTCTGGTCGTACGATGTGTATGACGTCATTGACACTTTAAAATACTTTTTAAAGCAAATAAGTGACTCAAAAAAATCTAACACCCAGCAATGTGTAATTTCTTTGCATCCCCTTTCGAAAACAACATTCAAATTACTCGACAAAAAATTATATCCTGAGAAAAGTGGATTTTGAGAGCAATATCTCCATAGTCCTCCATTCATTCTGCACTCGTCCTGTGAGCGCCCTCATATGGAATCAGAGGGGAACTGCAACCAGTTCAGAAGCCGGAAGTTTACTGAGAGTGAAACTTCTCGCCATCTAGCTGCGCGGGCGCGGACCATAGGCGCGGACGAGCGCTGCGTCGTCTTCTTATTTGACAGGTGTCAGCGGGTGCAATACTGCCACCTGAGAGGTCAACCAGGTACTGGCCCTGGAGTATTTACGTGTCATGTTATCATAAGAGTCCTATTCATTTTAAACATTGTGGTTATCGCCAATACCGGTATATTGTCACACTCTAAATTAACACGATGTCGATATTTCATGCTTTGAATATCACGATTATCGTCAACACCGGTATATTGCGACACCCCTACTAAGAACCATTATAAATACTGATCACATAATTAATAATTGAGCACCAAAACAGAATATTAGAATGATTTCTGAAGGATCATGGATACTAAAGACTGGAGAAATAGCTGGTGAAAATTCAGTTTTGCCATCACATATATTAAAATAGAAAAAAAGTTCATTTAAAAAGTAATAATATTTCACAATATGACACGCATTAGAGACTTTAAACATTAAAAACATTACAAATCTTTTTATATATATATATATATATATATATATATATATACACAGCCCCCCCCCAAAAAAAAGATTCACACAAATATATATTAACAATTTATTTATTTATAATAAAGATGATTTATTTATTTATAATAAATAATAATATTGTAAATAAGTATATAGTTTAAAAAAATCACCTAGCTTCTGACTAAACCTAGCTTTTGCTGGATCACATAGTATGGAAAATAACACTATGGAAGTCAATGGGGCTCATCATCTGTTACCGTCATTCTTCAGAATATCTTCTTTTGTGTCCAACAGATGAAAGAAATTCATGCAGGTTTGGAACAACTTGAGGGTGAGTAAATTATGACAGGATTTTCATTTTATTGGGTGCATGAACCATCCCTTTAACACATTACTGCCAATGGAAAGCAGATGGTAAACCACATTTAAAGGGTTGCTCCGGCATATTGTCGTGTCTTTTCTTCCTTAACAAGCAGTAATGACCACTGACGACTTGAATTAAAATAAAACAAACTGTTTACTGAAGTTTATGAACAGGATTACACATAGATACAGCGCGCACACATGGAGTAAATCTCATTTCTCTTCTCTCTCTTTTCCTATCTGCGCGCTCTCGCCCCCTATGCATTATGGGTAGACTTTTCTAAAAGCTGAACAACCTTGTAAATGACAAAACTGTTTCTGTTATTATTAAATATAATTAATTAAACATTTTTATTCTAATTATCTCAACATCCTTCCCCCATGAACAATGTCACCCATCTTCAAATTCAGTATGTTTCTGTGTATTACAGGAATGTGCAGATTTCAGGTCCAGTAGATAGTCCTTCCTCCAGCGATTCCACAGGTTGGTCATGAGTCGGTTCCTGTATCTCCACCTTTTTGTCATATCCTCTTTACTCACAGTGGGATGATCATAGTCTGCCGGAAATGGTTTTGGAGGCAGGGAAGTGAGTCATTCACCAACCAAGAAGTGTGCTGGTGTTAGTGGCTGCGGCTCGTCGAGCTCATTGTGGACAAAGGTGAGGGGTCTGGAATTCAGTGTGGCCTCTACTTCTGCAAAGGAGTGTAGACATTTCTTCAAAGGTGAGCGATGCCTTTCCTTCCTCAGGCTCGTTTTCACAGACCTTACAAGCCTCTCCCAAAAATCCGCCCCACCAGGCTGCTCGTTCTACAATGAAACGCCAAGTGATGCCCTTCTCTGAGAAGTATTCCAGAATTTGTGGATATTTGATGGCTTTCCACAGCTCACTAAGGTCTTGGTTTGCTCTCTCAAAGGTTTTGGCATTGTCCGAATAGATGATCTTGCACAGCCCTCTTCTGGAAACAAATCGCTTGAGTGCTAACAAGAAACTTTCTGTTGACTGATTTGAAACCAGCTCCAAATACACTGCTCTAGTGACAGCACATGTGAACAGAGCAACATAAGCCTTGCATAGTGCATGATCATTCTTCATAGACAGTGGACCTGCAAAGTCTATGCCAGTTACTTCAAATGAGGGGGGGGGGGGGGGGGGGGGGGGGGTTCTCTGATATTCTGTCTCGTGGTAATGGAGCAGTGTTCTGCTGTGCGGGCTTTGCTTTAAATCTTTTGCACACAGTACATTTTGACAGAATACTTTTCACAATTTGTCTGGCTCGCAAAATCCAGTATCTACTTCTAATTTGCACTAGTGCGTCTCTCAGACCAGAATGCATGATAAATTCATGATTGTGCTGAACCAGCAGCTCACAATATCTGTCTTTGTTGGGCAGAATCCATGGATGCTTTTCTCTGTAACTAAAGTCTGACTGTTGCAGTCTGCCTCCAACACAGAGCAATTCATCTTCGTCAAGGAAAGGTTTTAGGTCTCTGATTTTTGAATCTGCGTTCAGGGTCTTACCAGCTTCCAGCAAATTGATTTCAAGACTAAAGCTGCTATCTTGTGTCACCTTTATCCAGTACTTCTTGGCTTCAAACATTTCATCACCTCGCATCTTGGAGCTTGAACTTGCATTGTGCACAAACCGCTTGATCCAAGCACTGACTCGCAGAACTTGTTTCAGCTTACTGTACTTCAGTAAATCCAGCACAGGTTCCATTCCCTTTTCGTCACTGCCGCTACTGAGTTGAACGATGATCTGCTGACCTTGCTTTAGCTCACTAGTCACATCTTCATCGCTTTGATCTTCATCGGTCTTTTCCAATAGATTCAGTGCAGTCAGAAATGAAGGTCCTTTCCACCACAGTTCACTTTCCTTCAGGTTAGCTGCAGTCTGACCTCTGGTGGGAAGTTCTGCAGGATTGAACTTGCCTTTACAGTGAGACCACGTTGCAGGATTGGTTAAAGACTGGATTTCTGACCCTCTGGACTGGATGTTTGACAGAAACTGTTTCCATTTGTGAGCTGGACTGCGAATCCACTGCAGCACAATCATCAAATTCGTCCACATATGAACTTGATGGAGCTCCATATTCAGAGGCTTTAACAGACTGTTTCCTAGTCGTGCTCCAATCACTGCTCCCATCAGCTCAAGACGAGGCAGTGAGATCTTCTTCGGGGGGGCTATCCTGGACTTTGAAGCAACAAGGCATGTGGTCTTTTCTCCATCATCAGCTACTCGCAGCAGATAAGCTACAGTACTATAAGCTTTCTCGCTTGCATCACAAAACATGTGGAGTTGATGTGCGTCGTGTCTGTGCACTGATTTTATTCCATACCAACAAGGACTGTGTATGTGGTGGATCTGTGTAAGGTCTGAACACCACTCTTGCCATTCTTGTGCAAGATCTGTGGGCAGCTCCTCATCCAAGCCGAGGCCTCATATCCACATCTCTTGGAAAAGGCATTTCAATCGCACAGTGAATGGGGTAAGAACACCTATTGAGTTCAATATGCGAGCATAAAGCTTTAGAACACTTCTTTTAGTATTTTCTCTTTTAGCTACAGCATCCAGCAATGCAGTCAGGTCAAAGACAAATTAATCTGTTTTAGTTCTCCATACCAAGCCTAGTACGTTCAGCACTGATCGTTTCAACTCTGCTTGAATGTGCTCACCTGGAATCTTCATCACAGCAGTGCACACTTGGGGGGTCTCGAGCGCTTCTACTTCCACCTTCTGCTCTTTGTTCCAGATGCTTTGCAGAATGACTTTCACTGTGTTGCGCCTTGATGTTACTGGTGCTGCAGAGCCAAAAGTATGAAGAGTAAACGTTTCTTGCTTTGTCACAGGCAATTTTAAAGCTCTTACTGTGTTCTCACTGATGAAGCTTCTCTGACTGTCCCCATCCATTAAGCAGCGAATGCTTTATGTTCACCAGGTCATTCTGCCCATGCTCTTACAGTCTGAAGAAGCACAGCGTTCTGTATATTAGGCTGTATCTTAACAGAATGTGAAGCAAATGAAGAAACTACATCATCTTTGTAGTCAGTGTCTGAAGTCTTTGTTTCTCCTTTCTCACACACAGCACTATGATGTCTGCCTCCACACACATTACAGCACACCTTGGCCTTACAGAATTTTGCAATGTTCTTCGGCCCAAGACAAACAAAGCATCGTCCCAGTTTCATCAATTTTACTTTTCGTGCAGCAATATCAGTTCCTGGACACAGTTCTGTTTTGTGTGCTGCACTGTCACAGAAAAGACAGTTCTGTATTCTTTGACTGGTGGTTTGCAGTACTGCAGCTGATGGCATGTTATGCTTTTTCTGCTTCATTTCAATTGATGTGTCTGGTCTTTTACATGGTTTGTGATAGCTCTGGCTGTTTTTGGAATTACCTGACCTAATCAGTTGCATGAAACCGCGGAATCGTGGAACCACGTACAGCTCTCCGTTTTCTGAGTAGTCTTTCAAGTCGCTCCGCCATTTCGGATGTTGCCTGCAAGGTATCCCGGGTTTCGGCACCAAAGTTTGTCTTGTCTTTTCTTCCTTAACAAGCAGTAATGACCATTGACGACTTGAATTAAAATAAAACGAAGTTTATGAACAGGATTAAACATAGATACAGTGCACACACATGGAGTCAATCTCATTTCTCTTCCCTCTCTTTTTCTATCTGCACGTTTTCGCCCCCCTATGCATTATGGGTAGACTTTTCTGAACAACCTTGTAAATGACAAAACTGTTTCTGTTATTATTAAAGATAATTAATTAAACAGTTCTATTCTAATTAATTCACAACACATATATCCAGATGAGTGATGTAAAGTCCCGAATCAGGTACCTGGATAGAAGTA
Organism: Leuciscus leuciscus; assembly: GCF_965113295.1. Lineage (NCBI taxonomy): Eukaryota > Metazoa > Chordata > Actinopteri > Cypriniformes > Leuciscidae > Leuciscus > Leuciscus leuciscus. The sequence continues at coordinate 7,534,545 of NC_138737.1, forward strand.
GTTGGGCAATGCCGCAAAGTCCCAGCAAAGTATGCCAGATCACACAGTGTGCAGCATTCCCAACAACCTCATACCCAGAACCAGTCTGAAAGAGCGTGAATGTGGTCTCATTTGCACGTTTACCTAACTTGTCACCTAATAATTTCTTTAGTGAATATGGCGCTAAAACAATGCAAAAATCACTATCAACGGCGCCATTCATTCTTTGTGAACCCTCCCAGCATTGTATTTTAAAATCTCGTTCTGCGAGTTCTTCATGCCAGAAATTCAGACTTAGTAGGCACAGGAATTTGGCTTTGTGGATAATGCTAAGACTACAGGGACAAAATTCATTTCAGGCTGATTTGTCAGGCCTGCTCTTGCAGCACAAGTGACATTTCTCAAACTTACCTGGATAAGCCTGCCCTGTTCGGTCTGCAGAGTGCTGAGCTCCTGTCCAATGTTGCCCTGGCCTTGTCTCAGAGCGTTGTACTCCATCTTCAGCTGACTGGCATGGGCGGACAGTTTGGCCACCTCCTCAGCCAGTTTAACAAGCAGAGCCCGGTCCTGCCCTTTCACTGACTTCAGATCAGTGTCGTGGTCGGTGAGAGAGTGCAGCAGTGAGGTTTGCACACCCTCCAGACGTAGGAAGTTATTGTTGTAGTCGGGGCAGTTGGGATCAATGAAGATGTTAATGCGGGAGCCGTCGCCTCTCTCGATGGTTACCAGGGCATTAGCCTCATCCTGGTTAGTGCTGATGAGAGGGGGGCCATCGGGGCCGCTGGGCGCTTGGTAATGGTTCATCAGAAGGATGATCCCGGTTACCGTGACAGCCAGTAACACGGCAACAAAGAGAAGGATGGTGCATAGGAGATAGCTACAGCTCATCCTCTGTAGAGAGCATGAAAAAGAGACAGAGAACAAGATGCATTAGTATACAAAAACATGTCTCAAAAGAAGCATTAAAATGACCAGCACAGATTTTTTTATTTTTTTTATATATATAATATAATACTCTGCACTGATTAAACTTGCAGGAGGGCATATCAAATCTGACATATACTGATAACACAGATTCAAAAGTAGGTTTCCCACAACTGCAGCCTACAAATTTCTAAAAATCCCTGTCGAGCATTAAACATGCATGGAGATGCTTCTTGAAAGTTTAATCTGCCATTATGTAACACCTGAAGACTCCTGAATGCATAAATTCAGGCTTTTCACAAAGGTGTTCATAAAAGATGGGAAAATGAAATGTATTTGCCCGGTTGCCTAAGACCTAATCGCCATCCCTCGCTCCAGATAATTTAAGTCAGGATGATAGTATTCACAGCGCATACATGCAACATCAACCAGTAGAAACTCAGGATTTTCTCTAAGCCCAGACTTTCAGAATTGGGGATGGTCTGATAAAAGAATCATGGCGAAAGCAAACTGATATTGATTGTAATTACATTTCCATTTTTGGTGCACCATTTGCCTTTTGAATCACTATAAAGCTAAAATGCTACTCATTTAACTGGTTTAAGAAGCAAATAAACTATATTCACTGTGGGAGAACGAGAAAGATAAAAACAGATAAACCATCAATTACACATAATGTGTATCCTTTGCTCTTTGTTATAATGTACTACGGGTGATATTTAATGTAAATATATGAAATTGCTCACATCCTCATTATGACTTCTGGGACTTTAAATCAGAATAAATGATATGCATACATTTACATAAACCTTGCAGAATGTGCTAGATAAATGGATCATAAAACCTGCATGTTATTTTTCTAATTACTGTTATTGTTAACCAGTTTAAAAGTTTGCATACCCTTGAATAATGTGTGTTGTTACCTGGATGACAACTGTTTTTACTGCATGTTTTGTGATAGTCTCTTGTTTGTCCTGAGCGGTTAAACTGCCTACTCTTCTTCAGAAAAGTCATCCAGGTTCTGCACATTCTGTAGATTTCTAGCATCTTCTGCATATTTGAACCCTTTTCAGCAGTGACAGTATGATTTTGAGGTGAAAATGTTCACCCATTCTAAAGAAAGTAACAAGATCCATTAAGAGCCAGGGGGTGTACACTTTTGAACAGGATTGTGATTTGTAAATTTTACTTATTCTGTTTAAAGATCACATTTTTTCATTTAGTATTGCAGTTCAGAACAACGTAAGACATGTATATGTTTTCATGTATAAGTACAACTTACCCCGATCATCCAATTCAAAATGTTTCCTATCTTTTTGAGATTTATGTCTATAGCCTACATATTTTCAGAACACTGAAGACACTCTATATATTAGGGCTATCATTTGAGAAACAAATAAATAAATAAATTACATGATATGCTGATTAATCAATCAAAAACAACAAAACAAATAATATAGACACTGAAAAGACATTATAAAATAAGTAATTTAACATAACTGACCAATAGTCCACAGCAATACATTTTGCTGTAGAGTTGGGAAGGCGACACGATTAATTGCCTTCATTTTTGATTCACAAAATTGACAGCATTACTTTAAATACAGTCTTCAGACCTATCAAAAACACTTATGCATGCAAGCATGTTTTCCTCTTATTGTGCATTAAAAATGTAGCATGAAGCCAAAGCCGATGTACATTAAGAGGAGGGGCGGCAGAAGCTCATTTGTGAACACTTTACACTGATTTCTGTGATTGCCCAGGGCTCGAGCGATGGGCTTGAATATAAACGACAAGATGAGCAGTGTTTCCTTTGAGGATCTAGGAAGGCAAATCCCCACAGGGCAAAAGACTAGAAACCACAGATATAAGCCTTACAGCTCAATATTACGGTTTGGTTAAGTGCCCAGAGTTGACAACTCTCTCATCCACGCGAGTGTGTGCCAACGTGCAGACGTGTGTGTGTGCATACAGCAACAAATGCAGATATAACAACAAATGAAGTGAAGAACATTTGATGGGAAACTAGGGAATGCCACGCAGGCACTGGAGAGGGCTTGCTTATCATTTTGCTATGTCTTTTTATTCAGGGGGAGCCTGCATCGCTCGCCCCGCTGTTATAAGTGCCACTTCAATATTCCACTTGACAGCGGGTGCCGCTCCCTCGCGAGAGCTTCGAGTACATTTTCTACATTTATTTGTTGTATTTTTACATATATGCCAGAGTGACTCAATGCCCATGTGCCGTAGTGCCATTTATGATTGAAATTAAATCACTGACACTCAGGCTGAAGCAGAGCACAGCTACAATAAGACTCTTTCTGCTTTCCTAGTCGGGCCAATTGTTCAGATTTATATTTGCAGTTCAGAAACATATTCACTGGCCTAGCACAAAAAAAAGAAAAGAAAAAAAAAAGATTATAAATGTAAACATTTTATGAATATATAGAATTTACATTCATAATTTAGGCTAAAATTATTAGGATTTTAATGGTCACACTTTAGATTAGGGTCCAATTCTCACTATTAACTAACTATTAACCACGACTTTTGCCTCAGTAAAACTCCTAATTACTGCTTATTAATAGTTAGTAAGGTTGTTAAGTTTAGGTATGTGGTAGGATTAAGGGATGTAGAATATGGTCATGCAGAATAAGGCATTAATATGTGCTTTATAAGTATAAATATGCATGCTAATAACCAACTAGTTAATAGTGAGAATAGCATTCATGGCGAAACAACACTGACACTGGTTAGTGATTTTCAACCTATTCAAATGCAGAACATTTTTAATAGATAACTAATATAAATCTATTCAAGCCAAGTTAATTTAAGTTTAAAAAGTTGTCAACAAGTGCCTTTTTTTGTCACAGAAAACCAAAGTTTTAGGCATAAAAAATGCATGTTCATTAAGATAATTTCAAATAATTAAGATTATAGTGATGGAACAATTAGGCAAATCACAGTTATGTCAACTGGCCCCAAACATTCTCACATTGGCCAACTTTACCAATAGTCATAAATCAGGGTGCAAACAACACCAAGGTCATGGGTTTGATACACAGGAAACACATGCACTGATAAAACATATAGCTTGAATGCACTTTAAACTACTTTGAATAAAAGCATTTGCCAAGCAAGTCCAACATTTCCATTTGAAGTTAAATCACTAAGTGTTGTAATAATAATAATTAGTTACATTTATATAGCGCTTTTCTGGGTACTCAAAGCATTTTACATGGAAAGGGGAATCTCCTCAACCACCACCAATGTGCAGCATCCATCTGGATGATGCGACGGCAGCCATATTGCGCCAGAACTCCCACCACACACCAGCTTACTGGTGGAGAGGAGACTGAGTGATGAAGCCAATCAGTATATGGGGATGATTAGGAGGCCATGATGGATAGAGGCTAATGGGCAAATTTGGCCAGGATGCCGGGGTTAAACCCATACTCTTTTCGAAAGACATTCTGGGATTTTTAATGACCACAGAGAGTCAGGACCTCGGTTTAACGTCTCATCCGAAGGACGGTGCTTTCTGACAGTATAGTGTTCCCATCACTATACTGGGGCATTAGGACCCACACAGATCACGGGGTGAGCGCCCCCTGCTGGCCTCACTAACACCTCCTCCAGCAGCAACCTAGTTTTCCCAGGAGTCTCCCATCCAGGTACTAACCAGGCTCAACCCTGCTTAGCTTCAGTGGGCAACCAGTCTTTATGGCTACAGGGTGATATGGCTGCTGTACATCTGCATATATGCAAACACACTCACAGATGCAATAAAAAGACATATACCCTCTGAGATGTTGATTTAACACTCACTACTGTGAATAATGGCCCTTGCTCTGATGCAAAAACTCCCTGTAAAAGACATCTAAATTTACAAAGCTGTGTTTTGTCCCCGAGTCATGGATATATTATTCTGCAGAGGTTTTATATTGTATTTCTATACGTGTGATAAAGAATCTCTTCACAAGACACCTTTGAACAAAAGCAAAAGTGGAGCCTGGTGAAGAGGGCCCTATTCCTGCAGTCCCATGGCGTCGAGCACAGGCATTGTCATTTTTATTTTAAAGATAATTAATGTGCACAAAAGACTCCAGCCTACTTCATCATGCAGCACCAGACGAGAGCGGTCTCAGATCAATTTGTTACAATAAAGCAACAATACCTGCTGTCTGCTGGAATTAACCGGGCTTATATCTGACCCCTCCACTGTGAGCATATCGCATACAGCCGCGTGGCAACAAAGACGCGGGCGAGACCCGACTTTTCCCACCAGAGCAGCCCTGCGAGAAATCCTCACCGAAACAATGAGGCAGCAAGCTCGTCTATTCTGTGTACAAGTGCCCATCAATCTTGCTCTTCTTCATTGTGATAGAGCCTCTCTACGGGTGTTAACGAGAAAAAACTGGGACTCGTAAACATTCGGCCGCCATTCCACGACTTGCATCTTAACTAGGCCACGGGCCCTGACAGTAGCCGCCTTCAGAGGCATCTACGCACCTTTACTTCCCTCTCACAGTCTAGTGGGCAGACGGTATTCAGATGCCCCCTGAACAGACACAGGTTAAGATTAGAGGGCCACGCTCAGCTGAGCGCAGACAATATTTGATAAGGGCTTTTATCTGGTGCGCTGAGACGAGGCTCTTGAATGAGGAGAGGTGAAACAGAGGAGCTGCGGAACAAAAACACCACCGCATTCTTTCCACCGCCCACCTTAGACCTATAAGACCCACAGCGAATCGACACTGATACCAGCCACAGGAACTGAGAGGTAGGTCAAATGCGTTGACACGAAGGGAACGTCACATGACAGAGCTGGTGATTGCTTATTCGGGGAGATGTAGGTGAGGTGTCAGGTTCTGCTCTTGACATTGGCTCTCCGACAAAAAAAAGCATAACAGAGAAACAGCCTTGCTATTAGAAATAACAATAAAATCTACATAATAGCCCAATAGTTTCTCCCTGACAGCAATGACATTAAACAGACAGCAAATTAAAATCAAATCATAAGTAATGTAAAGTTAATAATCTCTGTCTCTTCCATGGTTGTGGAAAAATAAGAATTGTCTCCTTTTCAATTAATTTGTAATTAATTTGTGAATTTGAACTGAACTTGGCCACATCCCATCGGGAGTTGATTTGAATTTTAATTCAAATCGAGGAATTGAATTGGAATTTAAAAGGCATTCTCAATTCAATTCTGAATGGTACGAAACCTTGGTCTTCTCTAAACTTTCAGGACATATTGAGAAAAGATCCTTCAAGGATCCATACTGGAGGACAGGGGTGTTTATTGGAAGTCATATCAGATAACTACTTGGGCGCCGCAGGGTTCTTCTGTTTATTTCATCAAGAAATTTAAGAGAAACATCTGAGAAAAAGTTAAAATATAATTGAAGAACTCCACTAAGTCTCCAGAGCTATGGAAAAGTAACCTCCAAGCAATAAAAATGTCCTCAGGGTGGTTTCGCTCATCATTAGTTTAATTGTAGGTTATATAAGTTGAGATACCAGGGAAAATTGTCTTTTGACAGGTCTTCTCTCTGTTCTTGAAACAAAGGATTATCTTTTTGGAAGGGTCAGCATCCCTTGAGACACATATGGGTTAATCATAACTCAATCAATAAATAAAACCTGAACCACATTCATTGCGTTTGTGTGTCCTTCTAATCTTATGAATGCAGCTCTGCTGATTACAAATCATGAGAATGTGAACTGCCTCAGGTTCATATTGGTTTTTCAATGAATGCATGTGTTCTGAAGGGTTTTCAATACAATGAACAGCCAGTGAGGCTGCAGGCAATTTCAACAGAGATTCAAAGGCTGTTAGGGCATAGCTTCATTTTAAAGTCAGAGCTTTTAAAGTCACTTTTTAGGTGTCACATGTTCTAATATGTACAATAATCTTATTGCTAAGATGACCTTGACACAAGCATGGTTTAAGTGAATATTAAACTACACTAAGCTTTTGAAAGTAAAGGTTCATAGAAATAAAATCTAGGATATGTATGTGGCATGTGAGAAGACTACGATGTGAATAGCAGAGATATTTCAAAGGCTTAGCAGTCATTGTTAATTCCTTAGGCCCTTGAAAATATGTAATTTCTAATGTCAATGTGGTAACCATTATAGCATTTACTTTTACATTTCTTTATTGAACTGGTTATTTTATCTGTAGTGACAAACGTAGCACAAATCAAAAGTGAGTGTAATTGCATTGAGCTTCTGAGCGTACAAAATTAGGAACTGTATTTTACTTTAGTATTTGTACCAGTGGTCAGTTTGCTTTTACTTGGCTTAAGTACAAATAACACAAGTATGTCAACATTTACACAAACATGTGTTTGTTAATACATGTGGAGCACTACAAGATGGAGCACCATCTCTGTGAGACAGACTGTAAGCTACTGTTAATATCCACACTTAATGGATAAACAGATGGAAAAAGATTTAAACATAAAGACATAATAATGTCTTCGTACATGCAAGGATAATAGTCAGATGGACAGCAGTCCCAATCAGCATCCAATAATTGACTTGATGATGTATACCACAACATTTGCTTTAGCTCAGGGGTCCCTTCATCTTGCAATAAAATCTACCGCTCCTGCTGAAATATTGGGGTGCCTCAAGGCTCTAATCTAGGCCCGACCTAATCTTCTTATAAGAGCTTAAGTTAGAAAGATGCTCTCCCAGCTGTGCACATACATTCAGAGTGTGAAATAAACAGACTGGCAGTCAGATATATGTAGTTGTTTAGTTTTTCCCCTGAGGTACAGATCTCCCTGTTTTAAGAGTGCTGGGTATTCATTAACTACTGTACGGGTCTTGATGAGTGACCTTTTAATGTTCTCAATGCTTCAGCAGAAAACCAATCCCAGACAGATGAAAACGCATCTGCTAATATGCGTGTTGACCTACTAATAGCATACATCCAGAATATAGGGTATTTATATTCATTAGGGTTGAGAACGGGGTCTTATTCAAAACTTATTCTATTTTATTTTTTTAAAGCTAAATGATTTCTATGAATTCTCGTTCTGCTAATGGCTTTTTAGGCATGCATTATTTTACCGATGCAGATAGTCGTGTACCAAAATACTCATGCAATGATGTCGCAACACTGCTACTGAATTTATAAAGCTAAACATACAACACAACTAGTATCTAGATTTCCAAACAATTGACTCTATGACTCTCAATTGTTGCTGCCATGGTTTAGATCAGGGGTCTCCAACACGTTGCTCGCGAGCTAACAGTAGCTCGTGGCCTGATTGGAGGTAGCTCGTCAAGGGGCCGTTCATATTTCTCGGCTTTTGCATGCTCGAGTTTGTTATTTCAAATGTAGGCAAGCGCATTTTTTCCAGGCGCAGTGAGATAAAAAAATCTCAACTTTTCAGAATGCCACAAGCGCACCGCAGGTCATGTGACAAGAACCTACCAATCAGCTTCACCCTTTCCGTAACAAAATTAAAAGCTCAGTCAACATGAAGGATGGGGGTGCACCCAAACATTTCTCTTGTCCGTAAATAAATCTTGTAGCAGAGCTACAGCAAGTGTTTTTCGGACCGATTTTTTAAAATCGGACCGAATTTTACTATTAATAATTAAAGATAAGCTAATGTGCATTGTAAATGTCAGTAATTTATCTTTTAATTTTACTATTAATAATAAAAGATAAGCTAATGTGCATTGTAAATGTCAGTAATTCATTTTTTTTGACTCATTCTTTTTATAAAAATGATTTAAATGTTGAAAATATGTGAGGTTTATCTTTTTATAAAACCTTTTTTGTCAAAACTTTAAAATCTGGCCATAATTTTTTATATTATTTTAATGTTTATGTAAACAAAAAGTGCATATTGATGCTAACTTTATTTGTTATTTGCTGGTTATTACGGTATAATATGCAAAGTACAATTTTCTATAATAAAAAAAAATTAATTCTGACATTTAAGGGTGACATATATAGGCCGACAAAAACTCTTTTAGGTCTAAAACAGTTTGGATAGTTGTTAATATGAGAGTTATGTGACATTATTTAAGAGATTTAAGTATTGTATTACGTGAGTAGCTCTCGGCCACTTTCATTTTTAAAAAATAGCTCTGAAATGAAAAAAGGTTGGAGACCCCTGGTTTAGATCAAGGCTTCATCTGAAGACCCCTAGAGCACTTTGAGACCCCTTCAAAAACACGAGTCTTAAATGTGGTCAAGCTCCAGTTGTTTTACAAATTAGACACTTGTAAGGCCAAACGCCTGAAAGCATCGCCCGTCAACACGAATTAAGGGATCACTACGCTGTTCACTCTGAATTACACAGCAACCCGAGGCCTAAAAAAATATCTTGTGATACAACCTTAAAGCAGAAATCCCAACAAGTAAGTCTTAGCGCTTTGGGCAGACCAGATGTAGGGGATTATTCTTAATCTGCAAAATGGCCACACAACTTTAGCACTTCTTCTCCAGTTCATTTATCACTAACGTCGCACGGCAGTAAGACGCGGGAACCCAAGCACAGATTCACCATGAGATCCGCACTGCCGCATCCACACAAATCAAAACACACACATGCGTTCACACAAACCAGCACAATCTGCTGGCTCAGAATATGTGGCTTCATTAGCCGGTTTGAAATGATAAATAGTTTACTGTGCGTGGGGTGGGGGGAGGACTGTCCCCGAGGCTGTCAAAAGCAGACTGTTCCACCAGCTCCACCGAGGCTATTAAAACAGCATCGCACTAAAGTGTGAACTGCTTTTCTGAGCCAATAGGTGATGACATCCTGAGAAGGGGCCCTCTGTGTGTCTTTGAAACATCTCACGAGCATCTCCAAAGCAGATAACAGCGCCTCGCCAACAATCTGAGGAGTTACTGGCAGGTCAAAGCACTGCAACATGCTCATTATAGCCTGAGGTGAGTGATAAAAATAATTCTACTTCCTGCATAGGGTGAGAGAGGTAAACAAGGCAGGGGTAATGAATTAGCATTTGTAGTGCACTTTGTAGTACTCGTAGTGCGCTTACAGTTAATTAAAATGAAAAAGAAACCATGTTTTTTCAAGCAGAGAAACTTCAAACTGAGAACTACACAAGTGCAGGTCAAGAAACAGCGCTGTTTGTATAAATATTGCAGGGGTTTTTTTGTCTATCAGCACAGTGTGACGTTTACTGAAAGCATTTTCAGAGAAGCATTATACTCCGAGCTCTACATCTTCTCGAAGGAAATAAGTGGGTGCCACAGAGAACAGAGGAAATAAACACTTCAATGGTATATATTGCTTCATGAAATTGCTGCCATGTGCTGCTAAAGTGGATCTGAAAACTTGGCCATCAATTTTTAATCATAATCCTCCTGCACTGACCCTAAACCTCCGTTCTTCAAACCTTAGATAACTTTGACTTGTGTACGTGACTGTGTGGAAAGGTATGTCTGCTCTCTCTTGTAACGACTGAGACAAATCAGACACAATTATTTGTTATTTTTAACAAATAATCTTTAAAACTCACTCTGGGATCTACGGACCCATCCCCCAACTAGGGCAAGAAGGGCCTCAGTTACCATGACTCCTCACTGATAAGACGGTTTATTGCTCTAAAAAATGTGGTCACGTGGAAAAAGCAGAGGCCATAGAAAAGACCCACAGCCCTTAAAACAGACTTGCCTGCATTAATTTATAGACAAACTGATCTATAAATGAACATGCACCCCAGGACACTGTGTGAATTGAAATCTTGTGTAGTGTCTTCTGATACTACTATGTATTTTATGATAGAACCAACGGTCAATGAAACCTCAATTTTACCATGTTTGGTCTCTATAACCAAACATGGTTGGTACTTGAAAGTACTTTGAGGTACTTTGAAGATCGAAATAATTGTGTATATGATATGTCGATAGCTGCGCAACATATTAGTATTACAAGAATCTTTAATAGTTTCTTCATCAGTGACCAATCCAACTGCACAAGCAAGTGAGCACACTTGAGACAGAGTCATAAATCCACTTGGAAATTCCACCTTTTTCATTAGTCAAGCCAACCCAGAGGGGTGGAACCTTTCTCAGGCTTTATATGGCCTCTACACAAGCCCTTCCCTCTCTTGGCCTTCTCGATACGTTCAGGTTGCTGTCCTTCATGGCCGCACCAAGCCCTAGGGCAGCAGGCCTTGACTCACAACCAGCCATGTGCTCATTCTGGAGAGAGAGGACTCTCTCAACCACAACAGAATCAAGGACAACATCAGGAGTTTGGCACAATTTCTTCATTCAATGCAGAAGTCAATCGGAACTCCAACCATCAACTCTTCCGACTTCCTCCCTTCTCCTGGTTGTTCTGCGTGGCCTCTCCAGCCCAGGTGCTCTCCAGCCATGTGTTCATGGAGAGAGAGAGAACTTTCAACCAGAACAGAGTCAAACAAACCATGCCAGTTCATCACCATTTCTTCATTCAACGCAGAAAAAAATCGATTGAGACTCATGAAACCATCAAAATCCTTCTTCAGGGACTTCACGAAATGCTTTCACTGCAAAGGCCATGCAAGTATACATTTAACGAGGTGCTCTGAAAATAATAAGCTGATGGTTCTTTAGTTAAATGGATCTTTTCCATAGTTCCATTTCCAGCGTCCAGTTTCATTCTGTCACTTATCATTTTACCCATGTATGTGCGATTGTGTGTATGTGTGTTTAGATTAGTTATGTTTGTGATTTAGTTAATAAAACTTGTGCACAATACGTATATGGTTCTGATTCTCTGCTTGCAACAAAGTTTATTTTACGATTTAGATTTTGACAACAGGCTCTTAGTAGTACTGTACAGTAAGAAAGACATTTCCTTTCCCTGGAAATTAACATTTCTTAGAATTAATAAACAATTAACACTTAGTGTTCACGGGACGAACAGGTTGATTGATTGTAATATTAATTTGCCCAAATATTCATAATTATTACAAGTTATGATTTATTATTAATATTTATTTTGAGCTAATTTGCTACACTATGTGGAATATCGCTTGCCTTTTAAGCTATAGAAAAGAAAGCTCAAAATTGAGCTCTTTAATATCTTAATTGTTATAATATAAATAATTCACTAAAGGCATTTATTCAAAAACACTATTTCCTTTAAGAATTAAACAAGTGTCTTTTCTTATGAGAGAGTCAAGTCAAGTCAAGTCAAGTTTATTTATATAGCGCTTTTCACAATACAGATTGTATCAAAGCAGCTTCACAGTATTAAATTAAAATAATACATCAATGTTTGTTTCTAGTGGAAAACGTCCACGTTTGGTAATGCTGATCAATAGTATTGTTGATAGATTAATAAAATTAAATATCCCCAAATATCCCCAACTGAGCAAGCCAAAGGCAACAGAGAGTCAATGAATCATTCACAGAATCAATTCATTCAAAACAGTTAATGCTGCCTTGGATTGTTTGGAAAAATGTTGACGTAGCAATATTGTGTCTACAAAGTAAAGAACCAATGAGGTTCATTCTCATGTTACGCAGCACGTTTGAGCTTCAGCAAGAACCAATGAGGTTTGTTCTCACCCGTCAAGCAGGTTTGGCTGAGCTTCTGGTTATTTTCGCTGATCAAAGTGAATAAAATCCGTTCATCATATAAAGCGATCGAGTCTCTTCAGAAAATTTGGACTAAACCACTCAATTCATATGGATTCGTTTTACAATTTTTTTATAAACGTATTTGAAGCGTCACAGTGGTAGTTGCTTAGCGGTCAATGGAGGGACAGAAATCTCTCAGATTTCATCAAAAAGATGTGTTCCGAAGATGAACGGAAGTCTTACGGGTTTGAAACGACATTAGGGTGAGTAATTAATGACAGAATTTTCATTCTTAAGTGAACTATCCCTTTAATACCAACTTTTTCTTGAATTAACCATTGTATAAAAACATTACCATACTTGCAATTGTGTGGCAAAATATTCACTGAGCTTAAGATACTGCAGAAGAAACATCTGCATGAGCTACGCCAGAGCGACCTCTACGAAATAAACTTTGGGAGTGTACACATTATCTTCAAGTCAAAGTATACATTTACTGCTATATACAACAGAAAGTGTTTACAACTGTACTGTGTGTCCACTCAACTGACTGTTGACATGATTTAGCCTCAGCGTGTGGTGTGTGTGTGTGTGGCTTGTGTATGCGTAATTCTGCAGAGTGGCAAGCAGCAGTGACAGTGCCTTCTCTCTGCAGGCTTGCCTGTCAGTGCACTCCAAGGACAGGCAGCGATGTGTGCAGGCAGCGATTTGTCTTTCAGGCCTCTTCTGGGCTCCAGAGAGCTGCTTCTGCAGGGATGCCATAAGTCACCATTCACACTCTTCCTCTCCGCTCCCTAATGGCTGACACACAGAAGTCAGCTCGGGCTTTGCTCTGACACGCTGGATCAAAACTGCAGGGGACAAAAGATCAGCCTGTGCACACATAAACACACACGGACCAACGGATGCCATTTGAGAGAAAGCAAATGCATGAGATGTAAAAGCAGGTCTCATTTGTTTGATGCCAACAGTGAGCAAACAAATCTCAAAATGTTATTCACTTTATGTTTGAGAAGCAAGTGAAATGTTGTTTCGGATGTCTTGTGCACAAGGAGAATATGAGTTCTACATCCTTCACGCAAAAAAAATAAATAAAAAAAAATGCATTTGTGACATTTAGTTTAGGAGTCTGAAATAAACAACATTCCCGAGGTGCTTTATATAATTTTACTGGAACATCATAACGGTTCTCAAGTGCTTTGTTTAGAGGAAACTAGAGAAAAATACAGTTTTCATACCATCTCAGCAATTTTTTAACAAAGATAAATTGGTAACACTTTACAATAAGGTCTCATTTGTTAACATTTGTTAATGTATAAACTAAAATAAACTAACAATGAGCAATACATACAGTATGTTACACAGTATTCATTCATCTTTGTTAATGTTATTTATAAAAAATACAGTCATTCATTGTTTGTTCATGTTAGTTCAAAGTGTTTTAACTTAAATACAACTTTTGTAATTTTGTAACATTTTAATAATGTATTAGTAAATGTTGAAATTAACACTAACTAAGATTAACAAATGCTGTAGAAGTATTGTTCATTCTTAGTTTAACTAATGTTAACTAATGAAACCTTCTTGTAAAGTGTTACCAATAAATTGAGTCTTTGTTGTTATTGTTAACTAAAAACTCAAATGATTATAAATTGTTTTTGTTGATTGAAATAAAGATGAAATAAAATGAAATATGAATACTAGATGAAAAACTTAAACAAAAAATAATGGAATTTACAAATGTTGCCATGGCAAGTAAAATAAAACAAGTGAATAATAAAGTCAAAAGCACTCAACAAAATTACTATTAAAATGAAAAATGAAATAAATAAAGCAAATTCGAAATTACAAAAAAATCCATAATAGTATAAGCAATACTAAAATAACGCTGGTCATCTGGGGAAAACACAGCCGAATGGTTCTGATACCAATTCTTCTTCCTTTATACTTCACTGCCAGAAAAATTAGCAAAAAAAAAATCCCTTTAACTGGGCCAGTACCATCAAAGGTACATCTAAGTGCCTTCCCTAGAGGAAAAAAACATACCAAAATGTATTTAAAATACATTTGTTTCATACTAAGTATACTACAAATTCATTACTGACATCGTCGCTTGCTGATATAAATATTATAATTAACCTTTATTTTGAGTACTTCTTTACTGCACATTTCAAAAAAAATTTTGGCCTAAAATGTGTTATATCACTATTAGTAAGGATAGTATGATCCATGTTTAATACCAGTCTTTAAATGCAAGATATTTAAAGTGTACCTAAAGTACACTTGCAATAGTTCCACTTTAGCACAATCAAATATACTTAAGTATATCTTTAGTTCTGGATAACTCAAGAGCAATAAGTACAAAATTAGTTGATCCAGTTTAACAGACTTTAAGTATATCAATTTAATAATTGCAGGGTATTTATATTAATTACATAAATATGTAAATGTATTTGTAGCATACTTAGCATAAAATAAATCTATTTCATTTTAATGTTCAAATTCAGCAATCGAGAAAGAAAAAAGGAAAAATTGTATCACTCAACCGAAGTCACAGCTTGAGGTACTTAATAATGGTTACAGAGAGGCATTTTTCCCCAGAAAGCCATATTTAGAGCCTGCCAGGAAAAACTACTGGGAGAAAATGTCCCGCTGAAACAATTTATGAAACATTTCCATAAAACCTTACAGAATTGTAAGGGTCAGACAAAATATTTTCAAGTTGCATTTTTAAAAATACAAACCAGAAGTAACAGAAGGATAACGTCAATCAAAAATGTTTTAAAATTCAGTTTATTATGCGCAGACATTCAATATCGAAGCTTTCACACACTTACGATCACCATCACGAAATGCACTTCGCTTTAAAATGGGGGACCTTCAAGAATTAGCCGGTAATTTGAGCACAAAACCCTCTGAATGGCATGCGTTTTGAACCCTGGCATGTGCTGAGCATTTAAAATGACACAGCCGGTTAGGGCTTCACAGTGCAGAAACTAATTAGATTGTCCATAATGGATTCCATCTCACTTTATATGATGTGACTTGACAGCTGCCAAAGCTGTTGTGAAGTATGAAACTGTTTTTTTGTGTGTGTGTGTCTGAGTGTAATAATTCGGCCCCTCATTTCTGGCTTTCCACATATGATGATGTGTATATGATTCTAAAATCCCTGTTAGTCGATGGCCAGCTCTCTGCAGAGGTCAAATCCATTTGCGCCTCCTGCAGGTGGCATCACACCAGGACGACCCCGGGTCAGAGCGGCACCCGAAAACAGCCTTTTAAAAGCCATCAGAAATCCCAAACCACATGCACAAACTCAAGGATGTTATGTCAACACAAATGCACAGTAAAAGTAAAAGGTGGGCTGGGGTGAAATAATGCCACTTGTTCGCCTAGTGACTGAAGCACATGGTCCAGATTTTGGGCGATGGTGCTCATGATCAGATTGAACCGATTCTGGTGACATGAAGATACTATTTCTATTCGATTGCTTTGGTGATCTTTTGTCAGTTATAATTTAGAGTGTGACAGCACTTCTCAATGTTTGCATT
Organism: Leuciscus leuciscus; assembly: GCF_965113295.1. NCBI lineage: Eukaryota > Metazoa > Chordata > Actinopteri > Cypriniformes > Leuciscidae > Leuciscus > Leuciscus leuciscus. Next base: position 7,550,574 of record NC_138737.1, read on the forward strand.
TTACTATGCCTCATATACACAACCAGACCAATCATTTCACAAGTGGGCCATTTAACAGGTCTGTTTTGTTGGATGGTAAAAATCCTATTAATGGTCACAAAATGGTTTACTGAAAAGGCTTTATGGTTGCTAGGAAAGCAAAACAATGTTTCCACAACAAATTGTCAATGATGAACAGAGAAAACAAGAGTCAAGAGAAAAAGCAATGCAGTACTAAGGCACAAGTACTTCTCCTAGCAACTTGAATGAAGACCTGCAATCTCTCTCAAACTGTGAGCAAAGATTAGGTTTCAAATAGCGTCACCAATGGCAAAAAAAATTAATAATCCTTTCTATGTAACTATTTCACAGACAAGGCTTAAGCCTAGTCCCAGACTAAAATGAGTATTTGAGCTGTTTGCACTGACATTTCATACCATTGTTTTGTCTCAAGATGTACACCAGCACGTTTATAAAAGCTACTTAAATACCCTATTTGAACTTAGGCCTAATCCTGGCTTAATCTAAGCCCTGTCTGTGAAACCGGGCCAATAGTTTTCAGATTGCTCCTGTTATTTTGCATGTAGAAAGTAGACCTGATGATACTATATGTTTTCTGTCAAAGAAATCCTTTCCTGCCCTAAAGCCACCATACTGAGTGTTGCAAAATATATGTCTGCCCACAGGAACTTCTACAGCAATGTCTGCTTGCAGAAATAATTACTTCAAACAATAAAGCTTGAGTCATGTTTTGATGAGATGTGATATGAGGGAGACATTAGTCTGATTATTTTTCCTTCATCCCAGTCAAATAAAGAAGGTTGTGGTTATTTTAGGTGTCACATTCCAAGTCACTTGATGTATGGCCAGTGTAAAGTTGGTCTGCACTGGGCTTTGGCCAGTTTTTTACAAGAGGCTAAAATAGATGAAGTAGATTTGTAAATGCCTTGTTTCCCAGCCTTTATTGACAGCACAGGTTTGGGGAAGTTATGGAAAAACTTGACGGCGACACTACAGGGAATCTATAATAGCAGTCAGTGGGTGGTTGACAGAAAGCATGCAGCAGAGCAGGACCGTCGTAATGAGCAATGCATTAAATATAAAGGTCTGTGAGACATTATGCAGGGGAGAATGGCCATTAACATCCTTTCTATATGGCTTGAAGCAAAAAGGAGATGTCAGCGAAGCCCCAGATTTCCAAACGTAGAACCCATCGTTACTGTTAAATCTGCAGAAAACCATCTCCTCTTCAGTTCATTTTGAGAAAGAATTATTATATGATTGTTCTGCTCTCAAAAAAGTAAAGAAAATGGTGAGTTGTGTTTGACGTTGAAAAACCACTAGATCATTGATGTGAAACTGCAGTGCAGTCAAAAAACGTATGTTGGCCTTTGTGCAAACAATACATCAAATACTGTATCAATCATTTTTGTTCACACAATAAAATTACATCATATGCAAGTAAACAACCAGAGAAACAGAATGAAAGATCACATTCTGCACAATACTTTAAAACGAACCAAAGAGAGTACAAACGAGGACAAGGAAAGGACTGGGTGATTAAGCTAAACCAATTATATTTTAATATTTTTTCTACCAATACTTGACAGTATTCTATATATCATAACTGTTGGCAGTTTCTGAGGCAGTAAGTGTATTGTATTATGTTTTTTATCAACTTACTAGTATTAAAGTTTACTGTAGTTATGTGGGCGCTCAGTTTTTCTCTCTAATTTTGACCAAAATCTCATGTTTTTAAAGACAAGGCTCTTCACAGGCTATTTTTGACAGTATTGGCTATGCCTCGATGACAAATGCGAGACTAAGAGTCTCTTCTTCACTCCTCAAATACATAAAACATTAGCCTTATTATTTATATATTGTTTCTTGAGTAAAGAAAACACTACTATCACATATTCAAACCAGGTCTTTGTTTACCCATACATTGCAAACAAGCAGAGACGGTCCAAAATGTCGTGTCTTTTGAATAATAACTCTGGATTCGAACTGTATAGACGTGATTCTTTACTTTATTTTAAGCAACATTATACATACTGTACATACAACCCACTGGCGCTTCATTGTCGCCCTCTCGTGACATCATATCACTTGCGCCAACCTAGAACACCATAGTAATAACACACAGACTGCGTGCGGCACTACATTCACAACGGAGGAAGGTTTTACATATTTTGCGGATCCAATGGAGTTGGATTTCTGGTTTCTGCCCTACAAAACATACACAGGTACCTCAATATTTATGTATTTTCTATGAATCTGTATAATTTTCCAACCAGAGGAACCACCATTTGGATCAAGGATCAATTGCAGTCAATTTGATTCAAAATATATTAAATAAAACAGTTTAAAAATAAATAAATAAAATAATAAATAAATAATCAAGTCATGTTTCAAGTCACGCTCTTACCATATTTGAAACATCAGCTCCCAAAGCAATAATGACAGGTGATAATGTCGGTACTACCTTATCCATTCGAGCCCGAATCTGATCCGGAAAATGCAGATGACCAAGCTGATCGATCAACTTTGCCAGTGCGACTGGACCAGAACGTATCAGATTGGTAAGGTTTTATTTCATTGGGGACATAATTACTGATTATAATGACTTAAAGGTACAATATGCAAGAATTTTTTGCAGCTAGAGGGCGCTACATTCCAAACAACAACAACGGCGTAGCTTGATGACGATGTGAAGGAGCGTGGAATGATGGGAACTGTCGTTTTAAACTCCACCGTGGATGTAAATCAGTCAGACGGGATCAGTCAGACAGGAATCGAAAAATCATGTTCATGGATGAGGCTAAGTTCTATTTTTATAAATGTTGCGTTTAATGACATGCTTTTTGTGGCGAGGGGGGCATGGTTCAGCGTGGTCTGTGATGGGAGAGAGAAGAGACGAGCAAGTAACATTAGGTCAAGTGCAAATGACGAACACCTGTGTCTTATTGCAGTATTATTGGCGTGGAGAGACCGCGTATAAGCCGCGCTGGAACGAGAGAGAGACTGGAGAGAAAATTGGACGCAGAGGAAGAAAACCGGTGGATCCGAGCTCTCATTTTTTAACTGTTTTGTGCCGTCGCGGTTGCCACGGTGAATGCGCGTTGTGCGCGGCTTTTGTTTGTTTTGCTTTATTTTAATAAAGTACGAGTCCCAGTAACGCCGATCCCTGTCTTCTTCCTTCCTGACTCTTAAACCTCATCACACTTTTATTTCATTAAAATGAATTAACCGCAAGAAAAGTAAGGTTTAATACTACATTGGTTATCATAGATGTTACTGTATGTCAAATTCATTGTTGTGATAACGCTGCGCAGTTTTACGTGTTCTAAACAATTGTTGTAAAAGTACATTCGAACATACCCACATCATTTGCCAAAATACTGATTAATCTTTATGTATAACACATGCTATGCTTATTTACATGGCCATAAACACCAGAATGTGATAAACAATGTCAATAAACTAAACACAAATCTAAAGCAATAATACTTTCCTTACATAAACATAACTATTACCGAATGCTACATTTGGAAAATATAAAATCGACAGAACCAGCTGCAATCGGTAAAGAATAATTGTGTACCATAACGACTGCAAGAAACAAGCTAAAGTTTGTAGCTTGATAGACGCTACAACTACAACTTCCGCATTTGTCCAGGACTCTACGCAGTACGAGCGGAAACCGAGGGTAACGCGGATATGACGCAATTGACTGGCGACTCCCAGCTCACCCCTGTTCTAACGCCCCGTTTCCTTGGTTAAAATCGCAATTTTCTCACGATTTAAAAATAGTTGGAAACATTTGGGATATTGTAAGTAATCAACTTAACAAAATATATAACACTGGCCATGAGATTTTGGGATATTTTAATGCAAAATTCTTACATATTGTACCTTTAAACTGTCTTTTTACGCGTCGCGCCGCGATACAGGGGTGAGAACACTATGTAAACATAAAACCATGTCTGCATTTGTGATCGTAGAAACGACATACAAGCTCTACTCTATACAGCTCAAAACTCGCGTTTGAATAGTCAGTATTTCTTAAGATATGAAAACATACTTACAGGCTGTGTCTGAGAGTCAGAAGCGGCAGAATGTACTTGCAAAGATGGAATTGCCCCAGTTTTTAGAATCAGCCTTTGTGCACAGCCGGCCTTGTACTCTCGCAGGTTCTGGAAACAGTCCTACGAAAAATGTGCAGCACACAGTCGAATATTTTGGTTGTAGCCAACTATTCCAGAACAGTGTTGTAAATAAAGCTTAACCACTGTTTTCTAATTGTGTCATATTTTGGAAGGCCAAACAAAGTAGTTTGACTTTCCCAACGAAAAACACAGCGTGTCCATGACATGGCGGCGGCAACAATAATACAGCGAGAATAAAAGTTCTGCAACTCTGTTATGAAACTCTGCCCCCACAGACTGACGTAGATTTATGGGGGCGTGTTTAAACGAAGCGTTTTAGGAAGTCGTGGCTGAGCCTTAACTTTTACAAAGAATATCTCTTTGGGTTTGAGACTTTTAGCTTTGTAACTCTGCAGATCTTATACATGCACAAACAGCTACATTACACACTAAAGAAAAAGGAAAACAAGAAATCGCATCATATGACCCCTTTAAGGATCAAAAAACGCACATTAACAACATTGCAATTTTTACAATCTTCCTTAAATATACAATATATATTTTGTCCAGACCTAGACTAGGACACATTAGTGTTGTTGCCATGTCCCAGGTAGTGTAGCCCTAGATCCAGTTATGAGATCAGCCAATCTGGTGAGGGAACTATGGGCACCGGAGGTTGAAAAATGCACAAGGCTTCCGGGATTCACTGAGCTCAGAACAGCTGAGTCCTGTTTAATCTCCATCTCTCCTTTTTAAAACCACTCAGCTTCAAAATGGCCACCAAAGCGACGGGAATCAGAAAAGCTGAGGTATCCTGTCTTAAATCATTACTGCTTTGTGGCACTTAGTCTTAAAAAAACTAGTGATCTCTCACATTAACTGCACGTCCCCTTGAGTGACTAAAACACCATCCAGTTTGTAAATCACACCAATTGACTAGCAGAAAACAAAATCTTCCTGTCCCGCACACTGCTGAATCCCTATAGGTGGCAATTATATTAGTGTTTGTACACAAATCAACCGAAAAGACAAATGCAAACTGATTTCCTGACAGAAGTGATAATGATAGAAGAAGAACAGTCATGATAATGGCCAATATAACTTCATTAACACACAGACCTACATATCAACCACAAGATGTTCTCAACATTTCACTTACGACTGCAAGCCATAATGTCATTATCATTTCATTTGCTGATAATATCAAGAAAACTAGTTTAAACACTGCATAAATTCATCAACAGAACTGCCAGAGACAACTTTGCCCCAAGTGTCACTGGGACTAAAGCATGAACAGGAAGGCATAAACAGAAATGTAAATAGCAAAAGTAGGATTTGCAGTGATGGTCTCTACGAGGAGACAAGAGAGGCTGCGGTAAGAAATTGAGTCAAAATTAACTTAACACTTCAAGTGATCAAATTAAAATTCAATGTTAATATTCTTAAATTAAAATATTAGTAAATACACACACACACACACACACACACACATACTGCCGACCAAAAAAAAGAGTCTTAAGAGTCTATGATTGGATCATAATTACAGTGATCATTATGTTTCTAGCATGTTATATGTTTGGGAACAGTTCTTCCAACCCTAAATGATGGAGTGTGCCGCTTTTTATTTCTTAAACAACCATGTGGGAAGACACATCATGGCCATATTTCAGGATGACAAGCCAAGATTCATAAGGGTCAAATTGTGAAAGTCCAGAGTCCTTAAATTCATTGAAAGTCTTTGGGATGTGATGGAGGAGACTTAACAGACTTTTGCATTGTCAATCCAAGATCTTGACCATATATATATATATAGTAAATGTATATAGTCACTTGACCTGCAGTCTTTTATTGACATTGATTAACATGTCTGCACTGAGAAACTGGTAAATGTTTCAGAAAGGTCAACACTACTAAAGGTCTCGGATGAATTTACCTGAAACATCCTGATAAAGGCGACAGATGCACATCCGCTCTGTGAAATCCTTGCAGACCATGTGCAGTATGATGAGTAAATGAATGTGCAGCTTTATCGCTTTATCTTTTGTCTGTGTTATCACAGTCTGTTATTGCTGCACAAAAGTGCAAGAGTGGAAGGCAGGCCACTCAAGGGTCAATTTGAACAGCAACAAAAAACTGCATGCTCTGACCTTCCCCATACATTGAATAAATCTCTGCCAGCCATTGTCACATCCAAATCCCTCACACTGCCAGATTCAATCCACCTAGATCATAATCTGTCCACCCCAATTGGCTCCAACAGGAGATTCTGTCGCAGAATAACACAATCCACCACATTCAAAATCAGCTTTTATTCCCCCGGCAAAAAACAAAGAACTGACCGCCTTAAGCACTAATGCTTATTATGATTATCTTTCCTCTAATACATTGGACTAATAGGCTTTGAGGCTATAATTTTCACACTCCCCTGCCCAAAATAATACAGTAAATGCCACTCAGTTTGTATTTATAACACCATATGCGGCTGTTTATTGGATTGGATAATGTGTAAAGTTATTCCATGTAATGTTGTATTTTGTATTTGTTTTATAGTGCATCATATTAACTTATTCAAGATTGCTGTTTTATGGCTTTTGACTTCATAACAGCCACACTTTTTGAACAGAATTTAAACAGCTAAGCAACACATGTATGCACTGAATTATTATTGCAAAATATTAAATCAAGTGCCATTCATTATAAAAAAAATAATCTCACAAAACGAAACTTGTTAGCTTTAAAACGCTAAAATTACTGAAATATGGTTGTTAAATTATTAATATATTAAAAAATAAAATCCAAATTATTAAAAAATATGTCCCATAGTAATGGTATGGTACTTTTGCATTGGCTATACTAATTGAATAATTACTATACTCATTTTAAGGGTGAGCGATATGACCAAGTTCTTATTTCACGATATGAGAGATTTTATTTCACGATAACGATAAAGTATATATCACAATATAGTTATTTTGTTTTATTTTATCTCATTCCTGTTCTAAAAAATAAGAAAAAATAAGAACATTACAAACAATAGGACAAATGCAATAAAACAATAAAATAAACAATAAAACATATTAATTAAATTAAGTTTTTGAAGTGCAATAGGTTTATTTAACGTGTAGTTAGAATTAGTACAGAAATGTAATAATCCAATGTAAAAACCTAAATATTGCATAGTCTTCACTGTATGAATTAAATAGAAGTTTGTTCTTATTAAAGCAAAAAAAAAAAATGTTCAGTCAAACAAAACAAAATACACATATACACGCTATATACACGATATAGCACAATCTCTAACAATAGACATTTTAAACCCTGGTAACGACGATATATATCATCATACCGCCCAGCCCAAACTCATTTACTATAGTATTCTATGGTACCTTGGTTTACCATAGTATTTTCTTGTTAGTTACAATTATATATATAAAATAATGCTTCCAAACTTTTGGCATGTATAAATGCGATGGCACACATGCTCCAGACAAGTTGAGCTATGGTCCTTGTGGGAGATCCAGGTCTGCCTTCTGTTCCTGTTTCCCTTTTCTTCCCACAAATTCCCTGTCGCCTCTCTACCGCCTCTGTCAATAAAAATAGCACAATCCCTGAAAAATAAAAGCTGTAAAAAACTGCTGACTCTTGAACACAACTGGTCAAGCAGCATCAGTTATATTGTGCTGCAGAATAACAGTGCCTCTTTATATACTCTCCCTTGCACGTGCCTGCTTACACTAATCCATCCAAAAGATTCTCTCAAAGTCATTAAAGAACGCCCTAAAAATTTGCGCCCTACACAATTTGCATGCTGCAATTTCCAATTGGGAAAGTGAACAAGATGTTCAGCATGTTTTTACCCTGATAATACAAAGTGTGAAAAAGCGGTGCAACTGTTATGAATGAATTCAATAGTGTCTTTTGTGTTATTCAGGGTGACTAAAGATGGATGTAAGTCTTTTTTAGGCAATCTCAAAAGCGGAGAAGAAATGTCAAACGCAAGATAAATACCAAAAGGTGTGTCTATAGTCCTGAATTAAATAAAGATGGCTTTTGCAAAATGTCAACAGATCTGACCCAGAGCAAATGAGATTGTTTACTTTTATACCTGGTCTTAAAAATCATTCCTTATTGTTGAAGGTGAGAGGGAAGAGACACATCGGGGATCATCCGAAATATGTCAGAGGTTAAACCAGATAACATTCGCTCCATCACACTGAAAAAACGATCCGTGACAGTTTGATATACAGACGCCATCTAGGAGAGCCATTGATGGCCTATAATTATACAACTACTCTTAGAGCGAGCCCCTCACCCGTGGGACTCCATATATCAGAATTCATACGCGCCCAAATAGCCCCGCGATCCTGTGATGGATATCCAGCACAGATAACAGCAGAGAAGGGAAAGCCATATATCTGTAGGGACTTTATAGCTTTCACATCCATCCACTGTCAATGTGCTACAACCAAGGCCAGAAGACTTTATTATGCATACAGGAAGGCTTGACGAGGAATGAGGTACGGCTGAAAGGATAGGGTTGAAATTCTGATAGCATTTCAGGCCATGATAAACACTGAAACACCAAAAAGATGGAAAGTGGATGGATATTAAAAGGGCATTTTTTGAATTCAAGCCACAGTTGATTGATTTAAACCCATTTTTTTTCCTGGATCAAACATAAAAAGCCATATGTTATTGTGAGGGAAGATAAACAGCTTTAAGAAGGGTTTTGTCCTTAATGCGAGCTGAAAACGCACACGGGAAATGGGAAGCGTTTTAAGCTATGTCTACATTAATACGGATACATTTGAAAAAGCTTTTTTTTTCTCTACGTTTTGGCCTTTCACCACACTAAGACTGCATTTATGTCCTGCGAAAACTGAGCTTTTTGAAGACGCTATCCAAAGTGGATAATTAAAAAAATGCTGTTTTAGTGTTGTAGTGTGAACAGAGGCATTCGGAAATGTTGCCAAAGATTATGTTATGAATGTTACTTTGTACAATCTTCACATTACATTCCTACAAAGAAGACAGAAAATGTACTTCCTATTGCTATCCTGCGTGAAAACATGAAAGCAATTGCATTTTAGGAATACATGGAATGGTGATTGAGTGCAACCTGGAAATACCAGTAAGAGGCGGGATATTTTGCTATTAAAATTATTGCGCCAAAACAATATTGTGGGAGCTTCATTATGTCTGGTCTCAGTATCTCTCTCGGTATCATCTCAGTGAGCTTTTATTACGTTTTACACATGTGGATTAACATGATTTAAGCAAGGCCGTAACCATGTCTGGAACATTGGGGGGGACCAAATGGTATTTTTTTATGGTATTTAGGCAAAAATATGTGCAAAAAATATGTAAAAAATGTCACATTCAGTTATGAATGACATCATAGGAGGAGTGGGAGGAGTGGGGGGAGTGGGGGGGGTGGGGGGGGTGGGGGGGGGTGGTGGCGCAATGGATAAGACACATGCCTTTGGTGTGAGAGACCCGGGTTCGAATCCACTGTGAGACACCAATGTGTCCCTGAGCAAGACACTTAACCCCTAGTTGCTCCAGAGGCGTGTGACCTCTGACATATATAGAAATTGTAAGTCGCTTTGGATAAAAGCGTCAGCTAAATGGAAATGGAAATCATTTAAATGGAAAAATTAGCCTACATTAAAAAAGTTGAGTTGCTTGCATCACTGTATTACTGTGGGTCAAATTAAACAGTTGTCAAATATGAAATGTTTAGCTTATATCTTACCACACACGCACTCTTTCACTGTAAAAACTAAAAGCGTTGAAACTCACACTCATCTTCAGTGAACATTAAGCCCCGCCTTCTTTGATCTGATTGGCCATCATTGTATAATTGACAAACACGTCTACAATAACCGGATAGATTTGAAAATTTGAGTTTAGATAGATTAGAGTTTTCATTTCAAAACGATCTCCATCCACAATAGTGTTTTCATGCATTTTCCAAAAGTTTCTCATCCACACTGAAACGTCGGAAAATGCTAAATTCAATTTATAGCGCATGCGTAAACCCTCATAAAAGCTCACTGAGATGATACAGACAAAACAAGACATATTCAAGTTATCACGCAATTCTTCTGGCAGGATCATTTTATTTAGCAAAATATCTCACCTTTCACTAATGCCTCCAGGTCGCACTGGTCGCACTTGGGGCAAATATATTGGCCAATTTAGCGATATCCAATTATTGGGGACGACTTGTCCCCTAACTGCCTATGGGGGTTACGGTCCAGGATTTAAGTGTTTTCTGACATTTCATTGCGGATGAGAAAGTGACTTTTGGAAAATGAAACTTTTTAAAATTAATAAGGACATAGTTTTAAAGGTCTGTTCACACCAAGGACAACCATAACAATAAAGATATAGTTTTAAAAATCTTTCTACATTTGAAATAATAGCAGAGTCCAGACCACAACTATAACGATAATGGCACAGAGAAACAAAATCAATGGAATCACTTTCACAATACATTTTTTTTCAAAATGATGAATGATAAAAACCTTGACAGCCAATCAGAATCCATCCTGCTTTAAAGAGCTAGAGCACTTAAAGCGGCAGATGACAATATCAGCAGCGCATGCTAATAAACAGAATGTTGTCATGTGTTGGTGTAGACACTAATATAGTTATCATCATAGTTATCTATCTTAGTGTGGCAAGCCTTTAGAGTTGTCGCAGCTGTACTGGGGCATACTTATTAAGCTAGGGGACACACTAGGTATCCAGTGTTTTATCCTGTAGACACATAATGGCTATGTTCAGTCAAGCGGTTACAGCTTTCATTACAGAACAGAAGGCTTCCAGGTTTTTGGAGGAATGTTTAATTGGCAGCGCCGTGTTTGACAAGCATCCCGAAGAAATGAATTGCAGCCCACATGTTTGGACTTCCCATCCCCATTGTGTCCAGCACACAATTGGTAAACATCTCTCACATTGTCTTTGTTTGGCCGTGTAGAATTGCTGTGTGCCCGATGGGAGATTGCAGGACAGAAAGCAGACAACTGCTGGGCATGACTTCTCAGATTCTCTAAAGATTAACTCAAGAGATAAAGTATTTGGGTTTCCTCCACATCTACACTTCATCCTGATGAAAAGCTACCCAGGCTGTCAGCAAGTCTGTTCAATTTGCAAATCCTAATAGCTACTACAACTTAAGCTGCTTGACACATTTGAGAGGGAAATGAATTGATAAAACTCTATTTAACTTTAGGTGGCTGCTATCATCCTGTGCTGAGATGAAGTCTTCAAGTTACTGTATGATGGCCACGGCTCATTTTTTCAGCTGTACAGGATGGCAAATGTTTCTTACAGTCTTTGAAATCGTCAATCCCTCCAGCCCTTTACAGTTAAGTGGCCTTTAAGTCAAAAGGCTGACAAGCAAATCAATTACCTGGTCTGAAGAACAATTCACAGATGTTTTAGCCTGCAGTTTCCAGGGTTAAAAATACAGTAGTAGCTTAAAGAAACAGACAGTTCACTCAAGAACGGAAATGATGTCATTCTTTACTCGTCTCCATGACGTTCCAAACCAGAATAGGATAGGATAGGACAAGTTTGGCAGGATGTTCACAGTATTCTTTCTCATTCAAAGACAGTGAATGGTGCCCAGGGGCTGTCAAGCTCCAAAAATGACAAGATGGAAACATAAAAATTCATAACATCTTTATGGAAAACAGTGGTGCACTGATAAGTCATCTGAAGACATAAGATAAATTATCTCTAATCCATTTCAAACCTCATTTGTGTAATGTGAATATGTGAGGATTCTGATTGGCTGTCAATGTTTTAATCTTCATCAGCTGAAAAAATCATTCTGAAAGTGATTCCAATGATATTGTTCCTCTGTGTTGTTATCATTATAGCTGTGGTGTGGACGTACACTCTTAAAGAAAAGTTTTTTTTTATTTTTTATTTTTTTTATAACCATAGAATAACCATTTTTGCTTCCCTAAAGAACCTTTCAGTGAATAGTTCTTAATATAACCATAACGAAGAGCCTTTTAATAATCTGAAGAACCCTTTTCCCCTATAAAAAAACACTTTGTACAATGGTAAGGCTCCATGGATGTTAAAGGTTCCTTAAGGAACCATAGATGACAATAAAGAACCTTTACTTTTAAGAGTGCACCTTCTTATTAAAATTATGGTTATCATTATAGTTATCAGCCTTAGTGTGAATGGCCCTTTTTACTATAGTGCACAATTTGTGTGGGCTATTTTTATGGCCCTTTTGGTGACCATTCACTTTCATTGCATGCAAAATAGCAATTTCAACTTCTAAATAAGAAAGAAAATCATTTTGGTTTGGAAAGACATGAAGGCCAGTAAATAACAAGAGGAAAGGAGTTCACTGCAGCTGTTTTTTTTTGTTTTTTTTAAATGTGTGATCGTGTGTGTCAGCAGGGGTGGACTTTAAAGCATAGCACGAGAGGGCCGACAGTGAAGAAATCCCCAGCATTTGAGGAACAAGGAGCTAATGAGTCCATCTGAACATACAATAATGTTACTGTGACTTTACATAACACACACAGCACACATCACATTGCTAAAGGAAAAGCAAAACATGCAAATCCTTCTTTCACCTGTACGCCTGTCTAACAAGACCCTTAAGCCTATTTTTAACTCGCTTTTACAGCTGCACAACGGGCCAGGGGTTTCACCTACTATACTCAACTGGGGGGAAAAAAATCAAGGCACAAAGAGCAGCATGAGAAATTACAAATCGTGTCCATCAAATTCTGAACGCTCCAGCACAGCAGGTGAACGGTTTTATTCGTCCCATGAGATCCCACCCCTCCCCTCTCACTCCCGCTCCCAAACAAATATTTTATTAATAAACATCAGTCAGAAATGGATGGCAGATGAATTCACGTTGATTAATTAACAACCCCTAAAATAACTTACACAGCACTAAAGCAAACAAGCCCAGGCAGTTTGATAAACTGGCACGACACTTTTGGTTGTGCAGCGTGATAAAATGACTCAGTTTCACAAGACAGGCAAATGAAGAACTGCCATTAAAACAAGCGGCTCGTGTTGATGTTGATGCTTCAAAAGCAGGGCTTGACATATTCCTGAAAGGGCATTGTATTATGCACACTTCGCCCCCCCCACCCCCCCGTGAGGATGATAGCACTAGCAGTAATAAACAGCTGTTACAACCGTGATCCCACCCTTAAACCTCTATAATCAGGATTGCTATAAACAGCGTGTTATGCACATTTCCTCCTAAATGCTCACAGCAGATTACAGTTGCTGTGAAATGCAGGCAACAGCGAGAGCTTTGAAAAGGACAGAGAGAGATAAAGAAATCAAAGATGCAACACCCTTCTGCATGCCGATCTGTGATGTGCTCTCTCTCTGCAGTGAATGCATGAACTTCCACCAGTCATGAGTGAAATGTTCTGGCAGACATGCAGTCGCTCATTCATAGAGGGGCTGAGCTTAATCCCGGAGTTCTGTGTGAGCTGCATAATAGAAACAAATGTATTCCCTCGTGTGCAGAGGGCATGGAGAGAGGTATCATCTGACACGCTGACTATATCACTCTAAATGCTTGAGAGATAAAGGGGCTTATTCTTTACTGCCAATAAACTTATATTAAGCCCATTAATCTGTCAATATTTAGGTTTTATCAGTATCCACCGGCGATTAACAGAAGCGGTTGCATATTGGTTACAAAATTTATCAACAGCCTTGTCAATGGATTTTCTGCTTTCAAATATTTTTTAGTGATTCTCAGTAAATACTGTGTGAAGCAAGTACTCCTTTGAATTCATCTACTTTTGGAAATTGTATTTGTTGTCACTAAATTGTACTGCATACTGTTTGTCAGCACTAGTACAGACCACTTGGTTCTCTAGATATAAATATCTAATATATATATATATATATATATATATATATATATATATATATATATATATATATATATATCAGTACTTTACATTTTGGCCAAAATTATATACATATCTAATATATATATATATATATATATATATATATATATATATATATATATATATATATATATATATATATATACAGTTAGGCAATTATAAATAAGGTGCACACACAAAAAAGTCCTTCAATAATATATATTCATGTATTATTTAAAGTTATTATTTTTAAATCTCTTTCAAGGCAACACTGTCTGATCCAAAACAATTACTTAGAAGACACAAAATAGTCAAGATGACAAATAGCCTATTGAAATTTCTCAAATTATATTTATTTAAACAAATAGTTGATTCTACAATGTCCATGTATTTGGGATTTGTTAACAGTGGCGATATCTCGATATTCCGAGAAATATCCCTCTTTTTTTTCTTTTTGTTTATTAAAAACGAAATGTGACGTGCATTTGATTATATTCGTAGTTTTTAACCTGCCTGAGCATCATAAATGCATCGACACAGGTCTAATAGCTTTCATGATGCGCGTGCAACATACCTGCGATTTATGCTGCTGACCATCCTCGAGTTCTGAAACACTGTTCATGATTTTCCATCGATCATTTACCATTCTCTGGAATCCTTACCATCCGAGAGTTGTTTTCATAGGCATGAGGAGAGAACGGGACTGTCAGTCTTAAATTCCAGCATCCAAGAAAGAGAAAAATGAAACAGCACAACAGTCTATGGGAACTAAAACTACTTCACAAAACGATCCGCACAAACCTACTGAAAACCGGGGCACAGAACTAGAGATCCACACTCATTTTGTAAAAGAAAAATATACGTACTTAAAGGGACTTGACCCTCACCCCAAAAAGAAACAAAACCAGAAAATGCAGTCCGAAAGCAGATCCGATCTCCTCAACGCTCTCAAATACTGAGGCGAAGGTGTGACGGTTTGCGGATGATGCGTTCCGTTAGTTGGCAGGTATTCCTCCTCAGATATGAAACTTTCCCTACCCAGTCAGTGAGAAACAGAAAAACGCGTGTTTAGATAATAAAACAAAGTTATGCAAAATAACTGTATGTTAAGCATCCGTTTGGTTTGCTTCATTCCTGTGGTGTGATAACACGCTCCTGAGATCAGCCCCCCCTTTCTTGTGCTTACAACGCGTCTGCTAGTGATGTCCGATCCGTGAACGAATCGTTCTTCTGAGTCGGATCTTTTCGATGAATCATTTGAACTGGTTCACTAAACCGGTCTCACGCACTGGACTGAACGATTCGAATACGAATTTAAATAAATAAAGAATGAAAGAATGAATGGAATTTTATTAAAACGTGCAAGACAAGTCAATAATAAAATAAAAAAAATCAGTTAAGAGCTGTACAGTAAATGAGTTTAGTAATATTCATTGTAGGCTACGTATAGCCTACGTTTTATGACTTTATAGCTAATCGTGGTTGCTACAAACTCAATTTACATATTAAATTACAATAAACACAATTATTAATTATATAACGCAAAGTATTCAGTGCGTTGACAATTTCCACTGAAACAAGAGGACAGGCGGGACATATGGAACAGCTCCTCCCTTTTAAAAAAAAAAAAAGCCAATAGTGTTTAGTTTATATATCACAGCTTGGCCAGAGCCGTTGAGCTCGGTAATGCCGCAGGTTCCACCTAATCTCAAGCCATTTCTCCACCTGATCTCCTCCATATCACTTTAAAATGCATTATGTGCAGAATTAAAATGGGTCCGATATGTTTTCTAATATGTGCCGTCGAGCGTCCAGAGCAGACAGTGTGCGAGCAGACAGTTTGCGTGACACTAATGTGAAACCAGACTTCATTCGCTCCAATGGAAAGCTTATTTACACTGTCTGAATCATTTCCTACCCACTAAATAGTGCATTATATGCCATTCACCATTAAAGAATAGAAAATAGTAATTGTGTGAACTTGACTGATTTTAGCCGCAGTCTATTTATAATGTAGGGAGCGGGACGTCACACTTCAGATTCTACAAAGCATGTGATTGGACAGGAAATCTGATGAGAAGCTCATTGACATCAAAATCATTGATCCATGTTGGCGGAAGGTGAGACTGTAAGTTCTTCTGAATGTGAATTTTGTCATTGTTTTGGAGCACACTAGCTTATAGATAACAGAAAGTCTAACATATTCATACTAAAAGCCAAAAAACGAAAAAAAAAATTTCATGGGGACTTTAACAGAAAATGTAACAGTCAAGTACAGTCAGTACCTTTAACTCAATTTGTTAGCGAACACATCGTTACCTACATAGCGCAGCTGATTGGTTGCTGTGGCATCAGCAGCCAATGAGCTTGCAGGTCATCATTCAAATACTTGGCATTGTTTGCTGTTAGCAGTCTGCAGTGCACTTCAGAAACCCTCCACCTTCCCCAGCTCCACCTGTATAGATCTGCTACGGGGGTTATTTCATGTATGTTATATGTGCAGCAGCAGCACGTCTTACTTGTCACTGAATTTTGTCATTGTTTTGGAGCACTAGCGTATAGATAACAGAAAGTCTAATGTATTCATACTAAAAGCCAAAAAACTAAAACATTTATTTCATGGGGACTTTAACAGAAAATTTAACATTATCAGATATTAGCATAACATTAACTTGACATGGAGAAAAGCAAAGTGCACCTGAAATTATACAGGTTTGATCAAATTAGACCCTAGATGGTCATCTTACCAGAAAGAGATAAGACCAGAGAGAAGTACACACACACACTAGCGCGACTGCGAAATCTATCCCACTAAAGACGACTATGGAAAGCATATCGTGGTCAAACTTAAAATGCAATTGCAATTTTTTTCGACTTTATCAATTGTGTACACACAACGTGTGACATCATTCAGCCGCTTTAAAATATAACAGCATATTTGCGCTTGCCTTTTTTCTTTTCTTATACTGTAGCTATGGATTAAACCTCTAGAATACAGTCTCTGATTAATAAAGTGTTCACTGTTCTGGAACAGAATGCTCACATGCACTTGTCTGACCCATGTATTTTACAGCTACACACCATTTCATGTCATTGAGATTTACAGATGTAGAGTACAGATGTGACTGTATCATCCAAAAAAACAAAAACAATCTGAGGGTTATTTTGAGGTCATTGTGTTCTGCTGTTGGTTATCAAAAAAGCAGCATCTCTGTTTAAAAAAAGAGTTTGTTTAAAGTCAGTGCAACTGCACATCCACACTGTTTTTATACAGTTATCACAATCTTTAGTCACCATGAAACAAAAATTGACAATTCTTGTTTTTAGGGAATATTTATTATAAAAGATTTATCCATGCACATTTTTTTTTTTTTTTTTTTCATATGCCCTTGTAATCTTTAATCAAAATAACTTCCCCTCCCTCTTGCAGCGACTTGTTTACTGGTGTGAGGGCGGGACAACCTGTCACTCACATGCAATCACAGCAATAGAGTGCTGATGCATTTAAGCATTTAAGCACTTCCTGTTCAATCGACACAAAGTCCGTGGGTTTTTGGTTAAATAAGATCTCTGGTGAGCACAAGCTCAAGATACTTTAACGTTTTATTTTACGACATAAAAGACATCAGTATTACCCCACTCATGATTTATGTTACGTGTCTTGAAAAATGCGGTTGCTAACAAGTGGCTAAATGGGACTACAGAGGGTGTAAGGGACATTAAACATCATCAGTCAAACAGATAAGAGCAATGCTTTTAGCAGTGCTCATTGTGCTTTTAATTGCCCTCTTACAAATTACTCAAAAATTGCAGTGAAAATGTTTTTTATATAAAAACTGAAAGAGTCGGAAGCTTAGTGGTGGTGACGTTGAAATCATGATACTGTGGTGTAGTTCATTTATAGCTTAGCTTTTTACTTCTGCCGATTGTATTTAGGCTTCAAAATTCATAAAGTTGTGTTAATTTGTGAAAATTATCTTGGTGGACAAAATGTGTAAGCATCATAAACTTTAGTTGATCACAGTGCTTTTTTATTTTATTTTTTTACGATAATCCAAAAGCCTATGGAAAAATCCTATTGGGTTTTTGTCGAGGGATCCATGAGTGAACTTCCGGGTTGGCCTACAAATTTAAGTCATCCCTCCACCACTCTAGCAAATCACAATCCAATAATCCAATTAATTACCTATGGACAAAATCTAGCCCCGCCCTAAAAAAAATTCTAGCTCGAGAAGCCGTTTCACTCGGGTTTAATACAACGTTCTGTCATGAAACTCTAGATGGCGCAGGCAGGTCCTTAAAGGTGCAGTATGTAATATTGACAGCTGGTGGTTGAAATGGGTACTGCAATCCAAATTCAAAATATTGGAAAGAGTTGTTTCCCCCGCCCATTCCTCCTCAGACTCAGGGTTTCCAGATTGAGGACACGCAACAGGAGGAGCAAGCGCAGTTGACGAGTTGCTTTATCCGCGTTTTAATATGCTCCTGTTCATAGAGATTTTTAGATGGATACTGAGGCTTTTTAGGTGGAGTAGAATCTGCAATCTTTGACCCAGTTTGTTTGCTGGCTTCCATGGATGCAATACGCTGTGTTTTCTGCCAACTGGCAACCCGGGGTGTCAAAATACTATTACGGTATCTTGGCAGTGAGCGGGATCACACAGACCAAAACAAAAACAGACATTCCAGCATGGAAAGCACATTTCAATGTAAAATCTCTGCCTGTAGCATTGTTTTTCAGAGAAACGAGTATGTAATCTTAGAATGTTTCTTAAATATCTGCAAACATTTGGTATTTTTATTATTTAGACAGTCAAGTACAGTCAGCACCTTTAAAGGAACCATATGTAAGATTGTGGCCAAAACTGGTACTGCAATCACTTTCAAATTACTGTAGAGCGGTGTATTCTGGCCGGACTACTGTTGTCAGTGATATAAGTATTTGAAATGAACATGATTTCTTAATGTCTAGTGACATATCAGGGCCATTTTATGATTAATTGAAATACATTTCTTACATACGGTTCCTTTAACTCAATTTGTTAGCAATCACATCGTTACCTACATAGCACAGCTGATTGGTTGCTGTGGCATCAGCAGCCAATGAGCTTGCAGGTCATCATTCAAATACTTGCCATTGTTTGCTGTTAGCAGTCTACAGCGCACTTCAGAAACCCTCCACCTTCCCCAGCTCCACCTGTATAGATCTATACGTCAAAAAAGGGGGAAAAAAATACTATCGTAACATCTGTTTGATGCCGACTTTAAACAATATTTTTGCAATTCTATCCTACCACAGTACCACAGTGCTTTGGTATTAAGAATGGTGTGAGTCAGTATGACAATGTTACCAGTACGGAGTTAACAGACAAGCCACCAAAATGCAACTTGTTTGGATGTCCTTAACAGGCAGGTTTGTTTGAGAAATTCACTTCAGGTAGTTTAAAAACTGAGAGCAACTATTCTGTCAGCTGGTAAACAAGCTGCCATTTGTGCTGTGAAAACTATGCCAGGAGGTGTGCAGAAATCTCAGTTTGTCCTTCCTTTGCACTGCAGCTACAGTAAGTGTGCACCCATGAGCTTTCCAAAAACAGTTTTCAGCTATTTGAACTATTGAATTTTCAGTCAAACAGAATTGTAAACAGCTAAAACATCCTATAAACTATCCTCTAACTATAATAATAGTGACATGGTCCAGAAATGTTTATGTTGCCTGTATTATAATCATTCACCCTCAACGGGAGGAGTTAAGGCCCATTCACACCAAGGATTATAATTATAACGATAAAGACATAGTTAGAAAAAATCATTCTAAATATAAAAGAATAGCAAAGTCCACACCACAACTTTAACGATAATGGTACAGAGAAACGATAATCATTGGAATCACTTCAGAATCACTTTTTCCAGTTGATGAGCATAAAAATATTGACAGCCAATCAGAATCTATCCTGCATTAAGAGGACAAGCATTTAAAGTGGCAGATTGACAATTGTCAACGTTCCTGTAGAAAATATAGCATAATGAACATCCTTTCAAGCTTTTTTCCCCATAGCTATGTATGCAGAGCAGAAAAAAGGAACTGTAACCAGCTCAATGTGACTCCTTCATGTGTGAGGTTGTCAAACCAGCGAGTTTGCAGAGCTGAAAACACAAGCCACGGAGAATTGGCCTCTGTCAAAAAGCAGCCTTCTGCCAAATAAAGAGACTCTGAATAAGATACTCAAAATAGTGAGGGCACCAACAGCGGCTTGGTAAAATAGGCGACAACAAGATGCCTCTCACTGACAACTAAAAAAAAAGCAGATTTTTTTGTTTTGTTCTTGCACTCTTAAATTCAATTCAATTCACATTTATTTGTATAGCACTTTTCACAATACACATCGTTTCAAAGCAGCTTAACAGAAAATGCATGAGTCCACATTACAATTTAGAGTGATCTGTTATCAGAGGTAACTGTCTAAGTTATGTATTTCAGAAATGTACATACAGTGTTTAAATTAGTACATTTTTAGCTAACTGTGATTTGTATAATGTAATCATTTATGTCAAGTTCGTTCGTACTAGTTCGTTAACAAATGATTATGACATAAGGAAAATTGCAGCATTGGTGCATGTTAAATAAAGGTTCTTTATTGGCTTCTATGGTTCCATAAAGAAACTTTAAACCTTGAATGGATTTGCCTTAAAGGGACAGAACCATAAACACAGATAACTATTTACAGCCCTCATAAGCATCTATTACTTTCCCGAGCATATGAAATATTCAGACCCAAGAGGTAGGACCTCAGCTGGAACAACTCCATTTTTTCCTGATTGGCTTTAATTAATTGACATAGTTTTGTTCAAAACACAAAGAATACATATCAAAACCGCTCATTATTTTTTAGTAAAATGAAAAACATGATTAAAATTAATCAAAAGAGCAAACTTACTTAAGGCCAAATTCATTTTTTCAGAGCTGAAGGCAGACGAAAAATGAGCTTCTACTCCAGAAATAACCAAATTATAGTCTTAATTTATCAAAAGTCCTCAAGGGGTGTGGGTAAAACTCAGAGCTGGCAAAGCAATAATGGGAAACTCAGGAAAACTAGCTCAAAAAACCACAATCTATCTATCAATCAAGCAGTCAATAAATAGACCAACCGCTTTGTCAATAAGTTGTTTGTCTACCTGTACATTTACCTCACATTCATCAGTCAACTACTTGCTGCTGTCATCAGAGTCTTTCTCTCCTCCTCTTTCGCCTCCATCTATCTGTCTATCTACATCCCAGGTTTCACTCCTTTTAAGCCTTATTTTACAGATTCAGTGTTCGGTTTGCACTTGAGTCGCTCCTCCGCGGTCTAGACGTCAGATGTTGACAGCGTGATTGCCAATTACTTGCCATTTTGCTTAGATCCACATCTTTAACCTTCCAATACACAACATTTACTGCAAGGTTATTTTACTCTGAATAGCAGTAAACATGAGGATGCATGATTTCGGTTGTAAATTATAACCTTAGAGTGGACGATAATAATGGCCTATCATGTCATCAGCCTTAACACAGATTTATCTTCACATGTTATATTGTGAAATGGATAAGCCATTGAGGTCAAGGTGAAACAGGGGATCTCTAATATCCTTCTTGAAACTTGATACAAAGTAAATGTGCTTTAGGACACACAACAAATTACTGCTGTTGCAGTTTGCTATTGAATGAACGTATCTGTTGCCTTTGGCTCTGTAATATAGCACAATACCTCAGGGGTGGCCAGGATGATGTGTAGATATACATAGTATATACATTATATATCTATATCTATCTATCTATCTATCTATCTATCTATTTATTTATATATATATATATATATATATATATATATATATAGAGATATATATAGAGATATATATATATATATAGATATATATATATATATATATATATATATATATATATAGAGAGATATATATAGATATATACATATATACATACATATATACATATATATATATATATCCCTCAAATGCATGAATGTTTCGCCAATCATTATTACATATTCGGGACTTTAGCGCAACCCAGATCTATATCGAACACAGATGGATCTCTACCTGTCGTGATCATTTAAAACTCTCCTGATATTAAAGTAACAATTATAGAAGAATAACCTTTTGGAGCTTGGAAGGGTTCAGTTTGAGCAGATGTTTTATACCATCAGTGCTGACCTCGTCAGAGCTCATTTCCCAGTACATTCAGCATCTGGCTCACATTCCTGATCTCAAACATATTTTCAAAACTATCATTTTCAACATCTTCAAAATCAATATTTTGATCGCTGACAGCTTCTTCACCAGACCCATCATCAATTGACACTAATATTTGATTGCATTCAGTACTTGCTCTGCAGTAAATCACTGAGCCATTTCAGGTTTTGCTGTTGATGCTTCCTATTCTTTTGTTTTCTGCCTGCAGTAACTATGAGTGAAATGTCACTTCACCATTGTGTGTCAGACATTTCCACCTTGTGGAATAAAAGTGAATTGCACTTATTCAGCCACCAAAGATTAAATTATAATTGTGCAGAAAAAAATATACTTACACTATTACACCTCATCGTTAGCAACCCTATAAAATGTTTTTCCAAAAATGAATTGGAAAACAGGCATTATTTTATATATATATATAAAAAATCTTGTTATATTGTTTATTATGAATTGATTGAGGAATTCTAAGAAGGTTGATGTGTCTAACATTAAAAAATTTATGAGGAGGAGGAGGGTGTGAATGACGTCCCGTGTCACTAAAGACCTGAGGTATGCGTTTAAGGAATATATATATATATATATATATATATATATATATATATATATATATATTTATATATATATATAATTTCATATCTCCCAATTCTGAGAATATAAAAGATATAGAGTCGTAATTGCGAGAAAAAAGTCAAATTGTTTTAAATTGCTGTCACTGCGTGTTGTCACTGCATATTGATATTAAATGTTTTGTTGTAATATATATGGTACATATATGAGTATATGAGTGGTTTTGCATTACAGCAGAACCTGGCACAATTATTAAATGTTGCATGACTTGGGGGTCCTTCAATGCTGTCTGAGGCACATTAGCATTTATATTAGATATGCGATATGTCCATGACAACCTCCAAATGCTGTTTCAGTGATCAGATGCGTTTCCAAGACATCTGTATTTAGCGCTGTCCACTAATTGACCGATGTTAATGCCAGGTGTAAATACATGAGTGGCTGTTTCGGAAATGGAAGGAATGGAAGAAAGATTGTTAAGCTGTAGCTGGCCAAATCATATGTTTTGTCATTAGTGTCAAAAACTGTGTTTTATTCTGAGTAAAGAGGGCCTAAAATGTTCACTTATTTACCGCATTAGGCGACGGTAGAGTGACCAAAGCAACAGACAGTCCTGCACCGCCAGCTTGTTGTGCCGCCACCTGGGAATATCATAATGGTTCTGCATTTCTGCTTCAGGTAGGAGGTTCAGAAAACAGCCAAATTGTGAAAATGCCCATCTGTCATGTCCCTACCTTTATCTGCCAGGGAACGAGAAAGGCTCAAGGAGCGCTGGAGAGAGGTATACAGGTAGAGAGGACATAATAAAGCAAAAAATTACAGGATCGACATTGGTGGGTTTTAGAGCAGAGCCACCAGATTATTCAAAGGATACTCAAGCAATGAGTACAATAGATCTTTTAGAGTGCTTCCTGCAGCAGTTATCAGAGCTAAATCATGACCTATTAATGAACCATTCAACATTTAATTTTGAAAAATGATGTGCTCCTGACACAGAGAAATGTACCCGTCTCCAGATTTCCTCTTCAAAAAAATGTATGCCTATTGTGTAAATAAAAGTGCAAATTGCAAATGAGCGAAGACAAATATGCAAATGAAAGCGGTAATATTGCGTCAGGGAGGCTTTTGCAGATATTTCCAGAGTGCAAAAAAGAGGAGATTTGGATTAATCGCTCGTGATGAGGGGAGAACTCAGTAAGCAGGGAGCGGTGATACTAGGTGGAACTGCTTTTTGGCTGTTTCCCCATCATTTATGCTGAGAGGAAACCTTCCAGAACAGCATCCAGGAACAGACATGTAGGCCTACCCCTGACTTATTATTTATTTATTTTTATATTATTAAGATGCATAATTAATGTAGGTAAAAAAAAAAATGTTGTGTAAATTACAAAGACAATAATGACTCAACCACATTATTGTTGGTCAATCCAATTGAGCTGCAACTCCCGCTGATTATTTGCTTTATGTCCGTTACACATTGTATGATTTTGGGCAGCCCCAGAAGAAAGATTAAAAGATGAAAGACCAATCTTGGCAGTTTCTGTGGTCCTAAACGGTGGTCTTACGTCGTACAGAGAGAGAGGTTCAAAGATGACCGTCTTGCGACAAAAGACAGCCTGTGATAATTTTCTGAGAGTGTAAAAAATGTACCATGCTCATCTCACAGTCTGTTTGCTGACTAGCCAAGTAAAATCCAACATGAAATGGCATATTGATCATCACGGCATGGCGCTAAAACTTAAAACTACTTACCAAGCTCCATTTGCAAAATTGTCATGCCCAGTTGGCCTTTCGCTTCCTCACTTTTTTTTCAGTGCACATTAAAAACCACACTTGACCTTTTCCAGAACTATACTTTCAATCTTAAAGACATTTATCATAAAATATTATTACACACACACACACACACACACACACACACACACACACACACACACACACACACACACACACACACACACAGTCGAGTCATTTCCAAATCAAGCTGCATTTGGTCAAATAATGGAAAAAGTCTGAAAATATTTTCTTTAGGCTAATTGTTTGTGTTGGCTATTTTATTGCAAAAATGTTTCAAATGTAATTTCCACCACAAAATGCTATAAAACATGTGATGATATTGTAATGGAAATGATGCATGTTTCAGAAAGAGTACAACAATTCTAAATGCTCCTGTGATGCATTAATAAACACTGTTGGACATTGCTATATAGGACAAATTCAACTAAATGAATCGTGGAATCTAAATGGACAATTCAGATTTTTTAATGGCATATTGCAGTGTTTATTATATTTATCAGTGCATCATTACTATTTTTTAACTCACTCGTATTATAGGGAAGATAATACGATAATAAAGAAGAGAAAACTAATTCTGCCTCACACATATTTTGTTTCTACGAAATAGACGGTTTCTACGAAAAGTTTCGTCTGAATTTGAGGTTGATTGAATCTGGGCCTCAAACTATTTTTCACAGTTTAAATTCAATGGCACAAATTACGCCCTCTAATATCCCAAAGGTGACAAGCAGGAAGACAAGAGAGAGACAGCATAATGCGACAGTTGTGTGACAAGCGTGTGGGGTGACAGAAATCTCAAATAGGGTGGCGAAGGAGGACGCTGCCGGGCTCGCTGCAATACTGACAGGGTTGACACCGCCTCATCAGGCTTGCATTTTATACTCTATTTGTGCCGAAACACTTCAGTGGGTTTGTAAATAGGCAATTATTTCCGAAAGCAGACAGAGCCAAAGATTTTCACATTGACAGCTGCATTGAGTTTATCGAGTGTATTAATAGAGGAATGTCATGCAGTTGGTGTGATGTTCTGAGACATCATAATGACCCGAGTCTCACATTGGCTTCTCCTCAGTCAGAGACTTGAATAGATAACTAAAGGAGTGCTTGTGCTAATCTCACAGAGCAATGATGCGTTTGTGAGGGGTTACATGGCACACAACCAAAGAATGTGTGTCACCTATGCTTTCTAAGCTACAAAAACCTTTTCAAAACGTAGTTAGCTACATTACAAGCTATCAAAATGTAAGTAACAACAGTGAATCTATTAACAGCAATATAGCTTGTTAATGGAAAAGCTGACACTTTTAGGAAAAGAGCTGAGCAAACATCGTGCTTGAGATGAATGAGACACATGATGTGTGAAGAAAAAACTGAAAAATCATGGTAAATATTACTTAGACTCTTCAAAGGTTTGGGGTCGGTTTGATACAGTAAAATCTAATACTGTGAAATATTATTACCATTTAAAATAACTGTTATTCCTGTGATGCAAAGCTTCATTACTCCAGTCTTCAGTGTCACATGATCCTTCTGAAATCATTCTAATATGCTGATTTGCTGCTCAAGAAACATTTCTTAATATCAGATTTTTTTATTTATTTTTTGATAAATAGAACATTCAAAATAACAGCATTTATATATTTTTATTTAGAAATCTTTTCAATCAATCAATCACATTTATTTTTATAGCACATTTAAAAACAACACACATTGGCCAAAGTGCTTTACATACAGCCCAACACGTACAATCTAAGATTATAAAACAAAGTATAAAACAATTACAAAAATTAATTATGATCAAATGCAAGAGAAAAGAGATGAGTCTTTAAATAAGATTTAAATGCATCAAGGGTGGCACAAGATCTTAACATGGAGGGGTAAACTGTTCCCTAAACAAGGAACTGCAACAGAGAAGGCCCTGTCTCCTTTTGATTTTAGTCGAGACTTAGGAATGTTAAAGGCCTAGAGGATGTATGTTGCTGAAGAAGTTCACTAATGTAACTTGGTGCAATCCCATTTAAGCCCTTAAAAACAAAAAATAACATCTTATACTTAATCCTAAATTTGACTGGAAGCCAATGAAGGGATGCTAGTACCGGTGTTACTGTATACTCTCATATTTCCTAGTCCCGGTTAAAAGCCTAGCAGACGTGAAAGTGATGCATGAGAAATACCATAATACAATGAATCACAATAGTTCAATCTGGACGTATGAAACAATATAAAATAAGTATAAAAAAGAAAAGAAAAAAGGAAAAGAAACTGAACCCAAATTTTTGAATGGTAGTGTATATTTTGTGTAGTATTTTGTCCCAGTAATGTTTTTTTATCCCCTAAAAGGAGACAACAGTGTCAGTGCAAATTTCACTTATATACAGGATTTTTATTTTGGCATTTTCAATCAAACTGCATTTTTATCAATTGATGCAAAAATATTTTTTAAACATTTATATTATTTAAAATATTATTTAATTATATGTCTTTAGGACAATGAAATTATAAAGTTGTAAAAATAATCAATTATAATTTTATTGTTTGCATGTGATTCCCTTTGAAGCTGTTATTTTGTCAAATCATGCAAAAAGTGTGAAAATGTAGTTACATGTATTTATGATACATAAAACGCTAGATATACTGTAAAATCAGCCTTGGAAAAACAAGAGAACAAGCTGTCTGATTCCAAAAGTGTTTAAAATGTAAATTCCATCACTGTCATTTCCATCCCAGAATGCCTTTAAATACGTGGCATTGACCACAAGTGTTGAGTGTCAACATGTCTCGTTCTTATGCCTCAGGGTTTTGCAGGCCATGCATTACAAACACGCAAACCTAGTTTCCATTAATCTGCTATCGACAGATCCCATCTGTGAGAATTAAGACCTGCTCAAACTCTCATTATCGCATGAGGCAGGGATTCCGGATGTTTGCGTGCATTCGCTCCCGCTCTGCTTTGGTTTTATCATCACATTTCAGTGTCTGTCTTCAGATCACTTCAACCAGAATACCTCACAAAGGAAATTTATCAAATCACTCGAAGCCTCCCTTTGACAAGCATGCACTGAAAGCCCCAGACTGCATTGGGTCATGCAGCAATGGAGATTAAGCATTGGATTGCGCCACTAGATGCGGTGAAAATGATCATCTTCAGCATCTTTGTCAAACAAATCGAGGAAAAGCTTACCAGTGCAAATCACAGCTGTCTGTAAACAAATAGGAGGAACTTCAGGAGATTAACGGCCTGCAATTCACAGCAGTAAAGTCTGCACTTAAAAGTTAAACGCAGAGATGTTAAAGGTCATAACACATATCGGACAGGAAATGATTTTGCCAAATCATTGGAAAACACAGCTCTGTTTGGCACAAAGCACTTGTTGTCCGTAGATTACATTGTGTTCCTGTGAGGGGGAGATTATTGCAGGGAATATCAAAGATATTTTTGGTTACAAAAACAAAACAGAATCAAAAACAAAATGTCTGAACTGCAAACTGGGATGCAGGGAACCCTTGAGTTTCTTAAAGGGATTGTTCACCCAAAAAATGAAAATTCTGTCATTATTTACTCGTGCTGCTTCACATCATGTCGTAATTACCATATTTATGAAATGACAACATGATTTAAACTCAGAGCTGTTCACATCCTCAGACTCAGAATATGCTTTTCTACAACAACAATGCCTAAATGAATCTGTGGCGGTCAGGTGGTATCGTGCTCATGTGGTTTACAAGTTGGAGATCTCAGAAAATAGTTTTCAAGTTGTAATTATGAGTTCTACAAGGACGTGAATGCTTTGTTGGAATCTCGTAATTACATGCAGTAATTCTGACATGGCGTGATCGAACCTTCACACTCATGTTGTTCCAAATCCACACATTATTTTTCCATTATTTTTAAGAAATCTTCACAAAGATTGTTGTTGTTTTTATTAATTTTTTTATATCTATTTAAAAAGTCCACTTTAGACTTTACTATCCGTTGCATGTCAACTGCAGGTCAACTAAATCTTATTAGAGTATTGTTACAGTAGGTTAGGGTTAGTAGGAACAAGTTGACATGTACTTGCAAAGTTACTTATAGTTAATAGTATGTCTAAAGTGCACTATTGAAATAAAGTGTTATCTTATTATTTTAGTTCGATTCCCAGGAAATGCATAAACTGGAGAAAAAAAAAAAGCATAAATGTAAATGTTGATATTACCGATATCCAACTTGCAGAATAAGCACAGAATTTGATTTGAGAGTAAACAGTGAAGTTAAAGATTAGTGAAAAATGACTAACAATAGGTTTGTGTGATTGCACAGATGGAAATATATAACGAGATTTCATACCTCATAACTCGTATAGCATTTTTATGGTGTTTTTTGTCAGTTATTTAATTTTACACCCAACATTCTTGTTGCAGAGAAAAAATCTGTTCTTTTTGTGTTAAACGGAGAATATCAGCACAAGTTTAAAACCATGTAATGATAATAATAATAAATGTTTTACACCCATATTTGTTGAGAAAAAAAAAGAATGTACTGTAAATGTGCTAGCATCTTAATTTTTTTAATGCATTATCAATTCAAATGGTACATAATAACAACAGGTGATGTCATAAGAATGTGATAGGAACGTTTACTCAATGTTTTGACAACTTCTAAATGCATTTCCCTGTTTAAGAGGTAAAACTTCAAGACTAGATTCATCGGATTTGCATTTAACTACACATCAGTTTGTTTGTCCATTTGTCCAGTGCCATCATGTGATTATTGATTATTATTATTAAATTATTGATGTAAGGCTATAAAGCAAGTCATTTCTCTCGGTGGCCATCTTGGTGACATCCATAGACAGCTATTATCAATTATCTATTAACCAAATTGGGAATGAGTGAAATCTCCAAAAGTGTCGGCTAAGCTATAAATAGTAATAAAATCGGACACAAATTGTCATGTTTAGCTCAAATCGTGAAAAAACAAAAACTGTGGTGTAGCTGTGTTACAATGAGAATATCAGCACATGAGTTTAAAACCACATGACGGTGAGCAAATATGATTCAAAGGTCCATATGTCACTGAGAAAAGCTGGTGCCGCTATCTGTAAATGTATTCCACTGGTGCCCTATCAAAAACAGCGTGACAAAAGAAGGAAATTGTCTCACAAATATATGTATTTTAAGTCAAGACTTCTGACACCAGCAAATGACAGAGGACAATTGCTCGCTCTCACAGAACTCTAATATCCATGAATATCTGTTTCGAGACATAATCGCATGAGATAAAAAGGACTGGCTAAGAATGACAGCGGTACACAAAACCCACTCACAGCTCTCAGGACCAACAAACGTGTAATTTAGGGCCAATGGATGTGGGTGGAGAAACCCAGCATCTGATGCTTATTTCACATGTATGGCTTGGATTCAACCGTGAATCTCAGGATGCCTAGCAGAGAGCAGGATGGCCATAATTATTTTTTCATTTCACAGAAAAAAAGCATTTTTAAATGGTAGCAATTTAATTAGAGATTCTGTATTTTAGAAGTAAAGAAGTGCATTCAAATACAGAAATGTAATGCATGCCAAAAATGTTTTAATAAAGGAAGCAGCGTTGTTTCCAGTTCATAAAGGATGAGATTTTAAAGCATTTGAGGATGCTTACCTGTTGATAGAACACGGGGAGCGTTGGACTTTCAGCTCCCTATACATGTAATGAAAGCAAACTAGCAGATGGTGCCCCAGATGGAGCTTCTCTGCTCTGGACTGGACATTTCAGCAGGAGGGAGAGCATTTTGTGTCACCCGATGGTGTGTGTGAGATAATATGACTCTGGAAGACATGATGTGAGGAGGTGACACCGCAACATTAGGCAGAGTATCTCAAAATAATGACAGGCCTTTTCATAATGGGTAGAGGCTGTCCTCGCATGTTCGAAATCATGAAAGTGTGGACATGAGAGGGTCATGTTTTAACAGAGCACAGGGCACACACACACACACACACACACACACACACACACACACACACACACACACAGCATGATCATTCTGATGAACTACTGGTGATATCACCATATAATATTACAAAACATTCTTTCTGGTTGCCTTTCAGTTCCTGTCCATTCAATATGTTGTCATTAGAGAGGATGCATTAGTCTCTTAGGGTGACCAGATTTCTCATGGTGGAATACGGGATGGGATTGAAATGCACATCCCCCCACCCCATTTCATATATTTTATGAAATGAGACATTTTATTTCATGATAATGATATATATCATATAGTTATTTTATTTTTGTTATAGCCTATATAAAAATAACAAAGAAGCAAATTGCAAACAATAGGACAAATACAATTGAGTTACAAATTAAATAAACTACGTTTTTCAGGTACAGTAGGTTTCTTTAACATGTATAACTTTGTTGTTAACACACATATTTGGTTTTCACCGAGCTGTTTACGTTAATTTAAGCCATAACCAATACTCCACATGATGGGTATTTTGACATCTATGTGTATTTGAGCATTCGGGAGCAAAGAGAAGTTGAACCACATTTAGTTATTTATTTTTTTACAACTTATAGCATAATACCTTGATAAACTCTTTTTGAAGATCCTCGTTAAATGAACACACTTTTACATCTTTGCGTCTGACTTGATCTCCTCCGCTCTGTGTTTTCTAATATCCCGCCTCCACTAACTGCAAGGTAATCGATAATGAATAGTGATTGGATGATAATTTTGTTCTCCAAAATATACTATGACGAGATTGACTACCTTTGATCAGGCTATTCTCGTTCCAATTTAAAATAACTGTTTTCTTTTTTAATATATGAAGAGTTCAGATGCAAAAGCCTCTAAGTGCCATCTGAAATGTTCTTCTAATGATAATTTTTATCAAGCTTGTATATTTAAGTTCAGTAATTTCACTTAAATGGCAATGAAAATGACCTATTATTTGTCATTTAAGTGAAATTACTGAACTTAAATATACGAGCTTGATAAAAAGTATCATTCTAGAAGAAAATTTCAGATGGCACTTAGAGGCTTTTGCATCTGAACTCTTCATATTTTAAAATGTAATTTATTCCTGTGATGCAAAGCTGAATTTTCAGCATCATTACTCCAGTTATCAGTCACATGATCCTTCAGAAATCATTCTAATATGCTGATTTGCTGCTCAAGAAACATTTCTTATTATTACCAACAGTTGTGCTGCTTAATATTTTTGTGGAAACCATGATGCATTTTTTTTTGGGATTCTTTGATGTATAGAAAGTTCAAAAAAACATTAAAAAAAAATTCATATAGATGTCTTTACTGTCACTTTTGATCAACTTAATGCATCTTAGCTGAATTAATGTATTAATTTATTTCATAAAAAATGTTTTGAACAAAACTGTAAATCACTGGCTTTCAGTGAAGGAGGAAGAGATGGACCACTCACAGAAAACGAATGAGAGAAATTGTTAAGAACATGTATGCGCAAAACCATAGTTCTTTTTGCATGATTTGAGCTAAACATAAAAAAAAATCTGATTTTATAGCTATTTATAGCTTAGCCGACACTTTGGGAGATTTCACTCGTTCCCAATTTAGTTAATAGATAATAGATAATAGCTGTCTATGGATGTCACCAAGATGGCCACCAAGAGAAATGACTTGCTTTATAGCCTTACATCAATAATTTAATAATAATAATCAATAATTACATGATAGCACTGGACAAATGGACAAACAGGGAAATGCATTTAGAAGTTGTCAAAACATTGAATAAACGTTCCCATCACATTCTTATCACGTCACCTGTTGTTATTATGTACCATTTGAAATGATAATGCATTCAAAATGAATTAACAAAAAAGATTAAGATGCTAGCATCATTATTCTGTTTCTGCATTAGTGAGAAATGGCTGAGCGTTGCAATAAAAGGATCTGGTATCTCCTGTATCAAATTTGCACTTCTCGGTACACATCATACTGATCATAATAAAATCAAAACTGAAAAAGACATTGGGAAAAACTAAAATTAGCCACAACCTAACAGCTTTCAGGCTACTACTGGAAAGTGACACAGATTACATACATACTAAACAGGAAAGTTGCTAAAACATGCTAAAATATCATTTTGTAATTGCTCTTCCGTGTAAGTTTGCTTGGCATAGCAACAAAAACAACAATAGTGGTCCTCATGAAATGCTAATAAAGACACTGATACAAATCTTGGAAAATACCTTGCACGTAAGCTCATTAAATTCTGCCTGCTGAATAATTTATTGCAAAACAATTAGAATAATTGCTTTTTCTGAACCCAGGAAACATGGAAACTTTGCCCTCTCGCTGCTAACGTCATACTGTCAGGTTAAAGGGGCTGTAAGCAGGGAGTTTCTAATATTTTTAACTAAATAGAGACAGAAAACATGAACACATTTGAAAACATTTGTTTCTGGTGATAGTGCGGTAGTATTATTATAATGATTCTTCTTAGAAATGGTAAAAATAAGGAAATCCATTAATGTCCCTAAATAAGGTGCTTTCCTATTAAGATGTCAGCTTTTGAAATGATATTCGTGTCTCTCTGACAGATTGTTACGCATGGTTTAAACTTGTTAGAGGTTGCAGTGAGATGCTCTCTCCCACACATTTCGGCAGATATAACCCGAGTCCTTGTAGACCCGGCTTGTATATATTTAGCGTGATTTGGAGTCATTCTGTTTCAACTAAATGCCCAGGGGCCAGAAATGAGGGCCGTAGGAGTCAGAGGTCATTGGCGAGGGAGTATTATTCATTTTTTCCCTCATAATCACAGGCACAGACAGCAGCCAGCGCTCCGATATACATATTCAAACTCTACAGTATGATGACAAGATGCTGTATTCATCTTGAAGAATAGAGGCTTATGTGAATCCATGGTAAACACCGAACAACATATGAGCTTTTGATTTTCGCTGCTGTGAAAAATATAAATAGGACGGTGAAAGAGGATATGTAAGATTGAGTCAATAATGTTATTTACTTTAGTGATGGAAAAAAGGATGATGCAAGCAAACCGGTTCATCAAAACTAAAATGTATAATAAATTATTTGATAAATAAAATGTATTATAAATAATCAAAATATGTAATACATTTTTCATTTAAATGTATTTAAATAAATTTTGTTACATGTATCAACTGAAATGATTATCTATCTATCTATCTATCTATCTATCTATCTATCTATCTATCTATCTATCTATCTATCTATCTATCTATCTATCTATCTATCTATCTATCTATCTATCTATCTATCCATCCATCCATCCATCCATCCATCCATCCATCCATCTAATCTAAATTTATATTACATTTTATTTATTATATTTGTATTAAACATTTATACATTGTATTTATCAAAAATTATTTACAATATTTTTTTTATTTCTTAAAAATATTTGTAATATATTTTTAATTAGAATTTTATAGTACGTTTTATCTAAATGTATTTAAAAAAAAAAATATTCCATTCGTTGTAATAATGTTTAATAAATGATCAAACTGTATTTATTAAATGTATCTAAATGTATTTTGTCATATCTCTCTGTCTATGCAAGATTGTGTTTCAAAAAATATGTATTCAAAAGAAGTATTACTTTGCTCACGGTTGGTATTATATTATTTGAATAGTGAAAAAAAAAAAAAAAGAAGAGTGGTATCGGGCATAATGCACAAATCACAGGTCTTATTCATGCACACTGTCAAGCATTCCTGCAGCATAAAGCAGCTTCAGCCCTTCAGCTGACCTTCAACGTCTTTCTCTGCCTTGAGGTGTGAGCGCTTTGCTGTATTTACATACTTCACAGAAGTCAGATGGGAGCAACACTTTCTCAGGTTGCCTTACCTCGGACAGGAGCTGAATATTCTCATGATTTGTTTTGAAAGCAGTCGGTTCAAGATAAGCTGCGTAATTCAGTTTAGATGTCGACGTGGTGGTCTGGGAGGAGAGAGGGAGCTCCTAAAATGAAAAAGAGAGGAAAAGAAAACATTATACACTTTTATGACTCCGCATTCAGACAGTAGAAAAGAGTTTCAGTGTTACATCACCACCGCTAAGGGTTTTAATGGCCGTGTCTGACACCAAACCGCACATTAACAGGTTGCTGCAGTCTAATAACAATGACATCGCAAATACGAAACGACACACTCTGGTGTTATTGTTATCATCTACCTAATGAGTGTATAAGCAGACCCAATGCTTGGCAGCCAGAGATGATATTTGAACACAGGAGCTGATTAAGTGCAATTCATACACAATCACTCAGTGGAACCAGACCCTTGTTTATGAGACGGAAATCTGTTCTTCTATTTGTGCCAGTGGGAGACAGAGCGCAGGAAACGCATCACTAGAAGAGTCACGCAGATGCCACGGAGCGCTGGAATAATACAGCTGCAAATGGAATACCGAGTGTCCCTCGGAGAGCTCTTGTCGCCGAGTCTTTATCTCGGAATAATCTGCTTGGATTGGAAGCGTTTCAGGGCGTCCCGCTGCTACGTGATGGAGAGAGAGTGGAGGTTGACAATCGGCCACATGGCGCTCCCAGCAGTGGGCCGGACTCCAGGGGAAGGCCTGGAGGGAGAGAACATGCACGAGCACACACACACTCCAGTTGCGTGCATTCTTGCCCATCGCGGATGAAGAAGTCTCTCTCAGCGGTGGTCTCCAAGTGGTCCATTTGTAAGAGCTTTTCCCAGGAGGGAGATATTTGACCATAAGACCAGGGCTTTCAAGATCAACCAATCATCAGCAGGGTTCACAGGGCCTCTTTTAGACAGAGCACGGTCACACTTTTAAGATGATGGAGAAAATGCATTACTGTGATGTCAACAAAGTTAAATCGAGTGAAGTTCAGGGGCCAAAAGGCACGACATTTCTTTGAGGCTGAATTAGGAAAAGGATTACAGACAAAAAAGGACTGAAGAAATAAAAGGAATAGTTAGGAAAAAATTAAGGTTTCATTAGTTAACATGAATTAACAATGAGCCGCATTTATTTATCTTAGTTAATCTCAAAATCTACTAATGCATTTTTAAGATCAAATAGTACCTGTAAACATTAGTTCTCTTTTTTTGCCGTTATTACATCGAGCCAAAATGGGATGATGTGTGAATGTAGGGTGCAGAATGAGTCTTTGCAGCCAAGTTTCAATAAATAGCTTTTGGACTAGAAATGAGGATTTGAGTTCTGAAAGTTACAGTATGTTTTCATGTTATATTGAGCTCTTTTATCTTAAAAGAGAAAAGAATTAGATTTTTCATGATATGACTCCTCTTTAAACAGCTGTTGAATGATACCCCATGGAAAATCAACGAAGATGTATGAAATTACATAACGAGTGAATCTAAAAGACACTAAAACTCAATTCAGAGACACGAATGGCACTGACAGAAAGAAATATCTTGATCCTCGTGGTGCACTTAAGATGTTTGCCTGGTAGGACTCGTCTGTCTGAACGAAAACCCTCAATGTTGCACGGTGCTTTTACTGTGCTTATGGGCATGAATCTTTAATGAGTGAAAATGCAATTCTTCTCTTTGTTCAATAATATTTTTTTCTGCCTTTTTTGTTAAAAATATATATACAGTATATGTCCTTTTCCTCTTGTGTATTCATACATCAGATGCATTCAATGCAGTCTTTTGCAGTGCACATCATCTGGAAAAGCAAAAAATGTCAAGGTTTCTGAAATTTATAACCAGGATATTTACCATTCAAAAACTGGAGTAATGACTGTTGAAAATTCGACTTTGCCATCAGGGATAAATTACATTTGAAAATATATTCAAATAGAAGTAGTTTGTTGAAATTGTAATTATATTTCACAATATTACTGTTTTTACTGTATTTTTAATTAATGAATTAATTAAGCATAAGAGAAAAGCATTCAAAATATTACCGACCCCAACATTTTTAACGGGTGTGTACATGAAATCAATAATGGAGTGAGCGAAATATCCGCATTTATCACAGCACATCAAAATCATCAAAATGAATACTAATGATTATTATATCAGTGTATGAACAAACAAATATAAACTTAAATGTGACTGAGTGCCTCCAAGAAAGTTTAAATCAAACTTACGCCACTAATTAAGAGTAGATCATAAATCGTGCTATATCAAAAAATGTTAGGAAAGTGTTTCAAACATAAGATGAGATTTCAATGAAAAAGACCAATTGGAACGCAGTATGCAAAATATCACAGTGATGTCACCGATGTCAGTTAAATTTTAAAAGGTGAATATTTGAAAGGTGAAAATCAAATCCTCAAAATATAATTCCGAGGTTTACAAAAGTATAAAGTTTGTAAAAGGCAAAATTAGATCTGGATGATCTACAAAACAGTTTGAATTGAGTCCGTACATTAAGCGGATTGGCTGAAGTAATTGAAAAAATGTCATATTTAGAGCTAGGGATTTAGAAACCCCCCTAATCAGAACGTTAAGGACTAACAATACAGTGCATCCTCATAATAACATCTTCAAGATAAACACATTCATGCTGAACAGATGTCTCAACAATATACATATGCTATCAGAGGGATTCTGGCTAAAGCACAAAAGTTTCTGACCCTATCGCTAAACCCGCCAATCAACTTGTATTTTATGTCGAACTGACCTCATAGAATCTTCCGCATCACATTTATCCAGTCATATGAGTGTAAAGGCTAATATGTGACTTAGCTTGTTCCCCCCTAACATTTTCTGACATCCTCATAATTGCAAATGCATCCAAGCAGATAACTTTCACAATTGGATGCTTGCCATTTGTTGACCACTGCAGTCACACACTGTGACAAGAAAATGCCTCATATACAACACTAAGAAAGTACGAACAAGAGCATCTGCTAAATTTTAACTTAAATGTTAATGCAAATGCAAATAGGACAGTATAATGTAACACGAGGACACAGAGATAATTACAAAAAGCTGCACACGCATATCTTAATATAAGGTTGTAGTTAATAAAAATACATCTACGGGGTCTATCCGGGGCGAACGCGAGAGCAGCTAAATTTAGCATTAATGGAGTGTATCACTGAGGTTAAATGAAACCAAGATGATGTGCGAAGCTTAAACCACTTTGCATTCTGGTATCTCATCCTCCGCGCTGCATAAGAATAATTTTGATGTCTAAAAAGCCTTGGCAATACAAACCTGGAACAAAGCAATGGCATTTTGTTTGGGTCATTCAGGGTGAGACTCCATCAAATGGAACGGGCCTTTGTTTACCTCTTCAGAGTATCGGATTTGAATAATTCATGCACATGCATGCAAGAATCATTTGACTCATCAACCACATTGATTTGCCAAATAGAGCCAACCAAGAAGTATAAACACAAGAACCAATCAAAATGTTAGATAAGCATTTAGAGTAACCGATTGAGATTTCTCTTACGTTTGACCTCATGACAATCAGTATATCTGAATGCATATCGTGAGTGAAGCGAGTCTATATGTTTTGACCTGTCAATAACATGCTGCACATTTACTATTGCATGGTTCTCTGCTGCTGGTTATTTGGTTGGCAAGTAACGTGCAAACGGCCTGTAATTGTGCGCTTTTATAAACCTGCATAATGATGCAGGTGCATCGCCATCTCAATGCCAATCTCACTGTCAAATTAATAATGCATTTTTTTTTTGTCTACAGTTTCAATGCCACATCTACACTTCCAATCAAAAGTTTGAAATTAACATTTTGAATGTTTTGGAAAGTCTCTTATGTTCTCCAAGTCTGCACTTATTTGATCAAAACCAGTGATATTGTGAAATATTATTACAATATAAAAGAAATACAAAGTTCTGTTATGAAACTCTAGATGGCGCAGGCTAATAGTTCCTTAACTCATTCTGCTTACAATCACATCGTTCTCTTTAGGGCACAGCTGATTGGTTCCTGCTCTATCAGTAGCCAATGAGCTCGCTACTCAACCTTCAAATACTTGATTAAGTGACATTAAGTAACCCATAATCAGAATTTGTCCTCTGCATTTAACCCATCCAAGTAAATGCACACACATTAGGAGCAGTGAGTAGTGAACACACACACACAAACCGTGGCCACACACACCCAAAGCAGTGGCAGCCATTTTGCTGTGGGGAGCGATTGGGGGTTACCCGCAACCTTTGGGTTACCAGTCTGACTCTCTAACCATTAGACGACTGCCCCCTAAAGGCCCCTAAATGTTTTTTCCACAATGGAAATATTTGTTAAATACAAATGTCATGTTTTTTTATACTGTTTTGTTGATTAACTTCTATACAAGAATGCCAGTTTTGGCTGTGCATCACACTGAGCATTTTAAAAAACAGATTCACACAGTCAAAAGTCAATACTGTAGTACACAAAAAGAAAATAAACATTTGTATTTACAGTCAGGGGCGTAGGACTGGGGGTAAAACCAGTACTGATTACCAGGGCCCCAAGGGGAGAGAGGGCCCTTGAAAAGTCTGGAATATATTTTATTTTACCTGGATATTTTCATTTCCTTATTAAATTTCATAATAAATGTCAGATCAAATGTAAAGTTGGTGTATTGGCTGAATAATTGAATAGTTGATTGACTGACTACATTTTGTATACATAAAAGTAAAGACTATCTAAGGTCTTACGGTCCCACCTCTTGCTAATGCGCCAAATGGTTTAGTCCATCTGCGCATTTTGTTTATGTTAGTTAGTTCAGCATCTGGTGGAGCGCAAACTTCTGCTGTAGAAATGTCTTTATCAAAGAAAGCCAAATCAGGCCACCAAAAAAGAAAGGAAAGACAGGAGAAGGAAAGAAAACAAAATGAGGGGAAACAACTGGTAACTGACTACTTTTCAAAGAAAGGTGAGCACAAACTGCTTGCTAAACTGCTTGAATATCTCCGCGATCGTTAGTGCTAAAAATGAACTGAGACAACCCATTGAAAGAGCAGAACATATACTTTCAGATGATAATTTGGTTATACATGTAATCTGAGGTAAAGGCTAAATAAATAAGCTGTACACTATGCTGTTTGCATACAACACACCATAATAGCCTAATTTGAAACATGTTTAATTTTAAATTAATAGGCTATAATATCTAAAATTGGCAATAATGGGCTAATCAGTGTCATAGGTAGCTTGGTAGCTCATCGGTAGCTACATATCATGTCAACATTATATTTGTCAGATTTAGTAGAAGCAGATCTTAACATTGTGAAACACATGGCCCTCAGTTTCAGAAATTGTCACATCACGGAGTGTAGCAACAGACCTTTCATCCTCCTCTTTGGATTTGAGGAACATGGGGGCCCATCAGGACTGCCTGTGCATAGGGCCCGGGATCTTGTGCAGAAATGAGTTACATGTAAACCGAAAATTCTCAGTTGCTTGTTCATTTTTACACTATTATGTCTTTCTCTAACACATACATATATTCTTACATATCTTCCTATTGCTCTTCCATGACAAGAATTTTCAGTTTTACATGTAACACATTTCTACAAAGAAAATGTTGTTGTGATGTTCTTCCTTGTTCAAAAATGGTGGTGATTGTGCTGTCAGCAGATATAGGCCTATATATTTCTTTTTTCATTTTCCAATTTAGCAAACATTACAAACATTCCATGTCATAAATATTTATGGATTATAACATGTCTGACAGATTTTGATCACTGAATGGATAATTTTTCATGTGATGGCTCTCTTCACTGAGAATCAACTCATCAGTTTCATCAGAAGTGAACATGTTTTCACTCGCAGACGTCTAACACCTACAGACTCAACAGGAGCCTCCGCGCACACCTACCTATTACGTAATGGCCACGGACCAATCGTTTCGAACTCCCAAAACGAATTCTAAATGAAGTTTGTTTTGGCCTGATTTTGTTCGAAATGACATGTTCTTCGTTCTTCAATTTCGCTTGAAGTATAACAGGGACTTAAGTATTTGCTATAGCATTTGCAGCGTGCATTCAGAAACCCTCCACCTTCCCCAGCTCCACCTGTATAGATCTGCTACAGGTAATATTGTACAGTAACAGCATGTCTTACTCGCTCACAGCAGTGTGTCGTATGTGTCCCGTGCTTACTCTGCAGCAGCAGTGTAGCAGATCTATTCCGCCAAGACCAAACATATCATTATTGTCATATCCATTACCATGCCAAACACTCCGAGAGTTGTCATGACAGAACTGATTTCTACTGTAATATATTTTAATTTAATTTATTCATGTGAAGGCAAAGCTGAATGTTCAGCAGTCATTACTCCAGTCTTCAGTGTCACATGATCCTTCAGAAATCATTGTTTATGTAGATGTTGCCCAAAGGCTGTGACCGAAGATATCCCACACCACAGGCTTCATAACATATTTCATTTTTTTTAGATATGTGACAAAGCAAGCATCATCAAAACACTGTTCAAATGGAACAAATAAACACGATAAACTAGATTTGGAATGTGAGGGACACAGTAATTAGACCCAGGCAGAGCAGCAGACACCTGCTGCGTTCCCCGAGGTCCCCTTTCTCTTTGATCAAGCGATAGTTCCATGTGCGCTGACCGTACCCTGACACGTAAAACATACGACGCTACCGCGCCAGAGGGGATAAGGTCATACACTCCAGGCACGGAATACACAAAACAAACCGTTTCACAGTATTGCATGAGGTTTTTATTGAATAATTGAATGCATGGAAAGAAAATGTGCAAGTGCAGAATTAATTATCTTCCTGCATTTCTGCTGTATCATGAATTCAGGAGTAATCTTGACTAATTAGTTTGTCTTAGGCTTCTGCGTGTTAGAGGAATAAATACTCCTCTATATCGACGCACAGAGTGCTGAATAATTCAGCAGCTGTATTTGGCAATAGGTTAAGTAAAAAACAAAAAGCATTCATTGGCTAGTCAAAGACATGAGCTATTATTCTTTATATGTATTTCTGGTAAAAGATAATTGTTGGAAAATGTACAGCATATATATTTACACTTGAGCATTACTCAGACTGCTAAAACAGGCTTTAGCCACTGGCAACGTTCGGAAAGCATAAGATGATAATCATGTCATGGAAGTGTCAAATGCACCACACATGGGAGCGCTCGGAATAGACACAATAATGTACCTCAAAATATTATAATGCAGAGAAATGTGCGTGTTCATTTTTTAACATGCTTGCCAGCTATAGCATACTATACTTTTTAAATAACATACAAATGCATCTTATACTCTGCTGAAAAAGCCTTATATATATATATATATATATATATATATGTGTGTGTGTGTGTGTGTGTGTGTGTGTGTGTGTGTGTGTGTGTGTGTGTGTGTGTGTGTGTGTGTGTGTGTGTGTGTGTGTGTACTTATATATACACATACATACATATTTACTGTATAATGTTTGTGTACACACATAGGTGAAGTATGTCGTTTCTGTTCTGCAAATAAAACAAATATAAGAAATAAATTTGGTTACACTTTATTTCAATGCTCCACTTTAGACAGTTTACTAACTAGCAGAAAGGTGAAGTGTCATTTCTATTCCACGCACACAAAAAAGTAATACAATTTTAAATAAAATAAATATTAAATTAATATAAAATATTGTAAAAAAACTTGACATCTTAAAAAAAGTTAGGAAACCTGTTGCCTTAAAATTATTAAGTAAATAACCTCATGCGTAACTGAAAAAAATAAGTTCCACATAACTTAATTTTTTCAATTACACATGAAGTTTATTTACTTAATTTTAAGTTAAGTCAACTGATCACTTTTTACAGACAGACAGACAGATAGATATAGATAGACAGACAGACAGACAGACAGATAGATAGTAGGAAGGATAACATCCTTTCAGTTTCCAAAAAGCATAAATAAATTGAGCGTGACCGAAATCCCAGCTTATGCATACGACAACATTAAGTTGATCCCCAGTTGCCGCAGGGGTCTCGAGGTCATCAGTAAAGCAAGACATCCTTGGAGCACTCCGGGCTTTGCTGCCATACGGACAGCATGTTTGATTCACTGACCTATGGTCCCCATCAGTCTTGGTAGACGCTCAAGATTAGAAGCTGTGCGCAGCATTAATTAATAAGGCTTTATAGACAAATCCCTGTGTAAAACCCACATCTTTGATTAAATCCCTTGTTTAAAACTGAACCTGACAGCCTAGATCCTCTCTGGACCAGTTTAGACACTCGTCCCTCTGTCGTGCCAACCTGCCGACGGCCTGAGCCCAGACCGCGGCCACAGCCAGGTGTGAAAGCCATTAGCCCGGCCTCGCAAAGCTCGCGTCCAGCAGAGTGTCTTAAGACTCGGAGTGGCTGGCAAGGACGTGGGACGTCTTTACTCACATTTGGTTTCACAGCTGTCAGAGTAATTATCTGTGTTTGAGCACAGGACATAGAAGCTTTAGTGGCACTTCTAAGAAGGATTCTGATTAAGACTCGTAATCTGCAATGGAGAAATCACCAGTGACTGGAGTGGAATTTCTAGGACAAAGCCCTCAGGGGCCGCACGGATTCTGGGCAAGAGTTCAGGAAAGAATCCCAACTGACACCATTCACTTTCTCCTCATTATCACACCATGTTTCTTTTCAGAAAATGTTTAATTTTTCAATCAGCCAACCACAGAGACGCACAAATTGTGCTGAAACACAACTGACAGGGTTTGAACAAATCGGTCCGAAGAGAGAAAGCGAGTCTCCGAGATGAAAATGAGCAATAAACAAAATGAGACTATGAATTTTAATCAGGGTGGTTAAAACTTTGGCTTAGAATCCATTTGTAGTGGTAAATCAGTACACGTTTCAGGTGCAAAGTG
The DNA here is from genome assembly GCF_965113295.1 of Leuciscus leuciscus. Classification (NCBI taxonomy): domain Eukaryota; kingdom Metazoa; phylum Chordata; class Actinopteri; order Cypriniformes; family Leuciscidae; genus Leuciscus; species Leuciscus leuciscus. The sequence continues at coordinate 7,594,016 of NC_138737.1, forward strand.
GGTTTTATTCTTTACGACTCCAATTTGAGACCAAAATGGTCCATAAGAGAAACTTTAGAGTTGCTTTAGAGCATGAATTACTGACACTTTCCAAGTTGAAGCTCATTTTATTAAAGCACTTGCAGAAAAATGGCCTTGCCTGTAGCATGCCAGTAAATTGCTCAAATGGAAAAAATGTGAAGAGATAGATCCAGGAATATATGATGTTTACTGCTGAAGCTTTTAATGCTTATCCAGAAAATATATTAAAATGATTAGTGGAAAAGGCCACGCTATAGCAAGATTAAATGTGTAATACAATATGACAGGATGATTAAACGCTCGCATTTATACGACAGTGTTTGAGGACCTGAAAACCTGCATCTCTCATTTAAGAAACATGTAAGCTATTATTGGCTATAGCAAATACACGTTGTATCACAACAATGACATATTTGTATAGTGCTCAAATATGCTAATTTGGCCGATTAAACTAAAACAAACGCAATGAACAGAATTTTTGGGCATCACATGTCATTCCAATATCAAATGACGCCCAAAAATGCTGTCTAGATAAGCAGCACACTATACGTTTTGAGGTACACCCCACTCACGCCAAACTGGTTAGCAATACGGTCACTGGAGTTTGTGTCAGTGTTGTGTGTAAGTGTGTTTGAGTTTTAGCACACCTCAAGCGTTAAACAGGTTAAAGGCTAATCATGCGAGAGGATTACATGGGAGATATCCGGCTCTAAAATCAGAGCAAGATAGTGTCCACCAAAGGTGTTTAAGTCACAGATTTATGTCAGGATCAACTCCACTGATACTGTGAGAGAAATCAACACGTCAAGAAGAGCACAAAATGTCCTATTTTATTAGCGCTTTTTAGTTTTTTACAGAATTAGTAACATTTTATGCTGATTATTTAATGTATAGCAATTAAACACACAGTATTTTTTTTGTCTTGATTTAAGAATTCTAAGATATTTGTACTGGATAACAAGATACATTTATTTTAAAAGCAAATTGACAGAAGTCTTATAGTAGGCATGAAATCAAAATTGACCCCATTTACATTGTTAGTGCACATTAACAATTCATCTTTGCTATAGTTGATTCACATAAAATGTGATCTTTGATCAAAATCTGAAAAAGTACTTCCACTCTAGAATGGCCTTCCTTCTCTGATGACGTCAGTTTGATGGCTTGGGTAGAACATGCCCTCCCACTTTCAGGGACCAAATTTGCGAGAAAAAAATTATTCCGACACTTTGACCTGACCATGTTTTGCTTAAGTGTTTTTTTCTTTGAATTGCTAATGCAACCTTTTTACACCACAGACTGAACAAAATTACGCATTGCTTGGTAATTGGTTGACCTAAATTGTTATTATCTAATTGTGTACTTAAATTTAACAGCTGACAGCTAATTCAACCTAATTCATTTGTGAGACAGCCTAACAGAAGGATGGCCTAAAACCAGTGAAATGTCAACTGATTTGTTAACTCTTGAGTTCTTGTCATATTTTATTACCATTTTCTAAACTATAGCGAATAAACTGTGATAATGTGAAAAATGCTGAAGGTGTCTGAATAAATTTTGGTTTGACTGTATATCCTTCTTAAGGAATTGTTTCTTGATTTAAGAATATTTAGATATGGGTAACAAGACAAAAATACAGAGTAAGGAAAATTTGTTCACACCAGTGTCAAACTCTTAAAGTCAAAATATGTTAACACAATTTTTTATATATATATAGGCCTGTATATATATATAATTCAATTGTTGCTGTAAATCATATAGAAATGTTATATCACCTCTGTATTTTATCATTTAGATTTGACTACAGATACTGCTGGGTTTTGTTTACGACACTCAAATGGTCTCTGTTTCCCCACCCTTGAGTCATCGCACACGCTCTAGCAGATGTTAGGTAATTAAACAGCACTCTTCTGTGTTGATGTTGCTCTGCAGTTCCAACACGTGTTCAACAATGTACTGTATCAGCTGCAGAATTTAATCATTTAAAATATTCATAATAGTAATTTTTTAATTCACATCTAATGAAAAAAAAAGATATATATTACACACGCATTTTATATAGGCTATCTATGGTAGATAATGTGGATAGTATCATATAATTAAAAAATATATATATATATATCACACACGCATTTTATATAGGCTATCTATGGTAGATAATGTGGATAGTATCATATATGTATGTATGTATTAGTGCTGTCAATCGATAAAAAAAAAAATGAATCGATTTATCAGCCAAAAAACAGTTTTTTTTGTTTTTTTGTAAAATTTAAATAAGCTTTACAGATCTTTATTGGAAAGAGTTTAAACAATGTTTTTCATAATTGTTGAATGAACCATGAACAATATTTGCACATGCACCTCTGGGACAGTCCTTAAGACACTAAATGCTTAATTATTTGAACAGCAGCTACGCTAATTATTTTCTATTTCTTTCTCTGTTTTATCTTGGGATGCCCATCCTGAGGTAACTAGAGAGTATTTCAGCTCCAGTTTGGATCCAGCCTATTATGAAGACTTCAGATGCCCAACAACTATGAAGAGACGACGCCAACTCCTGCGAAGACTTCAGATGATGCAAAACTCTGAATCAACATGCACCAATGCTACAATTTTCTATATGTCATAATCATTTGTTAACAAAAATGTATTCATTGCTTCAATGAGCTCATTGTTTCTGCCTTAAATTACTACATTGTTTAAATTAATACATTTTTTGCTAACTGTGTGATTTGTATATGTACATGTCTGAAATACATAACTTAGACAGCTACCTCTGATAACAGATCACTTTCAATTGTAATGTGCTTTGAAATGATGTGTATTGGGAAAAGCGCTACACAAATAAATGTGAATTGAATTGAACTAGTCTTCAGGCGGTAAACAATTAAAGTCACAGTTCCAATAACTTAGGACACTAAAGAGACCTTTCTACTGACTCTGAAAAAAAGCCAGGAGAAAGAATCATTAGAGTTTCAAAAAGGTTCGTTTTCATTAATAAAAACGCCGTCTCACTGTGGACGGAAGGCCAAAACGGAGAGAAAAAGATGCATTTTCAAATGAAAATGTATTAATGTGGACAAGGCCAAAGACGGTGCTACAGGGAGACAAAGGAAAGCTGACTATCCTTGCAGTGCCAAACCATAGATATCCATATAAGGCTAGATGTCTTAAGGCGGAGTCTCGAACTGCATCACCGGCGGCCATCTTGTCACAGGGAAGCTTTCTGGCGAGCTCTGTGGTATCTGAAGTAAGGTGAGTGATCAGCACGCACACAAATCCTCTTATCTCGCTGAAATCTTGACGGATTTACAAACGGTTTGATTTCTTACAAACATTATTAACGTGGCTATAATTCTGAACGCTGGAACATGTTGAAAGTGCAGATTTTCTTAATTATTCATATGTATGCAGTGTAATAACTACATCTCTGACGTTTATAACAAACCAAACCGTTTGAAACTCGGTAGAAAATTGAGCAAGTTATGGTTATTTAAAAGTACATGCACCATTAAAACACAATGTTACGAGTGAGCGAGCTGCCTGTGGCAAGATGGCCGCCGTGTGCGGACGCCGACCTCCATTGGCCAGCAGCGCGGATGAGACATCTAGCCTTTATTATATGACATCTATGTGCCAAACCACATGTAATCAAAACATGTCCTCCCAGACATGTGCCTTGGTGAAAGAGTGGAGTGGATCTCACAGCAAAAACGGGAAAATATTTCACAATCTGTGAAGATAAGAAGCACTGAGATACTTAACTGTATCTGGTGGCCACACCACATACTGACTGCTACTTTTGATATTGCTACAATTTTCCATTTCTGTTATATATCTATAAGTATACACACACACACACTTATATTGTGTTTTCATTGATCAGCTGTTTTCCTCACGGGGACCAAAAAATGTCCCTACAAGGACAAGTATTTCGGATATTGCCATCTTTGTGGGGACATTTTGTCCTCATAATGTAGGGTTTACCAGAACATGCACTATTATTTATAACAAATGATACTATCCACATCAGTACGGAAACATACACATGCTTAAACTAAGTTATAAATGCTGTCTGTCTGATACTTAGCATTTTTTTAATGCTATTTGTATTCCGTGTTTATCCTCTGTACCAGTTAAGCCCTGGAACTACACAGGGACATGTGTTCTTACAGATAAATTTAATTACATGGGTTCTGACTTCTTTTCAATAAACTCTATCTTTAATACAGTACTTTTGCAAGATTCTTTATTTCTATAAATAAACGAGCTGTTAGTCTGTTGGGCAAGTGTTCATCCCTGATGCTCAGCCTTGGCACTTATATAACAGGACGTGGCGTACTTGGGCGAAAATTGAGAAGAAAAAATATATTGGCTACTGATGATAAAGAAACCGTTTCAAGCATATCAGAGTCATGCAGAAAACAAGCTTTAAGCTCCCTCAAAGTTGGATCATTCAAATTTCATGCCATATTAGAACAATTTGGGTTCTGGAAGACTCGCTGGTATAACATTTAATCACATCAGCTCTACGATGCTGTTTTTTGGTCGAACTGAGCGTGCAGAACTGACAGACCGTTGGTGCAGTTGGTAAAACTTTATCTGAGGGTCATGACAGCTGCTGGTGCCATATGCTGATATTTGAATATACAACTCATTTGAGAAAAAGATATGATCTGGGCTTTGTCGATGCTTACCATATGCTTGTTGAGCATGTGGTTTAATGCATAATTGTGTATTATATGAATCACCCTATTTAGTAGGGCTCGGCGAGTCGGCGGTGTACAGTATGTCATGTCAAACAGTTTATACATTTGATGTATTAGAATGACAGCAGAGAGGACCGCTTTATGTGCATTTACACTTGAGAACAACAAAGAAACACAGAGTGACGCACAAATACAGAGCGAGACAGGTCAACATAGTTATCATAATTAGTAGCGCTTAAATTTTACTGGTATGCTGTCACAGATGTGCATACATGAGCTATTTTACAAGGGCTTTGAATGAATCAGAATTTTGCTGAAATTATCTGCTTTATAATACTATTTTCACTGTTTCAAGTCTTTAACTTATGTTTCTTGAAGCATGAATATGCATAAATAAGCACAGGCAATATGTTTTTTTGTGCGTCCATCAGGCAGCAAATAAAAAGAGAAAATAAAATGAGCAGAAGAACCTATCGTTGGTAAAGTATGATCCAAAAATAGCTAAATAAAATAATAATATATTTTTTAATAGGTAATTTCCTGCTAACAATAGCAACAAAAAAAAGTGATATTCCATTATTGTCAAAAAGAGAGAAAAAGTTGGCACACCCCCGCTCAAGAATAAAAAAATAATTTATTGCATGTTATCATCAAATGAAACGTTTTGAGCCATATGGCTCTGCATCAGACTCAAAATGTCACATTTGGTGATAACATGCAAGAAATTAGTTTTTGTATTTTGGAGCTGTGGTTTGCCAACTTTTTTTTGTGGTTGAACACCCACATTGAGCTTTTGGCTTGCTGGATGTGTGTACTTTTTATCTCATTTATAACATTAATAATGTGCAATTTATTTGAAGACAAGTGGCTATGAGAAATGCATAATAAAAGCGTTCTAGTCTGAAAGCACCCTAAAATTATCTACATGCTTACATACATGATCTCAAGCTGATGTTTGCTATATTTACAGACGGTTCACAGCCTTGAACTGAAACAATGCAGAGATATTTTTCAGCCAAGCCAACAGTGTTGTTGTTTTTTTGTCTTAGCGAGCAACCTGCCACGAGTAATTACAATAATAAAACCTCCACGCCGCTTTACCTGTGGGATGCTGTTCCCATAAAACGCCAACTTTAATGCAATGTCATGGGGGCCTGAGTTCATTTATGAGCTGCCTGCTAGTTCTTTATTGGATCGATAGCCCACAACCCCTCCTGTGCCCCAGACGGGCTGCTGCTCAATGCCCTCGGTCCAGGGTAGGGAGCTCTGGGACCTGGCACCCCCGCATCTTGGAGCGCTCTCCGCATGTGGGAGGGAGATGGGTCTGTAAACAAACCGTCTCCTGCTTCCTTTCTCTCTGTATCTCTCTCTCTCTCTCTCTCTCTCTCCTCAGAGGCAAATAGCAAAGTCATTTAAGGCTTCCTAGAAGGATTTCTCTCTGATCTTTTACATGATCCACAAAATGAGCCTTAAATCAGTGGTTCTCAACTGGTTTTGCTTCAGGACCTACATTCACATTCAACCCAACACAAAACAAGAATTATTCAACATATACGAAAATAAACAAAAAATATAGCTGCAAGCAGCAGTTATAGGGTCCAAGCGCAAAGAAGACAATAAGACATGCCAACATGGCTGGGAGTGTCAGACCAACTGCAACATTGAGAAATGAAAGACATTTAAAGATATGGCTGAAAAATCATATATACAGTAGCTAAAATATGATTTAATGGATTATCAAGACACATACCAAGTTTTGTAACTGTACAGCAATGCATTCGTAAAGTGCTGCATTTAATATCATGATATGATATTGTAATTAATGGCAATGTCCTTGTTTTGTTCTATTGTAGCGCCACCAAGTGGTGCAATTCCACCGCTTTTTTTTAATGTGTTCTCAGAGTGAGCCCATACATGTGTGTGTCAAATATGGAGAAAATATCTTATTTTGTTTTGGAGTTATAGACATTTATATGTATGAGAGCATAAAAAATGACCCATGGGTGACTTTGATTGGATTTTTTTGCCACTTACTATAAAAATTGACACATGATCGCTAGCATTTAGCCAACGACCTATGTTTCCAAACTTCCTACGGTGGTTTCGTCTCGATCGGTCGAACGGTTTCGAAGATATTTCTCAAATGTTTTTTAAGGGCTAATTTACAACATTGCGCTAACCATAAGGCAAAACCTAGAATGTTTGGTATCGTTAGACTCGGCAAGGATTCAGGAATGTAAGGAGGTGACTCCCATGAAAATAAGTCAACTAAATCCAAAGTTATAAGCATGTAAATACTGGTCCGAAACTTCTCAGACTCTTCAGAGTATCGTGCCAATGACCCATACCAAGTTTTGTAAAGATACGTTCATGCGTTCTGGAAATATTGGATATCAGTCGACTTGGCATGACACCTTGAATCTAACGATACCACTTTTATGATTTTTGGACAAATCGTTCAGAAGTTAGAAAAAATTGCCATTTTTTGCATCTCCGGACCAGTAGGTGGCGCTGCGCCAAAACGCAGCATGTAGCCTCAGGTCATGCTTGTTATGACATGTACCAAGTTTGATCTGAATGTGATAAAGTGTTGTGGAGATATAGCCTTACGTCTGTTTTTGCAAGCGCTACGTAAAATTAGTTTGCGCAGTATTCGAGAACGGTTTAACGAATCAACTTGAATTCCATTTTTGTCAGCATGGTCTGAAGATGATCTGGTTAAATTTTCGTGAAAATCTGAGCAACCGTCTAGGACGAGTTCGAAAAAGTAGGTTTTTCAAAAAATTATAAATGACAGAAGAAGAAGAAGAACGACAACGATTTCAAGAGGTGCCTACGCACTTTCAGTGCTTGGCGCCTAATAACCTTAAAAATGGAACACTGAAATGTTTTTATATTACTCTGAACTGCATAGACCAAAACATGTGTTTTATTCCGAAGAGTAAAATGTACACTGTTGTATAAACAGCACAGACAATACCAGACTAGATACTGAACCTGTTTTTTAATGTAATATTAGTTGCATTTTCTTTTACCATGGCTAAGCCTCTACCAAACAACAGACGCCTTTGATTGGCATCAACAACAAATCATATGGCAAGCATTTCAATATTTTATACACCTGTTTATTTTGCTATCCTGACTTTGCACAATTATTTGGGGTTTTTTACATAAATTTAGGGAAGCACTGATATTACATTTCTGTCTGATACCGATAAGTTGATCATTATTTTAATGTTATGGACAATAATCAATAAATGGCTGATACTCAGTCTACATTATTATCTAAACAATAAAGACTAAAATCAATCATTGCAAATGCAACAAGTGAATTTAGGTATCACAATGCATAGTATAAACAAATGGATATTCATTTTGAGATTTGCATAAGAATGAATTTAACAGTGTTATTATAAAGATTAACTTCGAATGTTAGATGACAGCAAAAGTAATATACATGCAAATAGGGAAAATGAGCATGCACAATTAATAAATTCGATATAGGTATATAAGGATAAATATATATAATTATTTATAATTTGAATATCGGCCGATACCTGATATGGTACCGATATATCATGCATCTCAGTGGCATTTTGTTTGTTGCATTCCGCATTGTTCCTTCCCTTATGTCCTGCTGCAAAAGTATAGACCTGCAATGCATTTTTAGGTCTTGACCCACCATTTGAGATACGCCGCCTCAAATAAGATTTGAAATTTCTAAAAGAACCATCCAGCTGTTTCACTGTGGCAAGCAGGCCAATAGTTTCTGAGGTCGGGACAGCAAAGTCAAGTCACTGTTGACAAATTTGGTTATAAAATCCAAATCATGCTGGACCGTTCTCTCTACAGACAGCTGAGTAAGCTACTCTGGCATCAAAATTCATTTTAACCCTCCAGCCTAGGAGACTATTCTTTAAACTGACAGACTACTACTTCACAGCATAATAGCCAAAGCTGTCCTTCATAATATATTCATCTGATTTAATGGGAAAATGCACATCCGACTGTTTGAAGACAGAGAGAGAAAAAAGGAAAGAGGAAACTAGAAGGAAAGAGATTTAAATCTCTTTCTGAATGCAGAAATTATGGTCAGAAGTGTCACACGTCCACTTTTATTATATTTGAGAGTTCATTTTTCTTCCTCTTTTGGGATATTGTTAGAAAAAAAAAACGAATAATAGAGACCAATATATAAATAAGTAAAAGTAAATAAATACGACAGGTACCCAAATAAGTGCAAAAAACATTTCACCTTATTTTGCATTACTCTCTCCCCAAACTGTGAGCTGCCTCTGTAGGCTTCACGTGCGCTCCTGACATGAAGGTTGTTTTAAAAGGTAAGTAACCTAATTATGGTGAGAGAAATGTTGATTATTAATATATACTTACATTTGTCTCAACACTAAAACAAATATTTAAATTAATAAATGTGTCTGATATATAGTTGCACAAAATAAAAATTACATATCAAATAAAATCATTTAAAAGAATTGTTGATGGCTCCAAAAAAGTTGGGACAGAAGCATGTTTACAACTGCGTCACATCACCTTTCCTTTTAATTACACTTTTTAAATGTTTGGGAATTGAGGAGACTGACTGTTGAAGTTTTGCAAAGTGGAATTTTTGCCCAATCTCGCATGATTCAAGACATCTGCTCAACAGTCTGTGGTCGTCGTTGTCTGATTCTCCTTTTCATGATGGGCCATTCATTTTCAATGTTCAAATTTTTCATTTTCAATGAGACACTGCAGGCAGGCACATCGACTCTACGGTGTAAAGTGTCTAGAAACCACTCTGTTTTAGCACATGCGTTATGAGGCCTGGCATTGTCTTGCTTCCCAGGAAAGATGTCATCTTGATGGCAGTATATGTCTCTGTACAATCCCAATATACGCCTCCATGTCAATGGTACCTTCACACACATGAAAGTCGCCCATGCCGTTTGCACTGATGCACACCCCTAGACGTTTTCTTTTGCACCTGTTGCTGATGAAAGTCTGGATGGTCCTTTTCGTCTTATAGGGACTAAGAACTCAATTCAAAGTCAGTTTTTTGCAAAAACAAGCTGAAACATGGACTCATCTGAGCATAGCACACATTTCCACTGTCTTATGGATCATCTGAGATGAGCGAGCCCAGAGAACTCTTTTACTTCCAGAACCCGAATGTTGCACTCTATGTGAGTCATCATGATGCCTTAGTAGAAATGCTTAAAAACAGTCACTTACGAGGTTTCATTTCATTTAAAAGGTAGCATACAAGGCAACGAGGCAGCTCATTAGGTTTGTACTAGAGCTTTTGTGATTCCAGGCCATGTGTGCTATTGGCTCTAGGTTAAAAGTTTCAGGCTAATATACAGTATAATTGAACTGTAATGATCTGTAGCATCCGAAAGATCACAGAGGCCATTTGCCAATTGATTAAGAAGTGCCATGCGGAGTCGGAATCAGCCATGTCTGACAAATCAGAAGTTATTTGCATGAAGGGCATTCTCAGAAAGAGAGAGAGAGAGAGAGAGAGAGAGAGAGAGAGAGAGAAAGAGAGAAAGAGAGAGAGAGAGAGAGACTCTCACCTGCTCGCTCTCAGAGGCTGCTCCAGAACTGCTCTTTTTCATAAAGATTTCATTTTCGGGTTAATTTAATTCTGCGGATAATTGAATCCCAACCCTCCTTAAGCCAGAAGCATCCAAGGAGGTTCTTTCGAGACATTTCGAGTTCTCCTTTATTGGAGGAGATAATTTAGGAGATAAATAACTTTATTCTTTCTGAAATTCACTAAGAATGATCTGCGGCTTCTGATAGCGTTGTTATTTGCACATATTGTCTGCATTTTTATTTTATTTTATTACTTTTTTTTTACCCAATATGCTTAAGGAATTATCTACAAAGCATTCCTAGTCCAGGCACTGCAGTCCCACATTTCATTAAAATGCTAATGTAATATTATAATTCTATACACTACCGTTCAAAAGTTTGGGGTCTGTATTTTTATTATTATTATTATTATTATTATTTCTTTTATTCTGTGAGGATGCATTAAATCGATCAGAGGTGACAGTAAAGACTTCCACATTATTACAAATAAGCATTTGAATAAATGCTTCTTGAGCACTAAATCAGCATAATTATTAGAATGATTTCTGAAGGATCATGTGACCCTGAAGACTGATGCTGAAAATTCAGGTTTTCCATCACAGGAATACATTTCATTTTGAAACTTTTTCAATTTTTCAAATTGTTTTTATTAATTTTTTACTGTATTTTGATCAAATAAATGCAGCCATTAAAATGCAGCATTAAAAATATCTTACCAATCCCAAACTTTTCAATGGTAGTACAGTACATATTAATGCTCAATCATTTCACGTCATCAGCCAACAAATACAGTAACCATAAAAAGTGACCGCTGAAATTCAAACAACGTGCAATTGTTAGTGAATTCAAGCTTGAGTATTTTGTAGCATTATGTGGAAATAATTGTGCTGTCTAGACAGGACAGATAGCTAAAGCATCCAATTGTGAGTGACTTTCTCTTTTATTTCTAACCATTCAAACCTTATATTCTAGGAAATTAATAAATGTAATATGTTATAAAATAGCATGCATCCATGGACGGCTGAATAAGATCTCGAGTTGAGACATCTAACCATGGCCCTGTGGCATTATGGAAAGGACAATATCTACTATATAAACTCTTATCTTCCATGTTTGAAAAACATAAATTCACAGACGTCTCTACAACTGTCCAGTTATGCCCCCCTGGCTCTTATATTTATAGCTCTGAGAAGGGAAATCCTTTCTAAATCCCCACCATCTCCATCCCTTATTTGTTTTTTCTTCTGCTTTGATTGTGCAAGTAATTTAATTGGTTTTTGCCCACTGATGGTATGAACAGTACAGCTATTTTCATGTGTATATTCTCCAGCCTCACATCTATTGACTAATTGTCCCCAGTGTGCGTTTTGCTTTAATTTACTGAATCGCTTCATCCCCACCTCCATTACAAATCAGTCAAAACCAAATCAATAGATATACGTGTGGCAGTTTAGATTTAATAGCTATGTTGAATCAGACAATGTGCTAAAGAAAGCTATAATGAAACCACATTTCTTGAAACTATCCTTAGACGAGATGAGATCGGTGTTAATTCATTATTATTATTCTCTAATTAGTTCACAACAAGCACAATGCTTTCTCATTCTTTAATCAGCAGCTCATAATTGATCGCTTATAAGGTTTTACAAGGTGCTTTCAATAACAAAGAATCTGTGCCAATCCAAAAACATTTGGCTGAGAAAGACATGCTTTGTTTCAAAATAAGTAATATAATGAGGTAATCGAATTAGAACTATGGAGAATAGAGAGAGGTATCTATTATTCCAAAGTTTATAACTCTATTTGGAAGTGTTTTAATAGTTTGCAGAATCACTGGGTTTTCATCCACATATTTTTATGCACATTTTTGGATATCACATAAAAAAAAAAAATGTATGTAGTATCACAATATATGCTAATGCTTGGTAACACTTTACAATAAGGTTTCATTTGTTAACATTACTTATATTAAACTATATTAGCTAACATGAACTAACAATGAACATTATACAGCAATTATTAGTCGTAGTAAATGGTTACTTTACCATTACTAATACAGTATTTAAATCCAAAGTTGTATTTGATCAAATTTGTTAATGCACTGTGAACTTACATGAACAAACATTGAACAATATTTTTTTTTTTTATTAAGGTTAATGAATATTAAAGGGGTCATGACATGGATTTTTCAAATTGTAATATGTTCCTATAGGTTCACTTACAATGTTCATAAAGCTTCTTTGCAAAAAAAAAAAAAAAAAAAAAAACCCAAATATATATCCAGAAAAAATATTATTTCCAATCTTCATTCTGACCTTCTGTCTGAAACAATCCATTTTTAAGGAGTGTCTCCTTTAAGGCATCAGTAAACGGCCATGATTGGCTAACGTCATTGCATAAGAATCTGTATTTACAGCCACTCATTATTGCAAGTGTTTTGAAAACATTATCCATATAAAACCATCATTTACAGACAAAGCATTATAAAATCATTTACTTACGGTTTGTGATGCAGCTGCAATCAGATCAGTTGCTGCTTCATCATTCAACAAAAGTTACTTTGCGAACTCTCCATTACACTGCGTCTAGTTTACCAAATAAAATGAACAAACATAACCCTCTGAAGCAATAAGGGACACCATTTAAATAAACCATCAACTTGTTTGACACTGAGATCCTTCTGAAGTTGAGAGACGCTGTCCACGTTCTTAACATTCTTTTACTCTTTCATTTGTCATGTTGTCATTAGACTCAAGCGTGTGGAGTATGTCAGGAACTGAATGTGCATCTGTATACTGTTTCCACTGTAGACAGAGTCAGTGATTATAATGGGTTCTGTCTGCTTTTGATGTGACGCAACGCTCACATCCAGTGACGGCAAATGTCAGCCGTTAAGCGGCTGAACGCCAGTGGGCGGGGCCTATGGTGCAATGATGTATAACCATTCTTCGATGTCTTGCTCTGGAGTCATATGCAAATGCATTTGCCCGTGTGACGTCACAGATCCCGCAATATCAAAACAAGCCATTTTTGGAGCTTGATCAAATAAATGCTTTGTTTAGGAGGACCTTTTAAGCTATGAAACTTGCAGGATGTTTTAATGATACAAAGACCTCTAATATGTCACACACAAAAAACTTTAACAAATGCTTTAAAAAAACATATTGCTCACTGTTAGTTTATATTAGCTAATGCATTATTATGAAACCTTATTGTAAAGTGATAGTTTTTCTAATTTATTATTTTATTGAGAGAGAGAGAGAGAGAGAGAGAGAGAGAGAGAGAGAGAGGCTTCCCAACACTGAAAAAAATGATTTGTTGAAATTAATTAAAAAGATTATTGTAAGTGGTTGCATTCAATTGATTTTATCTACATTTAAACAAATGCATTAAGTTGAACTAAAATTGATTAAGTTCAACTTTAATGCATTTGTTTAAATGTAGATAAAAATCAATTGAATGCAACCACTTACGATATTTTTTTTTATTAATTTCAACTAATAATTTTTTTCAGTGAAGTAACTGCAATTTCTATGACTATTTAATGGCAAATTTTCTTTGGAAGAAGCGATTTTGTTCTCTTAGTGATTTCGAAGCATGTGAGATGCAAATTATTTTTGTTATATTCCGATTTGTCGCATTAAACAAATCAGCAACTTTGAGTAAATCGCTACCGCCGACCTGCAATTTGTGATCTTTCCAAATAAAATGTGTAATTACACTGAATTTATTTAAACTGAGCATAGTCATTTAATTGTGCCATTATATGATGGAATGATACTTAGCACATGCAAATAATTCATAAACACTAAATTATATCAATCTGCAAATAAACTCTCAAGGGAGATTTTACAAACACTATAGCATTAGCTAGTCATTTCAGTTCCTGTGGCTGTGCATTCAAATGACCAAGATGATAATAGTGAGTCATTGTGTCCTGAAGATTCAAAGGCACAGTCCTAAAGCTTATCATTCCTCCCTTTGCTCTGCTATGGTTCAAAAGGCAAATCTTTATTCTTTCTTTCTGTACCATGAAACGGCAGCATTGTCAATGCAAATCTGACAGATGGAAAAAGGGCCATGCTGTGATGTCTCTGATTCACGGCTGACTCGGATTCAGCAACAAAGACAGGCGTGAATGTGTAGATAGAAGCAGCAGCCACATTCACAGTTTTCCTTGAACCCTGTCCTTGGAGCAACTGACGCAGGAGCTTTGTCACCGGACACATGTTTGTTTGTTGTTGACCCTATTTACTGTATGGACATGTGTCTTTTGCATTTGCAAAAAAAAATCAGTGATTACACACTCTCTTTTCAGTAACTGCAGTAAGATCTCTTAGCTTATTTCCCTCTGAATCCTCTTTCTACCAGTTGTGAAAAACTGCAAAGTTTGTTATATAACTTACATTAAGTTATCCTCTGCTCTAGTCAGTGCCAGACATGATCACAGGCGACACATGGCAGCAATGTTCGGCACGGAGCGCTGACCCTGCACACAGCTGTCACACACATTTCTCTCATCTGAACACTGTGAAATCACAAAATAAGATGCAAAATACTACTCTTCAAAAAGGTTTTGTTTTTTTCAGCAATGATACATTAAATTAAGCAAAAGTGACAGTAGCTGGGTTTTCATCCAAATGTGAAGCGAATCTTTTCAAAGTTCACAAAAAAAACTAAAACAAATGCAAATTTGGTGTGCGTCACACTCACACACCGTTTTGGACACTGTTTTCAGTTTGCAACGTTTCCCTCAGCTGTTGTCATGGTTATTAACTGATTTGTCATTTGGTTCAGCTGTGTTCACCTTATTACCACCAGTAAGTTCTCAGTTTCTGTTCAGTTTGTCCTGCCTTGTTAAAGCTATGTAGATGTTTTCTGTGTTCCTGTTGCCTGAGACTTGTATTAAAACACTCCTGTTCCTTCATCATCTTCGTGTTCGAGTTCGCTACATACCGTGTCAGTGTGTTTTCATCAAGTTATTCCAAGTGGTACTCGCTGTAGAGTCAAATGACGACCAGCTCCTCCTCTCTGGAGCTCTAAGGGGGTGGAGGGATAGAGTTGTGAGTAGGGTTAGGGTAGGTAAGGGTGTGGTTGGATATTCTAGCTCCACCCATTAAGCCCAGATTACATTTGCTCCTCCATTAGCTATAAGTAAGCCCCACCCATTTGCTCTGCAGTGAGCAGCTTCACAATTATTCAAGCGGATGATGGTGGTATTGGTAACCTAGTAACCAACAGTAAATAAAACACCATCAGCGGAAACAGCCGATAACGTCTAATGTTTGCTACGTCAGAATTTATTCACCAAATGATTTGTCCATCTCCAATTATTTGCATTAACTCTTTATCGCACAAGTCAAACACCACCTCAAGCGAGCATAAACTTTAGGGATTTTTTCCCTTAATTCCCATCACTCGTTTCTGATGCGATACTAAAAACAGGGTGATGGAAACATAGCTAGTAAAGACATTTATAATGTTACAGCATCCACAGAATTTAGTCTTTAAAATCTGCACTTTGATCGCCATTGGTGGCTATATTTTGAACAGCAGGCTTTTCAGAAAAGGAAATGGTATTTTTTCTGGTTTGTGGCAACAAAACTATCCAGAGAATTCTAGCACATAAGTAACTGTACACTTGTCTTTGTTTTCAAAAGTCATTGAAATAATCAGTACTTGTTGTTACAACATTTTCCACAGATTCTGTCTATGTTTTTAGTACAGCCTTTCACAAAGACCTCAGTAATATCGTTTAAATAAGCTGCCACTGTGTTGCAAGCCAGTCTGTTATTATGTTATCATCGATTTCAGATATACCCACCCCTAAATGTCACATAAAAAATAGTGTAACATTAAACCCCTTCATATCTAAATGGGTGGTTCTTGGCCACAATAAGCATCAAGTTGCTAATCAAAAGTCTTACTCTGATTGCAGGTTCAGGGTAAAGAGGCATCTTCCACTCCGGTCATTCAAACTATTTAGGAGGAGGATTCCAGCTGCCATCAGCAGCTGGCTCAGTGGGAAAGCATCCTTTTCCACAACACAGCTCTGTAATGAGCTTTTCAACTGTATTACACATCGTAGTCAAGTAAAATAAGACTGCGCTGTTATTCATAAGGTTGCAGAGCATGGCAGAGAAACAATCTGTGTGGAAAATGACAAAAACATTTCAAAATGACAGAGAAATTGGATGTGGGTGAAATTGAACCGTGTGAACACTTTTTGCCCCAAAATGACTGAATGTTTGGGTGTAAAAAAAATAAAATACATGAGAGGGTCTCTTTTCAAGCTTTGATCTACAAAGGAAACTGTTGTGAACTATAGGCTACTAGATCTCTTTATTTAGCCAAAATAAAACACTTTTTTGACCCTTGTCAAATGGCTGTTCAATGAGAGATTTTTTTAAATTTAATTTTCACATTTACAAAACAATTATTTTACTGTAAATCCAAAATTCAGAGAATCCCTGCATTGAGTCGATGAGTTGATTTTGAGAACCAGATCGGTGAATAAATCCTATTTAAGTTTCTGAATCTGACTGATTCGTTCATGAGGTCTCAAAGATCGGATCGCAGAGGTTCTTCAATTAACAGCTCATTGGTGGGAAAGATCATCTGTGAGTAACAACTTCAATTTCAGTCTGTTTAACAAACATTATCGTATTATCAAAGTTATTAAATTAATTTATTGCATGTGGAATATAAAGTGGAAGTTGTTCAAGTCATATGGGTTCATAAAGATGAGATAATGATGACAGAATTTTATTTTGGGGTTCTATTATCAGGTTCGTTTCAATATTAATACCACCAGTGATAATTTGGATGTACTTTTCTATCCTTCATTATCTAGTTGTGGTTTTTCACACTATTAAATATGGCATCCTATAAATACTTCATTATCATACTTTATAAACTGGTTTAGACCAAAATTGTGAATTGTGAATAATGATCTATTTACACTGAAGTGACGCCAGTGGAGGTGATGGAAAAACACATTATATTAACAGACGCTTCCAGTGATTGCTTAAGCAGGACAACTCTAAAATATATATTTAAATATCACACTGCTTTATTATAAATTGTTTGTGTGAAGGCAGCAAATCAAGCTTTTAATAAATAAATAAATAATACAAGCGTCTTATCATGGCACTCAGCATAGCATTTACATCCCGCAGGTCAAAGGTCGCCTCCGCTGAAAATACCAATGAGCACTCAGCAGTCCCTCATCTGGCAGTTCGGTACCAAAAGACTCTTGTAGCCTTGGCCAGTTTTTGTTCTCTGCTTATGAATTCAGTGCATTTATAATGCACTGAGGTCACAGGGACACGGATGGGCCAGCTTGCTAAGGACATCAAACATCCTTCAGTGTCTTTCTAGCTCTGTGTCTCTGAGAGGTCCATGCATTTATTAAACAGCCATCAGATATGCTGTGCAATCAGGCATCAGTTTGTATTGAAGTGACTGGGAATTTAAATAAAGAGGCGGGTCATCTGTTAAACTGATAAAGGGATAGTTCACCAAAAAAATGGTGTTTCTGTCATTATTTACCAACCCTAATATCATTCAAAACCTGTTACTTTTCTGTGTAACACAAAAAAAGTTATTTATAGTAAAATACTAAGCTGCTCTTTTTCATGCAATGAAAATGAATCGTGACCTCAGCTGTAAAGCACTTTTTTTTTTTTTACATTTTAAACTCTCTTTGGTGTGTAATGTTGAAGATGAAAAAGGTCTGCAAAGTTACAAAGCACAAAGTCACTCCAAAAGGAGTTCTCTATATCAGTGCGCACTGTTTCTGAACTCCCTGAAACGCCTTGATTGTAGTCTCGAGTTTTCTTCTGGGAACGAACATGTCAGAATATTCCTCATTTAAAACATTCTCACCAAGGCATACACAAAAAAAGGGGGAACGGCTTCATTTAGTTGCGTTAGTAGTGTTTTAAAACTCGCGGTTATGATAAGGGGCGTGACATTTCTGAAACATGCTGGAAGTGGTTGACCAATCACAACACACCAATCAGAGCACATCAGAGAGGAAGGGATTCATAAAGAAAGAAGCTAAACAGCATTACTGACAGACTGGGAAGAGAGGTGCTGCAACGATGTAAAAAATTTGAACATTCAAGCATGAAAACCTATTCTAGTAGACAAAAACAAAATTAAGACTTTGTAAAAGGGCATAAGATGGCCTATTTCAATTTAAACTCAGCCTTGTGTGAGGAACAGACTAAAATGATCATATGGCTTTATCATATAAGATTTCATTCAGTGTGATTTCAACTTGTTAGATAATCATCATCATCATAAACCATGTGAATCTGTGACGAACTACACTACAAATAATAATGAAGATTTACCAATCAGAAGTCGACAAAAAAAGCCTGAAAATGCTCAGTAGTAACCACGCCCATTAATTATTTGTTGTTATAATCATATGTTCAATCAAAACTATAATAAATGACTAGGATTCATTTGCAGTACTTTATGGGATGAGTTCAGAAACTTTGTATTTTTTTACTATATTATACACTATATTTACAATATTCAGTACTTAACTACTAAATACTAAATCAGTATTTTTGTTCTCACAACAACAAACTTACAAAAAAATTATACAAAATATAAAATGTATCCATAATTATAAATTCTAATTATTATTATGGGGGGGTGGTGGTGGCGCAATGGATAAGACACATGCCTTTGGTGTGAGAGACCCGAGTTCGAATCCACTGTGAGACACCAATGTGTCCCTGAGCAAGACACTTAACCCCTAGTTGCTCCAGAGGCGTGCGACCTCTGACATATATAGCAATTGTAAGTCGCTTTGGATAAAAAGCGTCAACTAAATGAATAAATGTAAATGTATTGATATAAGAAAAAAAAAAAAAAACGTAACAGATTTAACATTAACAGACACTTTTTTAGGAGTGACCTTCAGTATATTTAAATATTGCATTAACAGCAACTTTTTAAAAAGTCTTTTTAATACGACTTTATAACCATACTGAAAGTATTGCACTACTCAGCAAATAATAATGTCAGCTGTGACTTTGTTACAGATAAAGAGTGTCATTAAGATTTTTTTTCTCTTCTCAAAAACATACTATGACCCTTTGGTAGTCCTCGTAAGTTGGAATCAACTCAGGATAAAGCCATTTTGAGTCAACTCAAAGAACGCCTGTCAGAGCTGACTGAATGTGTTGCCTCAACAGACAGTGAGAACTAGCGTGGAATAAAAAGCGAGTTCATCCTCGAAAGCCAGAGGCTACAATTACGCGCTGGGAGAACCCCTCTCAAAAAGCCCCAAAGGACAGCAAGCGGATGTCATGTAGAACTCAGAGTCTTGTGGAGATGAAACGGGCCAAATGCCTAGTCAGTAATTAAGAGGTCAGCGATATCAAAGGAGTGTAGTATCTAGCTCGGAGCAGTTTGTAAGGACCAAGTGAAGGACTTGTTGGCATCAGAGCTTGTTTACCTTTATCAACGTGAGAAACCCCTTGCGTTTGTTCATACAGCATGTCACCTTAAGGCCAAAAGGAAAGAAACATATAAAGCTTCAAAGCAGAAGATTCACTTGTTGAAACAGCAATACCTACATGTATATCGGACATATCAGTAACTTGACAGCTATATTTTACATTTTACAATGGAGCTTACCTGTGCAAAAGTAGCAGTTACGAAGCTAGGGTGCTGAGGGTGGTTGCCAGGGCGTTGTTATGCAGTTACTAAAGTGTTTTCAATGTTTCAGTGTACTAAACTGTTCGGAGTGATTGTTGCCTATTGCTATGCAGTTGCCAGGGTGTTGCTATGCAGATGCTAAATTGTTCACAGTGTTTAACGTGTTGCTATGCAGTTCTCAGGGTGTTGCTATGCAGTGATTAAACTGTTTAAAATTATTTTTAGCCTGTTGCCATGCAGTTGCTAGGGTAATATGGATGGCTGCTTACTGGCCCAGGTCAAAAGAGTTCTCCCCTCAAGTCTAATCTTAAGAATGTTATATCATCAAAAATCGTAAGTCTGATCACCTCTCCTCAAAAAGTTGCAGAATTTGTGGTACTGTGCTCAGGTGAAACAAACTCATTACGCAAAAAACGACTAATTATTAACAAGAACAATGAAAGTTTAATAATAACCAATTTAAAAAAAAATGTATCCTTTGCATTACTAAGCAGGAGTGCAACATTTCTATCCTGAGGCAGGCATTCCTATTCAAACACAGCCCTGAAATGGAATAAAATCTAAACCCATAATTCATTCACTCCCATAAATAGGGTATAATAGATGGTTCATTTCATGCTATCAAACAACATTACACAGCTTTGTACCTAATATTCTTCTGTCTGTGTTCTTACTTCCTGCTGATCCTCTGAGTCAGGCAATGTAAACACTGGCAGTGAGGAAAGAGAGAAAAAAACAAGAAGCTGTCAGATGAACAATACATGAAATGATACCCAGAATCAACTTGTATTTGGGGAATGCGTATGTACTGTATACGCCAAAGTGACAAGGTACAGTTTTGATTGAAACAGGGATCTGAAAAAATAAAAAGTATGCATCAGAGAGAGCTTTTGACTGGTTTATTCTGAGTCAAACCTTGACTCATCTTGAAAAGATTTGAGGTTTGTTGGAAGTCCTGCTAGTGTGTAGCCAGACTGTGCTTTACATGTGTAGCCAGACTTCTTCTAGACAAACTCCACACACTTATACTGGAAGGGTCAGTCCAGGATTCATAAGGCTCAAATTGTGGAAGAGCGGTTGGGAGGGAGTATGAAGAATCATTTTCACGCATGAATTGGCTCCTCTGAGTCCAGACATTAAACTCATTGAAAGTCTTTGGGATATGGTGGAGAAGACTTTACAGAGCACTCGACTCTTGCATTGTCAATACAAGATCTTGACCAAAAATGTATGCAGCGGTTGATGGAAATAAATGTTGTGATGTTATTTCCATCAAGAGGTTCATACATTGTTGGTCAAGATCTTGTAATGTATTGTTCATGCTCCCTCCAAACCATTCTTTCACAATTTGACCCTGATGAATCTTGGCTTTGTCATCCTGGAATATGGCCATGATATGTCTTCCAACATGGTTGTTTGAGAAATGAAAAGCTACACACTACATCAATTACTTTTTGGATGGATGGATGGCTTTGTAAGAGTTTTGTAAACACACAATATTGTTAAAATATCAAGATTGTAGCAGTGCTAGATTTCAGTTCCAGCACATATTTTCTCTATGCAGAAGAAACTAGAGGCTGTTTATTCCTCACTGAGATTTGGGAGCTGTGATTATCTGTTCTGCTCTTTAATGAGCGAAGGAAAGCTCAGATCGATGCATTACCTCCAGCTACCCTGACACTCTGTGCTGCTTGTCTTCCAAAAGACCAGTTCTAAGCTAGTGTTGACTGACAGCTCGTGATTCCTGGATCTCTGAAGAAGGAACCTTTAACACAGATACAGAGAATTATGGGGGACATATCTTGTTTTCTGTTTTCACTGAGACCTCAGAGGGGATAAAGTGTCCCTCCCCAGCTTCACGACAAAAATCAAACCACTTTTATTGAGAATACAGCCTAATGATTCACTGCTGTGGATTTCCAAAAATGTCAAATAAGACCCATAAAAACACCTTTCAATCACAGCAGCTCTTCCGTAACCCACTGGAATACAGCAAACAATATGGTCCACTTTTAAGGTGCTTTTTGGAGCTTGACAGCATCATACAATATGTCCATGAAGCAAAACCATAAATGTTATTTAATAGATATAACAATCCATTTAGTTAGTAACAGGGGGATTGTTTGAATGTAAACGATATTACACGGCCAGTTTTCAAAATGCATGAGAGAGCAAGCAATCTGTTGGAGAGAGACAAATCCATTCTCTGTTTAATTAATTAGCATGTTAAATGTGGCCATTTAAATTCCACTGAAGTTCATTTCTGCTGCTCTATGGTTTAGAAAGAAAAAATATTAAGTGGACCTTTAAATATTATTTTAATTGCGGTAGTAATAATGGCAAGTCGTAGTGGTAGTTACTGTATTGAAGTAGTAGTGGTGGTAGAGAGAATGCATTAAATTATGGCATACATAATTATAAAAATAAAAGCTACACTTGTTTGCTGACCTCAAAACATTCAAATTATCATATTAATGAGCCAGGCCTGCTTTGAATTTATGCATCTATTATAATTATAATGTTATATATTACTTGATCTCGGTGCGCTTTTGGTGAAAACACACAGAAACACCTAAAGCCAACATGAAATGCAGTCACTTTCATAACATGGTAATACTGATAAATTACAAAGTCAACCATTTTATTTTATTAAGAATAATGTGCACTGATGAATAGTTCACAATACGACCAATACGTAAGAAAGCAAAGAAAGTCTGTTTTGATTTCATGTCAACTTTACATTAAAACATGCGGGTAGGAGGACTAAAGCGTGCATGCCCACTGACATCGTTGATTATTTGATTATAGTTCATAGTTTACCATGACTGACCAAAAAAATAAACAAATGCAAATTAGGTAGCAACAACCCAATCTCAAGATAGGCCCGTTATAACGCTCTTCTCCATGAATAACAGCTGCTAGTACAATCAATAGAAAATAGTTTTGAGGGTACAGCACAAAAAAAAATGATGTGGCACAATTGTTTGGTGAATTCGCCCTGTTATTTCTCTCTGTAGTTGGTCCTCTATGGAGAAAGTGTTTTATATTGTCAGTTGAAGTTCACTTCCAGAACAAAGAGTTACTGTGGTTGACACACTCAGCCTGATGGTAATGAAATTCAGGAAAAATCTTCCCTGAAAACACTGTATCATACTCGCTATACTTGAAGCTTAAAAGTAGACACATGAAAATGTTTTTATATATATATATATATATATATATATATATATATAGAATACAGCTATTTGACTGTGAGATGTCAGCCTATCTGCCTCGTGGCATTGGCAGGCATGTTGTGATGTATCAGTGCCAAGGTCTGGATAGACAATAAACATTAAAAAAAGATCATAAGTACCTTTTACTGATGCCACGCCGACTGAAAAAGCCCAAACAGATCTTTGTTGGCAGAGGCAGCTTCCAAATGTTTAAATAAACCATCAGAAAAGTGTTTTGTACAGATAGGGTCAGGCGGAAAGACGACGGGGGAAATCACAGTACAAACTGTTCTAGAGATGGCAACATGTATTGTTGTTTTAAAATACTCCAAAATACATGATGCTACATCAAACACGTACAGAAAAATCTCTCCCTCAAAATCTGTACCAAGGACGATTTCCCCTGAAGAGCCAAAAACCAGATGAGAAACCTAAATCAACAAAGCAAAAATAATATATGCACTTTATACATAGGCCTACTTATTCAAAAAAATAAAGTCATTATGTTATTATGCCTTGATTGGATGTATTGTAATGAGACTTCCCATGATTCACAATTCTTGATATTTCAGAAACTAGCTGCGTTTACATTCATGGGCATTTTTGTCAATTTCTCATTTCGATCATTGACAGGTCTCAAAAACGAATACTCAAGTACTCGGGGGCGGGGGGCGGGGCTTGTCCATCATGAAAATACACATTTTTTAAGCATGTTACAGAAATTTATGTTGACAAATAAAAATATGACATGAAAACATGTCTATGAAAACATGAATGTATGAATGTATGACTAGAAAAAAAATAACACTGCTAGATTATGATGCATCAACGTCATCGACATTAAAGCTGAAGAGTATTCTCCAGTAAACTGAAGCCCGTTCAATGACGCATCCTATTAGATTAATAATCAGATATCCTATAGATACATAAAATAAACGTAACATTACAACTTGCATCTGCACAAAAGGACGTGAATGCGCATGGGAACTTGACTGTGCTAGTTTTTTTTTTACAGTCTATGGTTTGAAAGGGAAACTCTGGATGCACTCCTTTAACAGCGCACTGATACACATGTAAAGCACAGAGAATACAACATTCTATTACAATCCTGTTCTCATTATAATGCTATATATGGCAAGTATTATTTAACAATTGTCCACTAAAGGCAAGTTTGTAGAGAACCCAAGTGCAGTTTATTTACAAGACGTGATCAAACAAAGGCATGACAAGAACATGGACATGGCGCTTACCACCGTGATTACAAGGAAATGATACTTGACAAAGACACATGGCAAACATGAGGGCTTAAATACACAAGACTAATGACTACAAGGGACACCTGTGAACAATGAACCAAAGTTGACTAAAAAGAAAGATTTTGTACGACTCACTTTATCAGTTAGTGTTTCCGGTGGCTGGAATTTTGTCAGTCAAAAGTAGTCGATCTCCGAATTCAACGTAATCAGAGCCCGTCTACGGAGAGCCTTGGCACTTCCTATTAGCCCCATTGTATCGATCTTGGTTGCAGTTCCATTAGAATTCCACTGGAGGTGATCGCGGGCGAGTGCAGACTGAATGGGAGTCTATGGGGCTAGACGGCTAAATTTGTCTCTTTCACCCGATTGCCGTTGAGAAATCTCAGATTTTATTGTAGGTTTTGCAAGTTCAACATGGGTTATAGGTCTAAAATTGAATGAACGAGTACTTATGTCCTTTCGATTTCTTACAGGTTGAGTTGTTGTTGCCCATAACACGCTAGCATTCTGCTAATGAACGCTGATTGGTCAGTGAAGGACTGATTACGACCAGAGATACCGCTTGATGGCATCGTGGCATCCGAAGCGGGACCAGAAACAAACAAAACAAAAACTCTTCTAGAACGTGTATTTACCTGTGTCAGCTGTGTTGTCGATGCCTCGAGAGAAAAGAGAGTGCAGAGCGCGAAAGCACCAAAGCGACTGAAGGATTGCCGTCAAGCAGTATCTCTGGTCGTACGATGTGTATGACGTCATTGACATTTTAAAAGACTTTTTAAAGCAAATAAGTGACTCTAAAAAATCTAACACCCAGCAATGTGTAATTTATTTGCATCTCCTTTCGAATACAACATTCAAATTACTAGACAAAAAATTATATCCTGAGAAAAGTGGCATTTGATGGTTTAGCGTCATAGACCTCCATTCATTCTGCACTCGCCTGCCAGCGCCCCCGCATGGACAGAGACGTGTTACTGCAGCCAGTCCAGAAACCGGAAGTAACCAGAGAGTGCCAATTCTCTTCCTATTAGACATTCTCTGACGTAATGAACTGATTGAAATGTCATGAACTTGTCAATTCTTGACTGAATTGTTTTGTCAGTCAAAAGTAGTCGATCTCCGAATGCAACGTTGAATTGAACTGATTCCATATGAGGAAATGTCATGAACTTGTCATTTCAATGAAAAGCATGATAACTTAGATAAAGAATGATCCGTGAATTTATATGGAAACAAGCTTTAGGAGCTTTCCATCTTTACTCTCCTTTACTGTCCTCATGCATTCGGAGATCGACTACTTTTGACTGACAAAATTCCAGCCACCGGAAACACTAACTGATAAAGTGAGTCATACAAAACCTTTCTTTTTAGTAAATTTTGTGTACACAAACAATGTAGTCAATGCTCAAGTTCACGTGTAGTAGAGCCCCTGGTGATACTTCGAGCACAGTTTTATGTTGTGTCGAGCCTTCTTAGTGTTTTAAAAA
The DNA here is from genome assembly GCF_965113295.1 of Leuciscus leuciscus. NCBI lineage: Eukaryota > Metazoa > Chordata > Actinopteri > Cypriniformes > Leuciscidae > Leuciscus > Leuciscus leuciscus. The sequence continues at coordinate 7,619,983 of NC_138737.1, forward strand.
TAGCGATTTTAATGCTATCATATAAGTGCCCCTATAGCACTCCCATTCAAAAGGCATTTTGACCTAAAATGAAAATAAGGTCAATCTTAAAAGTGCCGTTTCCATTCTAATTATGCTTTTGCACGAATGTTTGACTCGGGTAGATTAACAAAAAGAGCCTAGGTTCAATTTTGGCGAGAGTTACCCTTTAAAGCTCTTGCCTGGTCATTAATAACCCTTCTGCATTTGAGACAAGACAGTACCTCCACGTCACGGTGCTTGGCTGATTACTCCGCTATTGTGATAATGCCCAAAAAAAGATGTCATGTTCTCAACCAGCGTGCAAATCCACAAGCATGGATTAAACTGATGAAAATGCACATACTAAGTAAACAAGTCACCCACTCAAATAAATATCACAACTTTTTTTAAATAGAACTTGTAAGGAGTGAGCTGTTTTTAACAACCTCTCAACTTAAATCACAGCTGCATCTCCAAACCTGCGACATCATGACACCATCAGTGTTTTCCCAGGATATATGATGACTTGAGTAATGGTCTGAAAAGGTGACTAATCTGAAATATGCCGTTTTTGCTGTTTTATTACTGTATATTGGTTCGTTTTTAAATAATTAAAAATGTCTAATAATGCACCTCGATGACTTTGATATGACTTTATTTGAATAAAAAGTAGCCTATGTAAATACATACATAAAACTGTTCCATCTCATTTTCACAAGGATACATCAAATGTAAATATCATTGTGTATTTATATTCACATTAATCTGTACAGGGGACTCGCACCAAACAAGTCGACCGCATGCAAATCATTTCACACGTTACTGTACGCTGATTTGCATACTGTTTTATCATATCATGATGCCAGTCTTTCTGCACTATTCATTTGTCTGAAGACTTCTTGGTAATATAATTCTTTTTTCAGAACTCAAATAGTATGACTAACTTGTTTTTGTAGTTCTTGCAGTGCAAGTGAAGCATGTCTTTTAATTACTTTTGCAGGCTGGGAAATTACAAGTGCCAGTTCTAATCAATGCCAAATACTGCCCATTTAAAAAACGTCCTGTTACTCTCATCGCCTACCACTTTGTCACCTTCAAAATTAATATGATTTTATTTCAAGTGCAAAAGATGAGTGCCTGTAGTGTAAGGAACACACAAGCTATATAAACACATTCTCTTTAGGTTATTTTGTAATTATTGCACATAAAGGGGTCCAAAAGACTGAGACCCCAAGTGACAATGCAACGTTAATACAACATTCATTATAAATTATATAAATGATATCCATATAAAATTTATTTATTTTCTATAACCAAGTAAATTTTCTCCACAGTTCCTCTCTTATATTGTACTTTTTTACTGACTTTCCAGACATTTTTCTTGAAGTAATCAAAAGTAGATTTAGACAAGCATTTTTGTTTTTAAACAGAAATTTTCAATAAACAAAGCCTTGTGACTCACTTACGAAACTGAATAGGTATGACAACACATGCTTAGGTTCTGCTCCCCTGTTATGCTCATGCATGCATAATATACTTAATAAAAGACTGATTTAAAATGTAGATGAAACCTGAAAAATCACAGTTTATTTCACAGTTTCTTGGTTGTCATTTTCACCACACAGCACTGCAGGCAAAATTGAAACATGGCTCTCAGTTAGACAGATATACTGAGTAATTGCTCTGCTCCTTTCCTAATTTATGTGACTTTTTAAATCAGTTATCAGGTAATTACAATACCTCCTTATCAGCAAAATGGATTTCTACCCCATTAGCGCTCCAATAACTGCATGTATCTTAAGTTTGCCTTGGCAGAGACCATTTATAACATCACAACACCTGGTTAAATGAGTCTAGCTGCCTCATAAAGCCATTTTCCATTAAAAAACATCTTTTCATTCATATTCCAGAGGAGGACGTCAAGGTAAACGAGCACACGCATGTTTATCTGAGACATTATCTAAATGAGGGCATACCATAGACTTCTTATATATATATATATATATCTATAAAGCCAATTAATTACTGCAGACTAACCCAAACTAAACCCCTACGAGAAAACTTTTTTAAAAGTGCAAAACTTTTTCTAAGTGTTTTTCAACTGGTTTGCTTTAAGACACAGATGGTGATCCAACATTCTGAATAGTTATACAATATATATATATATATATATATATATATATATATATATATATATATATATATATATATATATATATATATATATATATATATATGAAGACTTCAGATGCAAAAGCCTCTAAGTCCGTCTAAAGCTTTTGTTTAATATTAACATTTTTATCAGGCTCCTATGGTTTCTACCCAAGTACCGACATTTCTGAATGGGCTAAGGCTGGGATTTACTGAGTTTGAAGTGAAAGTATTTGATGAGCGTATACTATGTGCGGACAGCATTCACTCAATATTAAAATCTCAATTTTGACAGAGGTGGCTTTATAGAGGCTTTTGGTCTTCATATATATACATATACACTAATAATCCATATACAGTAATGTACTGTGTTGCATTTTATTTGTATTTAGCAAAGTTTTCCCCTTTAGAATATTATGTCAGACATTATTTAGCTGCTTTATGCAGTTGTATTTCAGGTGGGGGGAGAGACAGGATTTAACAGGTTTTACTACATTTGGGGGACGTTTGGTCCCTTCAACGATATCAATAATTGACACAAAGCCATTCAGATATTTTGTTCAGCCTTTAAAACTCAGTGAAAAGACCAGAGAATGCTATGAATCCATTTTCCTGCTACTGACCGCAAAATAGCACACGCAGCTGAATTTACCACATGCCACATTTGTCATCACTCTTTCCTCGAAGCTTTCCAAACAAATATTAGCATTGAGCCAAAGTTGGAAGTATTCATTTTGCTTGATCTCACTTGGAAGATCATTGCTCTGTTTTAAAACCTAGCGGGATGCCTACAGAGCATTTCAATGCGTCACAGGCACAAAAGCTGCTCCAGAAAGTAAAAAATCTTAATTATGCCTACATACCTTGCAAATTTCTACAGCAGTATTGCAAATATCCTTGGCAGAGAAAGCAATCCCAAAATGCAACAAGAAATGTGACAAGCTCTGTGATAAAAGATATATAAAAAAAATATAAAAAAATCATATATTTCAACTGATATTATTTTTGGTGTATAGTTCAAAATGATTTTGAGTATATTTGCATTCATCTAACACTCACTTAATATTTAACAACATTAATCATTTCATTTACAATATAAATTTTTTTTTTTGCAAACTTCTGCCTTTATGTATAAATTTACATATAGAATTTGATTTGATTTTTAGGTTGTCTATAGTGTCTTAATGTCACATTGGTTAAAGCAGAGGAGGAAGGAGGATCCATGTGCAGCAGTCTTTTATTAAATAAACTCAAAACTTCACAAATACAGACTCGGGAACGGAACAACCAACATAGTACAACATTAACATACACAAACAAACCGGAGAGCTAACAAGATAAGACAAGACACACCTGAACAGAACTAACTAATCAATATGTAACCATAGAAACAAACAGGCAGGAGCAGAGGAAGAATAAACTGAACTAATAAACAGATAACCAGACACCGACAAGAACAGAAATCAAAACAGACTGCCAATGTTACACTTATGTTGTTAATAAAAATAATAAAAAAATATTTTACTAATAATAGTATGCATTATTATATTAGGCTATATTATATTATATTATATCAAATTGAATCGATAATAATTAAATCAATCGATAGTGAATATTAGTATTTTTAGAATTTTTCGGAAAAGTTCTAAATTGATCGCTTATGAGTTTCCATGACTTTTTTAGGATGCTGCCTTGGTAGGGAGCTGCCTATGTGAGCAATGGCGCAGCTCACTAGGTTTCAGAACAGAGCTAGTCTATGTTTATTTAATCACTTTTTTAATGATTTACTCATTCAGCAAATTGCTTCTCATCTGTTAATATCCAGCGGTGGTTTTGTTTTAACACAGCCGAGCGCAACATCAACACTCAACTGGCAGGGGACGCCGGGGCCTGGGAGTTGAGTAAATTACCACCATATGAGATACAAAAAAAACTGCATTACAGAAGATCTGGGCATACCAAAGGGACCAATAAATGGTCTTGATCTCAACTGCCGTCTGCAATGAACTCTGAGAATTGCCTCAGAGATGCCGCCTCCGGCCCTCTGGAGGAGGAAGTTTGGCAGCGCGTTCGTAACAAGCTTCTGCGCAAGCGGAGCCACAAACCGTCCCTAAAAACAGTATGCTTTTCTTGCTTCTTCGAAAGCCATCTAGAACGCTGTCAGATGAAGTTTACATAATGACTTGTCTGCACTATAGGGTAGGGGCCAAAGCCAAATTACATTCAGGCCACTGAGTTTCTCCCACTTAACATAGTTATCCCTAACAGCATCTGTTCTAATTCATTTTACATAGAAATAAGGTGCTAAGACTGCTTCAATTGAGGCTAAACGCACAGTAAGAACACAAGAGCCCAATCTTGTTAGCATGTAACGCACGAAACCTTAGCCTTCCAATATGCGTGCACTGGTAAAAATGCTTTGAATTTAATCATTAGTGATGGGCACATTAAAAACACTGCTTCAAAAACCGTGCAGCATTGACCATGTTCATACGGTTTCAAAAGAACAGGGATTTTGTGCACTTACAAAATATGTGCTACAAAAAAGATTGTATGAGATTTCATATGGAAAAATGTATTTACTGATATCAGTGCTGATATCTTAAGCAAAACTTTTCCGAGGGCCCAGTCAGTGCGTTCATAAAAACCCCAGAATGACCCCAACCCCTTAATCTGTTCTTTCAGAGCAGTTTCACTGTCATCCAACACTGCTACTAATAATATCCTACTATACAGAAATTGAATAAAGTAATCAAACATAAAAAAAAACATTGCAAAGTCTTCACTGTAAGAATTAAATATACATTGATTCTTTTTAAAGTTACTAATTTTTAAAGTTGTTTGATTGACTTTAAATGACAGAGAGAGTCACTTTAAGACCAAATGCACAGATCATTTACGAAAATATTGACCTCCAATCCAGTAGGGGCAGCACCAGGACCCATGGGTGTTGTGTTGACTCAAGAAGACCGAAAGTTGTTCCATGAATGCGCTTTGGATAAAATTATTTTGCAAATATAGAGGAAAATTTAGTTTTTTGCACAAACAAAGCACTTGCGTCGCTTCATAAAATTAAGAGTCACATGGATTACTTTAATGATGTCTTTCCTATCGTTCTGTACCTTGAATGTGTAAATAGCATTGCCATTTATCCCCAATTGAGGGACTGAAAGCTCTCGTATTTCCTCAAAAATATCTTCATTTGTGTTCCGAAGATGAACGAAGGTCTTACGGGTGTGGAACAACATGGGGGTGAGTAAATAATGACAGAAAAAAATGAAAATTCTGTAATTTTCAAACCCTTTCATTCACCTTTGGAATGAACTTTCATTTTACAAAATGAAGTTTTATGTAACAAAGTTCGGGAGGAGCATGTTCAGGTAATCATCCAATCAGCACAAGAAGAAGCCAGTATAAATAAAGCCTTCCCTTGCCTCCTGTCTCATGACTAATTTCTCAGCATCCCGCCACCACCCCATCACCTCACTTTCGGCTGGGTCTACTCATAGATACCTATGAGCTATACATTCACAGGGGGGAGTACTCTGGGGTCGGGCCGAATTCCGAGCTCGGAGCCCTCCCCCCGGACAGCAAGCCAAATACGCATTATAATATTACATCAGATTTCATTAATATGTGAACTCGTGAATTTAACTACACTGTTAGCCTTTGCCGTAATTTTACAGTTACTTACCGCAAAAAAGCCCAGTAAAATACCACTTATATTATTTACGGTTAACTACTGTAATATGCACTGCATTATGGGTATTTTTATGAAATTTACAGTAACTTACCGTATATGGAATTTACAGTACTTTACTGTTTACGCAAAAGCAGTAGTGCTACTGTAAATGAAGAAGACAGATTTTTTGAAGTTTGTATATGCATATTGTATTTATGTTTTAGGCATATATTAAAATATCATATGATAATGTTTTATATTTTTTCCCCCATCTTGTTCTGCAGATGAAAATCATGAATCTGCATTCTGATTTTTTAGCAATGCAAACACTGGATGTTTAAAAGTTAAATAAAATAAATAAATAAATAAAAACACGTGGATGGAATGATTTAAAATTAGTTCTTATGAGACCAGAGTAATTTTTATATTAGCATTTTCTCCAATAACAAATATATATATATATATATACACACACACACAGAAATTCACAACTGGTTCCCATACAGGCAATATAAATGATATAAATGTATTTTTATTTTATTTTAAATTAATATAAACTTTATATATATAAACTTTGCTTACACCTCACAAAATTTAAATTGTTGCAAAGCCCGCGTTGTTAACTGGCAGAATGTAAACTGAGGTTTGTGTGACGTCACGTGTCGAGTGCGCGCTCATAACGGACGTCCCTGCTGAGAGTGGATCTAAACGCCAGCTGGGGGTTTTTCTAAGGTAAGTACTTTTTACTGAACAAATGTATTTTTTTAAGTTACTTTTACAAAGTAAACCATTACCAATATCAATTAAATATAGCTACATTTATGAAGAAAGTAAATAATAAAATCTAATAGGCTTTTAATAACAGCTCACAGGACAGTCAAATTTTCCTCGAAACTGCCGCTTTAGTATCCCATTAAATGCCATAGAATTGACTGACTGCCTTTTCCAGTAGATGGACCCAATCTAATATTTACACAAACAAAGGTTTTCTGTCTTTTTTACGACCAGTTATGGCATATTTTACTCGTCAGTTAAATGTATGGCGTTTTGAAGTAAGTTAGGCCTAGCGCGTTTTCTCAAAGGCACTCTCTCGCGCTCTCTCTAGACCCGGTTCTATAGGGGTGCTATGCACCCTCAAACACAAGCAAGAGATTGCTACTTTGATACTGTTACTTGATACTGTTATAATATATTTTCGAAACAGATTTGCCAAACCAAACGCTCCAGTGCATATTTGTTTTCTGGAGAACGCAGGAGTTTTTATTCAGTGCCGAATTATGCAGGCTCGCGAAAACGTCTCCGGTTACTATCGTAACCTCGGTTCCCTGAGAGGCGGGAACGAGACATTACGTCACTGACGTATATGGGAACTCCCTTCCTTCTCCGTTTTCACTGAAATCTTATAGGCTAACGCCAGCTGGAGACAGCTGGCCAATTGACGCGAAACATGCAAATGCTGACTGGACCGCGGGCAGTATAAATAGCATGGGCGCGACAATTACGTCAGAATCAAGACTGAACGCTAGCACAGCTGATCAAACGGCGAGCACGGCGGCTGACGTAATGTCTCGTTCCCGCCTCTCAGGGAACCGAGGTTACGATAGTAACCGGAGACGTTCCCTTTCAAGGCGGTCACTTCGACATTACGTCACTGACGTATATGGGAACTGTATAGAATCCCGCCGTGAGCGCAGTGAAGATAAGCCCAGAACGGGGTCAAGCTACACTCCCACGAGAGACAACAGTTCTAAGCCAGCAGCGCCGCTAGGAGCACTCGAAACTGATAGGCGAAACTAGACCAAGAACGTCTGCTCCGACCTTACCAAGTTGCATATCCAATGCAATGAAGCGAAGACTGCACCGGAGAGGGCAGCACAACACCATAAGCACTCGAGCACAAGAGTTAACACAGTGTCGACGGCAATAGCGGTGACAGCTGCATAACCTTATAGCCATACACAGAGTTAACAGGAATTGAAAACTACTGCGTAATGCGGAAACAGCTATGTAACATTATAGTCATAACACAGAGTTAGCAGCAATGGTAACTCTGCATAATGCAGACTACTGCACAGCTGGTGGTAACAGTTCATGAGTACATTAATAAAACTCACCGAACCCACGACGCTATAGGCAGCGCATCAAACTTGAAACCCTGGCGAACGTGTTCTGAGAAGACAGCCAGCATACCTAAATCCCATAGGCATAGCCAACATTGAAAGCGTCGAATTCAGTGAGAAGTCTCAGTATAAACAGCACGTCCCTAGTACCATCCATCAAGCACACAAACAGCTGGTCAGACTGCTGCCTAGTGATCCACGTACATCCGCAAAGCCCTTACAGGACCAACAGCACTCTGAGCATCGGTATCATGCGAGGCTGACGGCTCAGCAGATAAGGTGGGCAGGGATCAATCTGTGCTCTGAACGGTGTAAGCGACTTCGGAACGCAGCTTGGTATCGGACGGAGAGTGACGCTGCAGTCACCAGGTCCGAGACAATGCAACATCATTCGCTTAGAATGAGCGTAGGTCTCCAACGTGCTTCACTGGGGCGAGAGCAGGTGAATTAAGGCCATCTCAAGAGAGCTCCCAACACTTGATAGTGTAAGTGTCTTGCTCAACTATGGACCCAGCAGCGGACACACAAGAAGGTTTCACAGCTTGGGGATGATAGGCTAGTAAGGGGGTCACGAGGAACTGACACTCCCTTGTAGAACATAGCCAATGTTCTAAGCCGATGCACAGAAGTGCAAACCAACACATAACTGAATGTACATAAACACAGTGCTAGTGGCCGTAGCGACAACAACTGTGAATATACGCAGTTAGATAATATCCCCATAATAGCATAGCACCTCAGTAAGTACACAAACACAGTCGTAGCCGTAGCTACAACTGTGAGTAAACGAGTTAACACACAATAGCCAGTTGCACTGAAGGAAACGGGGCAACATAACAGCGTAGCCCATGTACGTAACAGCATCGGTCGCTGTAGAGCGTCCATGTATGAACAAACGCAGCGTAGGTCGCCGTAGCGACAGAAACTGTGTAGAGACAGAACTGAGATGTACAGTTAGATCAGGATGGCTAGCTGCAACAAGGAAATGGGGCAGCATTACCGCATAACACATCCGTGTACGTACCTACATCCAGAAACTGTGAACATGCACGGTTAGATTAGGATAGCTAGTTTTGCACTGAAGGAAACAGGGCAACAAATAGCAAAAACACGTCCTTGTACGTACATAAGTGCAGTGTAGTCGCCGTAGCGACAGAACTGTGAATATGCACAGTAGATAGGATAGCTGGTTGTTGCACTGAAGGATAGAGGGCAACATAACAGCATAACACATCAGTGTGCACATTTTAACATCTGTGTGTATAATGCAGCGCAAGTCGCTGAAGCGACCGAAACTGCATGAATATGCTCAGTTCAAACACAGTGGTCAGTTACGTTGAAGGGCAACATAACAGCATAACGCTTCAGTGTGTACACAGATGCAGCGCAAGTCGCCGTAGCGACGACTGAGACTATGCATAAGCATAGTTACATTTTGTGTACAAAAACCACAGCGTCAGAGGCATAGCGACATCGACTGTGAATAGGTAGTTATCAGAATAGCCGGTTGCACTGAGGATACAGGGCAATATATAACGGCATAAATCATAGACACGTATATCAGTGTACATAACACAGCGTCAGTGGCATCGCACAACAACTGTGAATACACAGTAATCAGAGTAGCCAGTTGCACTGAAGGATACAGGGCAATATATAGCGGCGTAATCGTAACACATATCAGTGCGTAGTGTGTGCACAGCGTCAGTTGCATCGCACGACAACTGTGAATACGCACTGCGTAGTAATCAGAATAGCCATTTGCAATGCAGGATACAGGGCAATATACAACGGCAAAATTCATACACATAACAGTGTGTAGTGTGTACGTAAACACAGCGTCAGTTGCGTCGCACGACAACTGTGAATACGTACTGCGTAGTAATCAGAATAGCCATTTGCACTGAAGGATACAGGGCAATATACAACGGCAAAATTCATACACATATCAGTGTGTAGTGTGTACGTAAACACAGCGTCAGTTGCATCGCACGACAACTGTGAATACGCACTGCGTAGTAATCAGAATAGCCATTTGCACTGAATGACACAGGGCAATATATAATGGCATAAATCATTACACATAACAGAGTGCGGAGTGTACGTAACACAGCGTCAGTTGCATCGCGCAACAACTGTGAATACGTAGTAATCAGAATAGCCATTTGCACTGAAGGAACAGGGCAATATACAACGGCAAAATTCATACACATAACAGTGTGTAGTGTGTACGTAAACACAGCGTCAGTTGCGTCGCACGACAACTGTGAATACGTACTGCGTAGTAATCAGAATAGCCATTTGCACTGAAGGATACAGGGCAATATACAACGGCAAAATTCATACACATATCGGTGTGTGGTGTGTACGTAACACAGCGCAAGTTGCGTCGCGCAGCAACTGTGAATACGTACTGCGTAGTAATCAGAATAGCCATTTGCACTGAAAATACAGGGCAATATAAGTGGCATAAATCATACACATAACAGTGTGTAGTGTGTACGTAACGCAGCGTCAGTTGCATCGCGCAACAACTGTGAATACGTAGTAATCAGAATAGCCAGTTGCACTGCGGGAAACAGGGCAATATCGTGGCATAAGCATAATACACACAATCAGGTACATAAACACAGCGTCAGTGGCATCGCACAACAACTGTGAATACGTGGTAATCAGAATAGCCATTTGCACTGAAGGAAACAGGGCAATATAACGGCACAAATCATAGCACATATCAGTGTGCAGTGTGTACATAAACACAGCGTCAGTGGCGTAGCGACAACAACTGTGAATACGTAGTTAAATCAGAATGGCCATTTGCACTGAAGGATACAGGGCAATATAACGGCACAAATCATAGCACATATCAGTGTGCAGTGTGTACATAAACACAGCGTCAGTGGCGTAGCGACAACAACTGTGAATACGTAGTTAAATCAGAATGGCCAGTTGCACTGAAGGATACAGGGCAATATAACGGCACAAATCATAGCACATATCAGTGTGCAGTGTGTACATAAACACAGCGTCAGTGGCGTAGCGCCAACAACTGTGAATACGTAGTTAAATCAGAATGGCCAGTTGCACTGAAGGATACAGGGCAATATAACGGCACAAATCATAGCACATATCAGTGTGCAGTGTGTACATAAACACAGCGTCAGTGGCGTAGCGACAACAACTGTGAATACGTAGTTAAATCAGAATGGCCATTTGCACTTAAGGATACAGGGCAATATAACGGCACAAATCATAGCACATATCAGTGTGCAGTGTGTACATAAACACAGCGTCAGTGGCGTAGCGACAACAACTGTGAATACGTAGTTAAATCAGAATGGCCAGTTGCACTGAAGGATACAGGGCAGCCTGACAACATAAGCTGTAAGCACATCAATGTTACGTAGGCCCAGCGTCAACAGCATAAGCGGTAACGACTGCGCAACCCCGTAGTCAAGACTGACTAGAAGGGGTAAACACTCACCGAATTGCGGTTGTGCACTTTTGTCAGAGTGGGGCGTCAAGAGACTCCTAGCATCCGCACTTTGCGCCTTTTAGACACGGAGCCATGGCCTTTGCCTCATCCCTCTAGACGCGCGTCTTTGCGCATGACTATCCATAGGACGTCGTGGAAGACGGAGTCTTTCTTGAAGTAGCCTGGCTGAGATACCGGGCTAAGTATCCTCCACAGAGCCTATCGCGTCGAGTCCTTCTAGCGAGCACGCGAAAAGGACCGGAGTGGCGACGGGCAGCGCTAACTCGTCTTTGGGCAGGAGAGGGCCCACCAGCGGCCTGCTGGCGGCAGTGGGCCTCATCCCCGCTGATGCCCGGGTTTAATCCCCTGAGGGCGCGCACTGTCCGGCACATTGCCTGTCGTCCGCGAGTGCGGCCTCGGTTGATCCTTGTTAGGGTAGAGCGAGTCAATAGGACCCGCACATATCTGGCATGTAGCAGCCATCGGATGCGGGGAGGAAACATGGTGAGTAACCTCTATTGCAACTTCCACGATGACTTCAGATAAGACTTCTAGCGTGAAGAAAGAGATTCTGACGTAATTGTCGCGCCCATGCTATTTATACTGCCCGCGGTCCAGTCAGCATTTGCATGTTTCGCGTCAATTGGCCAGCTGTCTCCAGCTGGCGTTAGCCTATAAGATTTCAGTGAAAACGGAGAAGGAAGGGAGTTCCCATATACGTCAGTGACGTAATGTCGAAGTGACCGCCTTGAAAGGGAACTCTCATTAACAAAGTGTAGACACGATGTAAGAGATGTTACAGCTACGTATAAATGCTGGATTCACTCTGCACAGGACCGAAATGTGACGAAATATTAAAATAGTAAGGCATTTAAAGCAATGTAAAGGCAGACTTATTGAAAAATATTCATTGCAAAATATCTTTTTTTAATTCTATGCCAATTATTGGTAAAACTGTCATCTGATTGTCAAGTCAAGTCAAGTATATTTGTTGTAGATTGTATCAAAGCAGCTTCACAGTATTAAATTAAAATAATACAACAAAGTTTGTTTCAAGAGGAATTTATTGATTGATACAATAAAATTAAATATCCCCCAAATATCCCCAACTGAGCAAGCCAAAGGCAACATTGTGACTGCTAGATTGTGTAATTGATCAATCTAGCAGTCATAGATCTGTCATTTATCATGTTCATAACATATAGTCATTTCATTTGCCAATAATCATTGCTGAAAAATAATGTTTCTTCTATTTCTCTTTTCCGTCAACAGGAGCTAACTACAGCCCAAAGGCTCTTTTAAGAGCCTCAGCACTGAGCATTTTTGGCTTTGTAAGTATGTTTTGACTAACTATCAGATGCATTATGTGATTAACATATTGTAATGCAGAACTTGCAGCATAACTTTTTTTTAGGAGCACTTGTGTGAATCAAGAAACATTTCTGATTGTTTTCAGTTGTACACTTTTTTTTCAGGATTCTTTGAATTGAAAGTTCAAAAGAACAACATTTATCTGAAAAAGAAAGCACTACTGTTCAGTCAGCATTTTTTTTTTTTTTTTTTTTTTTTGGTTGTTGAATGATTTAATTCGGCAAGGATGCATTAAATTGACTTAAAGTGACAGTAAAAAAATTTGTAATGTTACAAAAGCTTTCTATTTCAGATTTAAGTTTGAAGGGCCATAAAGTTACTCAGTGTAACTTTAATGTAATTGTACATTCAGGCAATTAATAGAGTTCCCTAACAAGGGATGTGCAATAAAGCTATACTATTTAAACCAACTCGACTGGTAATAACTGCTGTTGCACAAGTTAATTCCTCGTCTGTCCATGAACAAATTTAGATTAAATAAACTCCACAACTCCAAACTCAACCATTTCTCACACATTTTCTCTGTTTTTTTTTCGTTTTTTGTTTTTTTTTCAGATCAGCCATCAGTGGTTTACCGGTATGGAGGCCAGTCAAGACCAACTGGGATGCTTTTTTTGCGTATTGTTATGATCCCTGCTTTGATTTGTTATGAATTCAGTTCTCTTTTTGCATCCTCCTTTTGATTCTAAACTGAACTCAAATGGCACTGCGAATTGGGTAAGAGACAAACATAAATTACTTAATTGGGGAAATTGAGAGATGAAACCATGCTGATGACCTCTGTCTGTGGTGAAGTAGTGAGTTTGACGTGTAATTAAACTCGAGGTTCTGTGGGGTGCGGACTGGATCGATTCCATTCCTAGAGCTTCCGGACAAATCTTTTGGGGTGCGGACTGATGGGGCAGTGAACCCGAGGTTACCCCGTGAGTCAGTCCTAGAGCTTCTCATGTACGATTTTAAGGAAAAATCTGTTTTTTTGGATACGTTGATTTCTTAGGCATGCCACAAGAACACCACAGACACAGTGTAATCACCATGGGAAAATCTCAGAGTAAACCTGGGAGTTGTGAAAAATATGATACACCGGTGTATTGCCAGATGAGAAGTTTATCTATGTATTATCTTTTTACTCTTTTAATTCATTTTATAACTGTACTGTAAATTTTTTTATTGTTTTATAACTGTTTTAAAGTGCCCCTATTATCCTATTTACTACAACACTTACCTACAACAGGTTTACGTGCATCAAAGGTAAAAAAAAAACTGTTGAATTTTCTCATAATATACATTTGCACATCACCACATTTTTCAAAGATTCTTAAACGGCTCGTCAGATGAATCAATCTCTCTAAATCCCTCCTTTCCACATGCTACTGGCCAGACAGCTCAGTCAGTTGTGTTTGGTTTACTGCGTACAGTGCGCGTGTCTTAAACAAAAACACCCATTGCCATAACAACATCAGCTGTCCTGAGGCTTCCTACACCGTAAACTAAACACAGTAACGAACAATGACGTCGATTTTACCATATCAATCCGAACGCAAATCCAATAATGAAACACTGGAAGAACTAGTTATTCAACCCGAACCTCCATCACAAGGACGACTCAAGCAGGACGTTTCTCAGTGATACACTGCATTAATAGACACAGTTATAGATAATCGTGGCCCACAAACTTATTAGCATAGGTATTTAAAGGGTTAGTTCACCCAAAAATTTAAATTCTGTCAGTAATTACTCACCCTCATGTTGTTCCAACCCCGTAAGACCTTGGTTCATCTTCGGAACACAAATTAAGATATTTTTTATTAAATCTGAGAGCTGTCTCACTCCTCCATAGGCTTCTAAGACATTATAACTTGCTGGCCCAGAAAATGTATTAAAGACATCGTTAATATAGTCCAAGTGACTACAGTGGCTCAATCTTAAGTTTACAAAGCTACGAGAATACTTTTTGTGCGCCAAAAAAACACAAAAAATAACGACTTTATTCCACTATTCATTTCCTTCTCTCTGGGCCTCGAGTTAGTTTACGTAGTATAACTGCGCAGCGCTTCTGTGTTGTACGTCACACGCATCACACACATGACCAGCGTCGGCCAATAGTGAGCCTACGTGTGACGTACAACACAGAAGCGCTGCGCAGTTATACTACGTAAACTAACTCGAGGCCCAGAGAGAAGGAAACGAATAGTGGAATAAAGTCGTTATTTTTTGTTTTTTTTGCACACAAAAAGTATTCTCGTTGCTTTATAAACTTAAGATTAAGCCACTGTAGTCACTTGGACTATATTAACTATGTCTTTAATACATTTTCTGGGCCAGCAAGTTCCAGTCCCTTAGAAGCCTATGGAGGAGTGATCCAGCTCTCAGATTTAATAAAAAATATCTTAATTTGTGTTCCGAAGATGAACGAAGGTCTTACGGGGTTGGAACAACATGAGGGTGAGTAATTACTGACAGAATTTTCATTTTTGGGTGAACTAACCCTTTAAGTAAGACAGTGATAATGTGAGTTAGCCAGTTAGCAGGAGACCTATACAATATAAAACTCAAAACTAAGTATTTTGAACTCCATCTTCCAAGAGCATATCCGATTCATGTGTTTACAATTGCCATACTATCTGAAACATTGCGCATGCTTAAAGGGTTAAATTATCTTACACAGATGGACGAACGCGAAATATGCTTGATGCTAGCTCTGCGATATATGCGAAGTTCGCCAAACATCACCATGATTATGAGGCGGAGGAGGACGAAAAGTGCCATCATTGCAGCCTGTGCATATGCTTCAGTTATTGTGTGCGAGAGAGATCTCAGGACTGGTGGGAGCATATTGTGGCGAGCTTTAACGAGAAGCAGTGGGTCAGAAATTTTAGGATGAGCAAGCCAACCTTTGATATGTTGTGTCAACGTTTGTCCACATTCCTCTCCTACGACGACACAACGTTTCGACAGGCCATCCGTCCCTTTGCAGACGCGCATCGGGGTTGCTCTTGTCATTAAACCGCGGAGAAGTAGCCTAATGCATCAGAAAATCCGATCAGCCTGTTTACATGACAGTCGCATTGGCACATATCCGATTTATATCTGATTTATTTCCACATATGAATGAGGCCTGAAACCGATCTCGAAATATCTGAATGCATGTGTTTTTTTTCCTGTTTACACTGTCATAGAACACATCCGATCTGTGTCACATGAGCAAAAAATCTGAATTGTGTTACATTTCACTTGTAAACGAGGCCTTAGAGCTGTTACACACTACATGAAAGGTCATTTTCAAAAATCCATAATAGGGGCACTTTAATTTTCCTTGCTTTTATTTTGTGATTATTTTAATTCCTTACTGTGTAAAGCACTTTTAATTGCCAAAGTGTATGACGTGCTATATAAATAAAACTGCCTTGCCTAATGTTGCAGCACAATAAATAAAATGGATGTAATTGATTGTGAGAGTGAATAAAGAATATGCTGATGTACATGGACTCAAGTCGCTTTTTTGGAATTTATTAAATTCAATAGCATTCATGTAAAATATAAATAATAAAATAGTGTAAAATGGGCTATAATACTGTAAAATGAAATTGCGGTATTGACATCATACTGTAAAATGAAATTGTGGTAAGGGCATCTTACTGTAAAATGAAATTGCGGTAAGGGCATTTTACTGTAAAATAAAATTGCGGTAAGGGCATCTTACTGTAAAATTAAATTGCGGTAAGGGCATCTTACCGTAAAACACATTTACAGGTAAGCTACTGTAAAGGGGAGCTTACAGTAACTTACTGGCAATAGTGCTGCCAGTAAGTTACCGCAAAAATACGATAAAATGTCTAACAGTGTATATTGAACACAATGAAATTAAGTTGTGAAATAAAGGTGAAGAATTGTGCTGCCCTTGGACATTTTTGGCTTTTTCAGTTTCGTTTTTTTGATAACTTTGCCTGTGTTAATGCTAACTGCATAAAATGTTCCACATGTGTGTATTTTTATTGGAATTTTAATATTTCACCCCCTTTCCTTTAAAAAAAAAAAACTATTTTGCACTAGGTACACAAAATACTTCCTCTCAGCGCCTTTAGGACAAAAATGCCCCCATCGAAACCCATTAAAACTGCGATTTTTAATCCCAGTGCCATTTAACTATAAAATGATGCAATCTTTGTTAACAGGCTTTCATTCTGTTGGCAAGTCTTCAAAATCTACATTTTTTATATTTTTTACCAGATGGTGCCATTTTTTCAGGTTTCGCATAAAAACCAAATCATCGCTTTATTGTTGTTTTCTGCTGTTTTTCGGCTTATGCATATTATAGAGCCAATTAGATAAATTATGAAGCTATAATTGTGTGGGTGTGTTGGTACGGATGTCAGAGTGTGGTTTGTATGTGTGTACTGAAAATTGAATGTGTGTGTGCATGTGTGTGTGTGAACAGTTTGAAAGAAAGAAATTATATTGTACTGGAAATCACAAATCCCACCCCATGTAAATGAGTCATACTCTTGGCAGAGTCACAGACCCTGCCATGTGAAAACTGAATAAGGTCAAAAAGTTACTGAGCTTTGAAGATATTTTTTCCATTCAAACACATTTCTTGTTACCTGTTTGCACTTTTTCATTTGTTATTGTTTTTGTACAAAGATAAAAGGTGAGCTTGATTTTGATGTAGAAGTTCAGAAGCCCAACATTGGTGATTGTTTTGTCTGGTAGATTTTAGTTGACACAGGTGTTCTCACAGCCAAACCTATAAATATGTGATGCTTGAGGGCCTTGACATTTCATAGTTTGCAAGATGACGAGACGTTTCACAGTAAGGAAAGCTCTGGAGCTAGTTGTGCCCACCAACAGTGAGCACCCAGGTAATTGTGAAACTGAAGAGTTGACTTCAGAGGATGAAGTCGAGTCTGACCCCTCTGATAGCTCTTGTTCCTCTGATGACAGCACTGAGAGTGAGGACACAGAAGAGACTACGCCACTGCCCGCATCACAACAGTGCAGTCCTGCTTTGACCTCTTCATCACCGAAGAAATCATTCAGCTTCTTCTGGAGAACACCAATTTACAGGGGAGGCGTTCTGTGACAGATTGGATTGATATCGATTCCATTGAGATTCAGGCATACATCGGGCTGCTGATTCTGGCCGGCGTGTACAAGTCCCGAAATGAATTAACAAGAAGCCTGTAGGATGTGGAAAATGGACGTTTCCATTTTCCGAGCCACCGTGTCCCACCGTAAATTCAACCTCCTAAGCTCCACCCTGAGGTTCGATGACAGGATGACACGACCTGCACGTTACATGCACGACAAGCAAGTGGACACATCGCCTTCTCATGCTGTTCAACCCAGGCCAGGACGTCTGTGTGGATGAGCAGCTCGTCCCTTTCAAAGGCTGATGCGGATTTCGCCAGTACATGCCCAGCAAGCCTGCCAAGTATGGCATAAAGATCATGGAAGTTGCAAATCTACACGGGGAAGTCTCCTGGAAGTCCTGCGGAGGTGAACCAAGGAAAAGGGGTCGTTCTGGAAATGACGGAGGTGCTCCAGGGGAACACCGTGACCTGTGGCAATTTTTTCACTTCCTATGGACTGGCGGAGGAGCTTCTAAAGAGGAAGATGGCCCTAGTCGGTACAAGGAACAAGCCAGAGCTTCCCCCACAGCTGCTGCAGATAAGACATAGAGCACTCCTGTCCTCCCTCTTTGCTTTTACCTAGACGAACACAGCGGTGACTTATGTACCCAAACGTGGGAAAAGTGCTGCTCCTTAGCACCAAGCACCGCGAGCCGGCTGAGAGAGACACTGAGAAAAAGAAGCCAGTGATCATCACAGACTACAACCGCTGCAAAGGAGGTGTCGAACGCCTGGACAAGGTATGTGTCATTATGCATCAGTTACACACACATTTATTCTTACTGCATAAATCCTTTATAATTTAGTATTTCTTGCATTTCTATACACAACGTTATATTTTTGTGAATGATGAGAAAAATATTTAGTTTATTTTTTCTTTTGCAGGTTGTCGGCACCTACAGCTGTAGGAGAAGAACATGTCTCGTCCTTTCAACTCCAGGAACCAGGGCAAAACATTCAGACGGAGGCTGTTTTTGGAGGAAATGCAGGGGAAAGCGCTTGTGATGCCGCAAATGTCACGAAGACAGCGCATCCCCCGCACACCATCTGCGTTCACCATGATGGAGGATCAACAGCAGGGAGACCCAAACAAGTTATGCGTGTTCTGCACTGACAAAAAGAAAAAAGTGCTTCCACCTGCAACAAGTGTGGCAAGCATATCTGCAAAGTCCACAAAATCACATGCAGCTCCTGCTGTGAGTGAACTCCCTCATAGCAAATGCCTACTATTTCTGTTCTCTACTAATTCCCTCTGTGCAAATGCCAACTATTTCTGTTCTGAGTGTTCTTGAGTTTTGAACAATAAATCTTGTTCTTGTTCAAAGTGATCTTGTATTTTTGCTTTATTTCTAGAGCAAAGGTATGTTCTTTCAAAAAGTACAAACTTAGGGTAATATGAGGATAATAGGAGTAATAAAACAATGATTTGACTTGGACATTTTTATCCTTTATAGACCTGAGTGGTAGTCAGGGTTCCCACACATTGGTTAACTTCAAATTCAAGGACCTTTCAAGGACTTTCCAGGTCCAATACCCTTAAATTCAAGGACTTAATGTGGGGACACATTTCAAGTGAGAGCAAGGTTACATAGTCTTACCTTGTATGATACTTTGTTACAGTTTTGCGTGCGAGAACATCATGGCAACGTAGAACATAAAGTACCTCACGCGTGAAACACTTAACGCAACGCGTTAATGCATGTAACTAACATAAATAAAGCAAGCTAGTATGCATAGGCCACGAAGTGTTGGCAAAATAACACATTAGCAGACCGGAGGGAATATGGAATTTTTTTCCAGAAAACTTCTTGCACAAAATAAATTCAAGCACTTTCAGGACCTATATCTATGCATGTTTATTTTCAAAAACTTTCCAGGGCCTTGACATTTTTTTTATTTTATTTTTTTTTTACAAAGTTTCAAGGATTTCAAGGACCCGTGGGAACCCTGGGTTTTTAGTTTTTTTTAAATCTGATAATGCATAAAAAAATATGAATGCATAAAAATGTATGTTGTTGTTAACCATTGACATATCCAAGGCTGTAATATTTAAAGAAAAATAAAATCTGCTTAGCATTTAGTATATGGAATTTTTTTATTATCATAATATTTTTTATAAATAACAACAGGGGCATCATGTAAACAAACCAGCATTTAAAGGGTTACAATTCTGAAAATGAATGAATGTTTTGTCATTATGATTAGAGCTGATGCTGGCACATTTTTGTCCACTATGAACCTGTGTAACATTTTTTAATTGATGCACAAGGGTTAAACTAAGTAAAATGAATAAGCAACAAAAATATTAGATTTTTCAGTGCGCCTACTCATGTTCTCTACTTTTCGCCCTAAGAGAAAAATGTATTTTGGATTATTGTAAAGGCCACACAGGGGAAAAGGGATAAATGTGGAAAAAGCTTGAGGTCAGGTTTATCCTTATTGTCTTTCTTCAGCCTGACTCCTCAGACGGCACTGTGCCCTTGTGCACTGTTCTGTAAATGGCGACTATAACAGCAGACAGCTTTGGTGTCCATCAGATGAGGTGCACACAGGCAGCGCTCTGCCTCGGGCTTAAGTTGGGCGAATGAGGCACGACTGGTCTGAAAGGTGGGACGGCAGCATTCAAGATCTGGAGGACACTAATGGGGCGAGCCAGCTGAGGCTGTGACAAGTGCACTGGCACCTGCGGCGATGGAGCGTCACATCACATCACCACGGGTGACTGACACGTCACCTTCACCAAATCCAGAGGACCTGGATAGGAAAGAGACGGAGAGAACGGCTCTGCAGGGCACAGACACGCAAACGTCCCTCTCGCCATTTCCCTCTTTTTGTATTTTTATCTCTATATCTCACTCCCTTTGACTCACTGTCTCTCTTGCATTCGAAAATGTCTGCTGGGGGGGGGGGGAGAGAAATAATCTTTTGGAATTCACGGCAGCCAAACGTTGCTTGTCACAGAGAGGGTGGTATCAGGGATCAAACCCCGCTGTGGTGTTAAAAGAGACATTGAATTAATGTTTGATGACTATCACACATCACTGGCACTCAATTGTATTGTATTCCCAAAACTATTTTTCTGTGTGTCAAAGCAGTTTCAGGTGTAATTTTTCCATAAAAATTCTGACTATAGCTATAACAAGTAACAGATCATGGGTTGTGAATGTAGCGTAAATTAAAATTTATAATAAATAAAATAAATATTAAATTATAAAATTTAATGTGTGACTAATTAATAATGAGATGTATAAATAAATGAAATAAAAAAAGTGGGTTTTTTTATAATGTACCAATCCCTTGGTAAATATGATCAAAGATGCCTATAAAAAATAAATCTGCATTGTTTATCCTTTTGATATTTTATTTATAAAATGCAAATATCTAACCTATCATTGAAGTAAAAAAAATTGAAAGTGGGGGGAAAATCACATTATGAAAAAAAATTTCTCTCCAAAACACGTTGGGAACAATTATTTGCCCCCTTTTATTAAATACTTTTTGCCTCCTCCTTTTTCCAAGATAACAGCTCTGAGTCTTCTCCTATAATGCCTGATGAGTTTGGAGAACACCTGACAAGAGATCAGAGACCATTCCTCCACAGAATCTCTCCAGATCCTTCAGATGTTGGTGCTTCTTCTCTTCAGTTCAGCTCACTCATCTTCTATAGGGTTCAGGTCAGGGGCTGGGATGGCCATGACAGATGCTTGGTTTTGTGTTCAGTGACCCATTTTTGTTTTGATTTTGATGTTTGTTTTTGGATTACTGTCCTTTTGGAAGATCCAAACATGGCCCATTATAAAATTTCTAGCACAGGCTGTCAGGTTTTGATTTTTTATCTGTTGGTATTTGATCAAATCCATGATGCCATGTATCTGAACAAGATGCCTAGGACCTCTGGCAGAAAATTATAGAAATACTAGAAAATTAGTATTTCATTTTACACATGGGGTACTTTTTTATCCCTGTGTGCACCAAACCCATCTTCAGTTTTTGCTGCCAAAAAAGCTTCTTTTTTTTTTTTTCATCTGTCCATAGAACAGCCTGTGCTAGAAATCTTATAATGGGCCATGTTTGGATCTTCCAACAGGACAGTGATCCAAAAACAAACATCAAAATCAAAACAAAAATGTGTCTCTGAGCACAAAATGAAGCTTCTGTCATGCCATCCCAGTCCCTGACCTGAACCCTATAGAAGATGAGTGAGCTGAACTGAAGAGAAGAGAAGAAGCGCCAACATGGATCTGGGAATCTGAAGGATCTGGAGATATTCTGTGGAGGAATGGTCTCTTATCTCTTGTCAGGTGTTCTCCAAACTCATCAGGCATTATAGGAGAAGACTCAGAGCTGTTATCTTGGAAAAAGGAGGTTGCAAAAAGTATTTAATAAAAGGGGGCAAATAATTGTTCCTAATGTGTTTTGGAGGGAACAATTTTTTTTCCAATTATTTTACTTCAATAAAAGGTTCGATTTTTGCATTTTTTTAAATAAAATATCAAAAGGATAAACAATGCAGATTTATTTTTTACAGTCATCTTTTATCATATTTACCAAGGGGGCAAATAATTCTGACCAGCACTGTATGTATATATATATATATATATATATATATATATCAAAGCTATGTGACAAATGGAGAGTTAATATCACAAAAGTGATTTTCATTAAATCTGACAAAAGATTTGGACATCTAACACACTAAAACAATGGATTAAACAGGCAACATAAAAATAATAATAATAAATTAAAAAAACCTCAAAACTCTTCAAAATAATCCAATACTGGACCAAGTAATTTCTTCTTACATTTTTGGCAATTTTCATTCTATGTGAATATTGCCACCTATTGGGATATTTTGTAATCATGGTTTGTTTTTGTTTGTACAATTTCTATACAAGATAATGAGTGTACTAAGATACACTTTCTTGCAATTAACACAGGAAGCAGAACGCAGGAGAACAGGAAATGGAAAGAACAACTAAAAAACTCTTCACAATAATAGGGACACATAGGGACCCATAACGGTCACTAAAAACCCCACAACGACATTACATGATGGGAGGCTATAAACTATTTTTCATTTACTGGGTTTCACTGGGGGAAAAAACAGAAACAAGAAACAGTCCGAGATGCAATAGGAACTCTTTTTGGAGGTGAAAAGAAGTTTGACCAAAGTTCTGACATTCATCTGTTGTACTTCTTCACTGTACTGAAATCACAGTTTGATATCTTATATTAACAGCGAGCTGTCAGACCTCTGGCTCCCCTCTGTTAAACCCCAACTTTGCACGGTTACGCGTTTCACAGTACATGTCATTTTCCATTTTTCTTCAGCCATTACAGATGTCCATATGCCAAACGCTAACAGAGGCTTGACTCCAGACAGCTGTGCCGGCTAAGCGACGGCTGCCAAACACACTGACAGGGCTCTGGAGGAGGAGGGGGGAGGACTCAAAGTTCAAATACAACTTTAAGCGGTGGAATGAAACACGTTAACAGACACCATAATGACCTCCAGTCCTGCTCTGTGATACATTCAGAAGTCTTTCTCTTTATAATTCATATCAGTTATGCATTTTTCATGAGGTTTGTAATGGGAATTGCATCCATACTTTATATTCTTTGACTAATCCCTGAGTGCAGAGGACCAGTATGCATGCATTTTACCATGACACAGATGAGGTCTGCATTCACATTCATTGAGTTTGGATGACAAAAGCTGGACATATTTGAGGTTAGACTATCTATGACTGTGCTGCCTGCCATTCAATATAAAAAAATTAGAATTGGGATGACTGTCTTAGTTTACACCATGATTTTCTTGGCACTTCCTTAGACAACTGCAATTTACTAAGACTGTTGTAAGTATCTCTTGTGGCAAGAAGCCTCCGAACAGCAGCAGACATTCAGACAACTAGAAGTGGCTGCTGTCCAGAAGAGCGGCAGAGACACATTAGTAACCTACACACCAGGTGTGACGGGGCTCAAGTGAGCAAGTGATTAATACAGACCTCTACTGTGACAGATTCCCCAGGAAATCTGTTCGACCCTGGTTTCTGTCATGTTTCCAAACCAAAGGTTATTTGTCTCTGTGAGTGGTTCAAGGAGAGGAGTAAATGTGGGTGAAAACATATGTTACTCACTGTCTTGTTACTAAAACATATGTTACTCACTGTCATGTTACTAAGACATATGTTACTCACTCACTCACTATGCTACAGTTACTCACCAAAAAGAAGATAATTTCAATATCTACAATAACATGACTTTTCTTTTTTTTCTCTTAACTCTTTCCCTAACAGCGTTTACTAAAAAAGTTGCCAGTCGGCACCTGCATTTTTGATCATATTCGCAAAACTTTCATGGCCCCCAGAATATTTTGTTGTATGAATATTAACATATTAAAATAAAGAACATAGCCTCTGTTTTTAAACAAAAAATACATTATCTATTTTGTTTAATCAACACTTGAATGTGGGTACATTTAATTAAAAAGCTGATAAACTCGCATTTTTGTCAAGGTCATTTTTTCTCTTCGTGGGTTCAACATTTTTCTTGGTAATGCTATTGAATGTTTGATCACCTTAGTTTGCTTTCTTAGCAACCTTCTATCTTCTTTTTCGCTTGTTTTTGGACCTGGAGATTTCGGAAGATCTGTAACAGCGCTCCCTAGCATATAACGGGAGCGTGTCTATGTTCCCACAGCCCTATGTTCCCACAGCCCTATATGTTCCCACAGCCCTAACCCTAACCCTAACCCTAACATACCTAAACCTACCCCTCACAGGAGGGAGACTTGTCTGGGATGTAACTGGGCTATCCCTGTACCAGCACAAGCACTAAAACCTACCCTTCATAGGGAACATGAGAGAACATAGGACTGTGGGAACATAGGGCTGTGGGAACATAGGGCCTAATTTTCAAAATTTTCAGTAAAAAAAAAATCGTAGAAATGTGGGAACATAGGGCCGTGGGAACATAGGGCTGACCCCCATATGGCAGTGAAAACACGAATTGCTGGAAAACCTTGTCAATGGCGGGGAAAGGGTTAAAGAAAATTATGCCTATTTATAGATTAAAATCATTAATATTTTTACCAAAAAATGCCAAAATGATCAATCTAATTTATTACTGTAATGCAAGTACAAGCAGAATTATGTATTATTTCAAATAGAGGTTTAGTAGTATTTGTTTAACTACCTTTAATTAAAAACATTGCATTACAGTATTTTTAAAATAAAAAACAGTACTGTATTACAGTAATGAGAAGCTAATGTGAACAATTGGAAATACAAAAAATATATTTAAAACTCAAAAATAAAATATCTGTACACATCTGTTATTTTATATTATGGTAATATTGTATTATAGTACTGATAATGTGAGGGGGAAATGCGTTTGCCTTTTAAATGTCACAATGTAAATAAATAAATAAAAAGCTAATGAACAGCAACAGTCTGTGCTTTATTAGCTGTGGTGATACAAACATGCTACGTTTTTATTATGCAAAGTATTAATATCACCTGGACATGTTTTTGTGAGATTCAATTTGTTGTGATGCTCTTTAGCAAAGATTAGCCACCACATAGTATAAAGGTATCGATTGCCACAGGCAACACCATCTGTAAAGGATGATATAAATTACTGCATGTGGGCCGAAGGAGTCCAACAAATGTGTTTTTCCACATGCAGGTTTTCCAGATGAAATGCAGTTTCAATCATTTTGAAATAGTTACTGATTCAGACACAGGCTAATGAGCCTTAATGATCCATTCAGCGACATCAATAACATTAAACACTTATTGCAGGAAAAAAGTCAATATCCTTTCTTTTGTGGTGCCTGAAATAAATGGCCCAAAGTGCACAAATGTTGATTTAAATAAACCGAGGTCTTGGTCATGCAGTGAGCTCTCCCGGTAACCAAGCAACCGCTGAAATACGTCTTTGAATTATAATAAGCTAAATTAGCAGTCCTACTTCCAGAGCTCTGTAGGGCAGCCATGCTGCTCACAGCGAGGGTTAATGCGATCCCACTGAGGGAATGTCTACAGCCTGCCTACAGGAGGAGCCCGACTCCATTTAAAACCCACACAGGAACGTTTCAACCTGCGGCTAATAAGCAGTACGGTTTAAGGGACCTCTGTAATACCACTTCAATCAAGTTCTTATTCCCCTGCTGCTAATCTTAGCTGGCCTTGTTATTCCTCTGTAATGAGGTGATCAGTTAGGAACACTTTCCATTGTTTGTCTGCCATATAATCTGTTTACTGTTGTTCTGCTTTCAAAAAAACTGCCCCCCTTCTGCTGACACCGGGAAAACTCTCGCCAGTCGCATGCAATCCCATAACACACTAGGGATTTAGAGTGCCAACAAAGCCTAATGACTATTAAAGGCTAATCTGTAGGCATTGTTTTGGACACAGGCAGTGATTGTGGCCATTGGTAGAGTTGCATTCGCAATTGGCATTTAAAAATAAGCAGCTTGTTTTGTTTCTCATAAAAAGCATTATTGAAAGACCCTGTCTTTTTCTATACACGACGTGAATACATTTTATTTTTATATAAAGTTTGAGGGCCTCATTCAACTCGAGCAGTGCGGATTTTGTAAAATCTTCATGTCATATTAAATTAAATGCAACAATTTATGTAAGAATGGTAAACAGATGTTTGCATAGAACTTAAAAGTATAAAGGCAACTGTTTGCCTGTAGGTTTAACTAATTAAACGAATTAAACTATTAATAGTAAATGTTTTGACTGATCTTAAAATGCGAAGATGCCGTCACTAAAATCTCCAATCGTTAAACTTTGAAAGTTTTATCACCTTATAAGAGCTCTATGCTAAATATTCCCTTTATTTACATTTGAATTGTGTAATATGTAGAATATACAAAAATAATAATTAATATAAATCTAAATCCACATTTTTTTAAGAGCCTGATTACAAAGACACGTCTCATCATTAAAAGCCATGTCCCAAGCACACAATTTTGCACTTAACTGTATTTTTCGTTTTTGAAGTGATTCCTCCAATCATATTTCAATCAATTAAAACAGTGCGAACAGTGCGCATCTGAAGTGTCTCAGCTGAAGGAAATAATCCATTATTTATCAGCTTTAATATATCGGCCAAATTTTCTCGGGCCGATAACGATAATGTTAAAAATGAACATCGGCCGATACCGATACCGATATGGTGGCCGATATATTGTGCATCCCTAGAATTCATTTAGTGTAAACATGACAACAAATTGTAAACAAAACTGGCAAAGAGTCAAACATAGCAACCATAATCATCCATGTCCCAGTGCATGCTGGGAAAGAAGGCAAATGGGACTGAATCACAAAAAAATTTATAGGTCTATTTAATATAAAAAAGCAGTTTGCATGCAATTTACGTTTGTCAGCTTTAAAAAAAAATACATTGTGAAAGAAAAGCTACAGCATTATTTACTTAAAGGTGCACTGTGTATTTTTAGCGGCATCTAGTGGTGAGGTTGTGAATTGCAACCAACAGAAGTTACGGTGGCCGACAGGAAAAGATGTCGTCGTCTGAGAGAGCAGAGAGTAGCCAGTTAAGCAATGAGGTTTCTTTACAAAGATAAATTAAGAAATTAGGTTTACTTAATTATTCAGTAAAACGATATGTTATTGCGAATATTATTGTCACTTGTTCATCATTGTGTCAGTGCTTTATTCGCTGACTTTAGCAAGATTTTTTGCACGAAGAACAACATAGTGACGAAACGCGTTTGTCCGTTTAGGGCTACTGTAGAAACATGTCGGCGCATTTCAATGTAAGGGGACCCGCGGTGTATGTAGATAGAAATGGCTCATTCTAAGGTAATAAAAACATAATGGTTCATTATGTAAGGTCTTTATACACCACTGTAAACATAAACATAGTTATGTATATGATATTGCATTTCTGTCAACAGATCCTCCTAAACATTACACAATGCACCTTTAATCTAATAATAATTTTTTTACAGTGTAGAAATTTGTTCTGCTCATGTTTCATGAAGTTTTGTATTGTGATTTGATCACAATTTAATCTGTATTGTTAGATGACATCTGGAGATACGTGAGGCGAACAATAACGGATGTTATCAAGAAAAGCACATCTTGACTCAGGGGAGCCTTCTTTCACAGACCAAAAAAAAAAAAAAAAGAGACAACTCGTTTCTTATATCTAGTAAAAAAGCATCACCCATTCACTGTTTTTTTTTTTTTTTCTGTTGTTGTTGTTTTTTGTGGGCTACTGCTTGCAAAGGAGTACCTGGATGTACCCCTGTGAGAAGCAGCTTTACAGGAAATGTGTTCCTTCATGAGAATGATCAGTCAATAAGCCTCAAAAGAAGTTTATTTGATGTGGAGCCAAAGACAGAAGGGGTCTGGCACAGAGACGAACAAGATGACACAACATAAAAACAGAAAGACTCGTGACGTTTAATACAAGTAACTTTGTTTTAGTTTTTTATGAAACTTGTACTGTAGAATGTGCTGTGATCTGAAGTGTATTGCATGATGTCATATTTATGGATAGATAGGCTTCTCACGATCATGAATTTTGTGCTGACAATTAATTGTCATAAAAATGTATAATATAATATAATTTAATATAATAATTCAGTCTTAATAAACTTAAAATTAAATATTTGTCTACTTTCTAACAGTTTTTTTCTTTACTCCCTACCAGCTTATGACTCCCCTGCTTCTCCCTACCACACCAGACGGGAGACATATTGCACATTTGATGCTATCAAGCACTTCAATTTCTTTTAAAATTTAATTGAAAAATTTAATTGAAAATTAAACTGCTCAATTATTGCGGTTATCTCAAATAATTGCTATTAGATAGAATAACCACGATCATACAATGAATTAATAATCGTGAGAGGCCTGGGATGCACTATATGCATATTAAATTAATAATCTGCCATTTTGGAAATACAAAGTCGATCGTTGAGAGTGAATAGTCTACTGAAAAACATTTCCCACTCTAGAATGTTGTACTGCCACAAGGTCGAATAATAGGCCAACTGTGCTATTTTATTTGAAGGCCTTTACCACCACTACCTGCAATCTTAAAAGAAAACTGCTGAATCGGATTCATGCGTCACTGTTGTGATAGAATGGTGCACTCAAACCATCAGATTGAAAGGACATAAATAGATGGGCAAAGTGCAAATCACCAGAGATCAATTAGAAATCATAAACAGTCACAAAAATCGACCTTTTTGTGGGTGACCACTTTGTTGGCACATTGATGCTTGATTTTCATTTTACAGAGGGCGTAAAAACACACACAAAGGTTGCCACTCTAAAGAGCAATTCACTGAAAAATGATGGGCCAATTTTGAATGGTTTTCCTACCTCCTGAGTCAGAAAATGACCAGCAGTGAAACAGAAATAACATCTTGAAAAACTATTTGGGCAAAGCTGAATTCAAATGTGTGGAAAAACACTCAGTCTTGATACTTAATTAGAAAATACACACACAAAAAAATATATAATTCTAGTAAACACTTTTTTTTTTATATAAATAAAAAAACATGACTGTGAACCTTTAACTGTCAAACAGCCAAAAATGTACATATTCATAATTTATGTACATTAACAGTTATAGATGTTGTGGTAACAAAGTAGTAAAAAAGGACTGCAACGTTATGACATAATGTTGCATAGGCTAGGCTATGACACTTAAGGGTTAATGCCCGACGAGGTGTCCATTGTATTAATCTCGAAGGGCATTACCTCGAAGGGCATTAACCCGCTTATACCATGGTCACTTGCCAAATAACACATTTTTAAAACATTCGTTTATATTTTAATTAGTTTTACAATCGAAATCTAACGTTTTTACAAACAATAACTTGGTTTCCCTGGTTACGCCTGACGGTTTATTTACTAGGTGTCCTCTATCACTTTTTAATGGACACCCTGCAGCCAATCAGAATCGAGTATTCACCCAGACCATGGTATAAAATAAAATAAAATAATGCACAACCAGGCAAAATTGTGTTTTAAATTAACAAACACTTATTACGTTCACAAATATCTGAATGTATTTTAATATAATTTTATCTGATAAGCATTTTTTTACATTTGGTTAATGTTAATAATTTATAATAAAATTGTTATCAGTAGGCCTGTCAGTTCTATGCAGAGCACATTAACGTTACCAAATACATTTATAACTGAAGGCTCACGTTCAGGACGCGTTTTTAGTTCAAAAACAATTATTAAATGGAGCGCAAAGGGATGTAACAAACACATCCTTTTCACCATTTGTATCACCCCTCTTGTCTGTGTTTGCACCACTTACATCATTAAGCCAGTAGGTGGCGACAAGTGACTGTCTTGTGAACAATTGAACTTTAAACTGATTAGTTTTAAAAAGATTGCACTGGTTTTTGATTGAAATGTAACATCTATGCAAAATAATCCTTGAAAGATTTCTCATTTAAGGCCATTCCCGTTTGGAATATGTGTATTGTCAACAATAAGCAGAAACATTCTGCATTTCCATTTTGTAGTGTGGATCATTCATTGCAACATTTATCCTCATTCTCATTTTTAAGAATCTGTTATCTTGACAAATAATTTATGCTTCTGCCCACTGACATGCTTTTAAAGCTATTGTTATCCCCAAAAAATTTGGCCTTTAAACACCTTAAAATGCACATGTAGGTCAGAGAAATCCAAATTTTGTCAGGGGAGCATGCCCCCGAACCCCCCTAACTACCTCACATTTGAATACGCATGACTGTGTGGTAATGTGTGCTGGTGTGGCTAGTACAGTGCCAGGGCTGAATTTTGAGCCAGTTTGCCCCTGCATATATACAATAATACAATATCATCTGTATCAAATCATTATTACCCAGCTCCTGATGTTTTGGGCTCATCCCCTGATGTTTTTAAAACCTAGAAACACCCCTTCAAATGCATATACAATATTTGTAACTTAAATAAGTAATAATCAAATAAAGAGACAATATATTAACATTTTAAAAGTCTTACAGTTACAACCGGCCCTTTGAGGGCAGCCATAATGCAGAAGTGGCCCTCAGTGAAAATGAGTTTGACACCCCTGTCTTATAGCGAAAGACGCAAAAAGAAAAACGACGAAAACGGCCAAAAGCAAGAAACGTCCTAACTTTCAGTTCCAACGCGCTTTCTCTGTCATCACGTAAAACAAAACAAAAAACGGAGAATAGCATTGCAAATCATTTCAGTATAAGGTTAGGTACGTTAGGAAAGCTGATAACTATGTCTTACCTTATAAAATGATGCCCTTTGTATCATTTAGTCCCTGTCCAACTGTCAAAGCCAAAATAGCGCGAATTAGGCTAGTAACGGAATGATATCACGATTATTGGTGTATTGAGTAGCGCCCTCTGTTGATCAAAATAAACAACACACTGAAGTACTGTTTTGTTTTTTGTTTTTTGTTTTTTTGGAAATGCTTTACAATAAGGTCTCATTTGTTAATTTTAGTAAATTGAACCTTATTGTAAAATGTTACCTCTTTTATGGCAACAAAACAATTACAAGCAAAAGAACAACAGGCTACACTGTAGGATTACAATAGGAAATGTGCTAAAGTGTATTATATTATCTTATAAGAAGCCTATTACACTAAAGCAAGTAAATTCTTTATAGAATTCAAAATATATATCAACATCTTTCTTTTAAATAAAAAGTTTTTTTTATTTTCATTTAAAAAAAAAAAAAAATTGTCAAGGACCAGTAATAAAATAAGTATAAACTTGATATGAAAAGGGTCTGTTCTCAAAGAGTCACCTAAAAAAAATTTTTTGGCTCATGGAGAAGTTTGTGGATGAATTCATTTTAACAAAATTCCAAAAGTCTATCCAACACTTTGAAATAAACACACTGAAGAAGGCCTACTGTTCCAATTCTCAACTACTTCTTGACGTCACCTTTGGCAGGACTTTATGAATCCCTTTCTGAGCTCAGCAGTTACAGTGAAGCCTTTAATCTGATAGAGATTTGACTCTCCAGCCAAAGTCATTTTGTTGTTCTCATGGTGACGTTTAGCTATGGATGTGCATGTGCTGACTGGGTCTATGGCCACACTGCTCAAACAGACAGCTCTGTCTCACAGTCCCTGTTCCTATCACCAAAACAGAATTTTGAATTGTGGACGAATATCAAAGAAACCATGTGTCAGTCCAAATGCTTCAGGCACAGTGCACTTAAAGGTACAATGTATTGTTTTTTTATTTATTAAATGAACACAATTTAAACGAGTCAATACATCATCAATATGTCTTCTAAAACGTTTTCGTCTTAACCTGATTCATGGTTACACTGCTGCTCATAAAACATTCCCTACTAGGCTTAAGAGATATAACCAGTTTAGATGAAAATCGAGCTAACTAGCTGAAGACGTAACTCTAGCTAATACCCATTAATAGACATGGCACTTCCTTGAAAATAAATTCCAGCTCAGCGCTATAATGCTGGAACTATAATGAAATGACCCTTCACAATAGATAATGCTTTACAATGAACTCTGTTAAGGCAATTTATCAAAAACCCTCAGTTCTCACATCTCCGAAAAGCCATTCAATGTTGATTCTTGTTTTATTACGAGCTCTGTCGCGTTCTCTATCAGACTCCGATGTTGTAAGACAAAATAAACGTATAAAGTTCATACACTACATGGTTGAGTACATAGTGTATAAGTGCATAGTGTAGTGCGTCATTCGGGACGCAGGTCACACAGCTATAATCTTATTTGATCACTTGCAATTATTCAGATTTTCCTGCAGTCTGAACATAGTGTCCCTTTAAAACTTTTTAAATCTTAAACTGAGGGGGCACAAATAAGATCTGAGGGGGCAATGTCTCCTTTTGCATGTTATATCAGTGGCGTTCATGTGTTTTGAAGCGCTGGGAAGGGAAGGTGGGATCTCATGCTTTTAAAGCTAGCTTGCTATTGCTAGCCTCTCCAGAATTGCCTACTCTACCTATAAATGGTTGAATACAAATCAAGCAGGAATTTGGAGCGGTGGCACAAAGATAGATTTGTGGGAACCCGCTGTGCTTTGGTGAAGATGTGATGCATGGGCTCAGTTAATGCAATTCGTCTTTAAGGGGCTTGTTTTTGTAAAAAAAAACACCAGCTTATCATAATAAAATATATAATATTTAATTATGTAGAGATATATTTAATATATATATATATATATATATTAATATATATAAATATGGGAATCATTAGTGTGTGAATTTGAAATATTTTCATTGGTCCATTGCTTTGAGTGGATGTAATTTTGTTTTACCATGTTATGCAGTAAATTTGAATATTTCAAAAACTGTGTTTGTATATGTGTGCATATCGTTTTTGACCAATTTTGGCCTGTTTTCACACAAAGCTATCATAAGGCTTCATAAAACTTGGAATATAGCGCACAAGTCATATGAACTACTTTTATGATTCTTTTAAGGTGCTTTTGTGCACTTTGAAGCTGGAAACCTTCAGTTGTCATTCATTGTAATTGCTTGGAAAAGAGCAACCAGTACAATTCTTTAGAATTTGTTCCTATTGTGTTCCTCAGAAAAAGAAGAAGAAAAAAATGGGATCAAAATGATGACAGAATTTTCATTTTAACCCCTTATGTGTATGAGGTAAAAGAGGGACAGAATGAAACAGCCACAAGCCTGTCATCTTACTGCTGAATTTTCCAAGATAAAGAGCGTATTAGGATAATTGTGCCACATCCAAAAGTAGTTTCAGCTCTGATTATCTAAATGTAATTTAGAAATGGCATTTTAATAACAACAGTTCATGGTAAATTGACCAGCACTGTCTATTATTTGATGTAGGAGCGCCAGAGACTGTAATCTCTGTGTATGGAGCGCCATCAAGTGGCCATATTTAAAACACACACTATGCAGTAACAGAGCTGTTGAATCAGATTTCTTGTGCAAAAAATCTCTGGGCACAAGTTGATGGAGGTGTTAATAGGTCTCTGCTGCACTGTAAAGCTGTTTATTTGGGCTTTGCAGGCTCTTGTTAAGTTAGACTACATCATGGCCTTTGCTGGAAGAACAAAGTTCAATTAAGGCCAGTGTTGCTGCTCGCACAGTTCTTGCCAAAGAGACCAACATATGCATTAAGCTGCCAGTGAAAATCAACACAAGACAAGAGATGTAGCCAGAGATGAAAGAAAGAAAGTATTTTAGCACAGTTCATACAGTATATTTGCAGTTTTGTGCTTGTGGAAACCTCGGTTGTTGGATCCTAAGTTACAAAACAAATGGTTAAGTGAATATTGCAGGAGAATGACTCGACGCCTGAGAGTGTGAAAGGCAGGTCACAGACAGCTGACAAAATGTTTTTACTTTTTATGAAGTGCTCCACTCATCACCTACACTCACAATATGACAAGTTTGTCTTTATTTGTATATGTACATATGATGAAAGTGATATTTTCAATTTCATTACAATATTCATAAGTATAAATTAAAAAGAACAATTATTTACAAAGAAATACATATATTTATTATTTATAAACACAATAACACTATATTTACAGTATAAACAGTTTGTCATAAACATCAAAATGCACCGAATGATGTCTGCAGAAATTTGCATATGACAAAATCTATCGTACATAAAGTCTTCTCTCGTTTTTCTGTACAGCACGCCAATATATATCATTCACTGACTCTGTCCTCGTGTCTTTGGAGCTCAGGTAACCAAGAATGGAGTTAACAGCCCAGAGACTGACCCCTACTAGGCAGAAACAGAGATGTGGGGTTTTCCATGCCGATGTGGTGAGCTGGGTGTGGATCAAGAAGACGACAACTGCCACGGTCCCCTAAACGGATACAGATTCATACGTGCTTAAAGTCACCATGAAAAAAATAAAAAACTTTTTTTTCCCCAGAATGTTGCAGTGTTTATTATTAAAGCCCCCCTGTTGTCAATATTTGTCTGATTTCAACAAAACACCTAGCAATATATACTACACTGTACAAAATGACTTAATGTTAAAAATATGACATAATTAACCTGACTGCATTAAATTACACCAACACAGGTCATTTTAAGTTTTACATGAAGTACAAATATTTCCCTTTTTGCAGTTGTTACAATTTGCTTAATCGTGTGAAATCATCTGGGAGCAAATTTAAGTCCTAATGTTAACAAGTCAGCAATATGTTCTGACAATATGACTTACCACAGCTCGGCAGCTGAAGACTGATACTTCATTGGTTGCCGTTTGTTTCTGAGTGGTAAAAGAAACAAAGCTGTCTCCAACCATCATGGCTCCAAATGCACGTGTGAGATGAAGATTGTCCTCAGATCCACTAATCTACAATGGATTGATACACAAATGATTAATATATAATAGCACCTAGATGAACTTTGGCTTCCTAACAACATGAACTTTGTGCTATATTTGATGACATCACTGTTTTCTCCAGAGCTGCTTTACAGATTTACTGAACTCATTTCATATTTGATGAACTTTACACAGTTATTGAACGCAACTGAATTAATACTGAACTAACCTCAGCTAAATAATGTCACTATTTGCTTTAGCAAAATTGAACTCCGTTTGCATCATTATGTCCATCATTATGTTCCTGTTCATCACTGTAAAGCTGCTCTGAAACAATCTGTATTATATAAAGCGCTATATGAATAAAGGTGACTTGACTTCAATCAAACATCAATCTTCCATCAAACATAGTCCAAGGTTTTTACCTGTGACCCAAGTAGCCATCCTGGAAAAACCAACCACATGAGGCCAAAAATGAAGTTGGCAAAAAAATCCATTTGAAGGAAAAACCTCTGGGGCTTACTGAGCCGTTCAGATCGTTTCAAAGAGCCTTGCAACTGATTGTGATCCAAGATCAAAAGAATCAAACTGCTTAGAAGAAAGAACAAGAACACCGCCACATCCACCATGGAAAGCTGGAGAGTATGAGAGAACAGAAAAAAGTCAAGAGCACTGCATTTTACATTCGTCTTTAGATGCATACCATACCAAAGTGACTTATTATAATTAAATGCTAACATTAGGTTTTCATTTAACATACATGTCTACGATCTCTTCCTTGAATGCGTCCCTCTCTGCAGACTCCCAACAATGAAAGGAAAGCCTGGATAAAAAGACATTAACATTTTTTATTTAATTAATTTTGGGAAAATGTAGTTAAATGTAACAATAAATACTAAATTGATGCGCCATTATACACTACAGTTCAAAAGTTTGGGTTGCATTTGCTTAATCAGAAAAACAGTAAAAATAGTCATATTTGAAATATTATTACAATGTAAGACAATGTTTTCTATTTTAATATATTTTGAAAATATCAATTTTGAATATGAATCATTACTTCAGTCTTCAGTGTCACATGATTCTTCAAAAATTATTCTTATATGCTGATTATATGCTGACAATTACTTTTGATCAATATAATGCATCGTTGATGAATAAAAGTATTGAAACTAAGTATTAGGCCTAATTTATTAAAAAATTTAATAAAATAAAAACTACGGCTACTGACCCCAAACTTTTGAAGGCTAACGTATGAAGAATAAATTATTTGTCTGACTTTATTATAAACATAACACACCTGGCAATATATATATATAGAATTACACTGTCAAAAAAAATGTCAGGTATAAAAAAATATTATGCATTATGATGGAATTGACCTGACTGCATTAAGTTACACCAACAAAGGTACTTTTAGGTGTTAGGCTATATCAAGTACAAATATCTCATTAAGACAACAACTACTTGCATACACTTTTTGCAGTTGTTACCATTTTAAAGGGGCATCCTCCCTTAACCCTTAAAAATATATGTTGGTGTAATCTAATAATAGTCATCATACCACATATCTATATTTTTAGATTAGGCTACCTGACAAACAATATTTCTTAAACAATGAATATTGAGCTTACCACAAGCCTTGATATGGAATGAGCAGAAAGAGAAAGTGGATGGTTGTTGCTTTTAAAGAAAATGAACTTAACATTACTGGCAACCCACACACACACGAGTGAGCGCGTTACTTCAAACTGCGCGCTTCCGTCACTGACGCTTTCCTGCAACACACGAGCAATACAAAAATATTACCACCATAGTAACAATGATTTCAGCAAAGATGCACAATACGTTTCTTAATTGTAATACAATAGAACAAAAACAAATCTGGAACTTCCAAGCAGCGTAAACAGAAACTGTTCTTGTGTTTAGACAAGGAGCGTTGCGTTTTTACAACGCGTGTTAAGTAATGACGCGTCCGGTGCGTAAAGTTTCAATCAAATTGTTTTGAGTGAACTTGCCCTTATGACTTTCACTATTCATTTGTTCCAGTTTCAAAACTGCAGTTGCCTATGGTAATGGTATTTTATTGGATATTAGCTGCTATGGCATTTTAAAGAAAACAGAACGTTTGCCATTTTGCAGGCATATTCATACAAAACGATTAGTTTGCTTTCACTTATTAACATTTACAAACACATTACTGTAGCCTATATAAATAGGCTACATAATTTCACACAGCAAGTGAAGACCCACCTCTGAGGAAAAAGCCAAACTGGAACACATCCGATACGCAATGCTGAGTAGCAGTCCTACAACAAGTTCGGCTGAAATAACTTGACTTCCAATTACTTTCACCCTGGTCGTTTTCATGTTTGGTTCACAGTCCGAGTTGTGGGGTTAACAATGTTTTCAGTGCGACGAGGAACTGCATTTGTAGCCCACTGGCTTCCAAAGCCCTCACATGCCCTTACGTCAGCATGCCCTTACAAAACCTAATTATGAAACTCACTGGAGGGGTTCCTCAGTTCTCTTAAGTAACACGGTGCTGATGGCGACTTCATGTTCTTCTGGCTGCTGGGTGTTACGTAAAAATCAACGGGAATAAAAACGTGCCCGCGGAGTGCATTCAAACCAGGACATTAACAGATAAGGAAGAGTGAATTTCATTTAGATTCTAAAATATATAGCCTTTTATTAGACTGTTAAACCATAAAATATATTTTATTTTATTAAAAACAATATTTTATTTTATTTTATTGATAACTAATTACAATGTTTCCTCAGACTACTATATGGAGAAATAAGTAGTCTAAATATATAAAATCCACACATTCACAAATAAATAAATAAATAAATTATACAATGATCGATATAGGCTAGGCTATCACAGGTTTGGCCCTTCCTGATTGTGTAATGTAGGGTTAAACACCCTTATGTATCACATTTTTTGGCAACCCTTCACTCATTGGAAATCCATAAAGCTGCTTAAAGCCAAACATTCATCATATGATTTTTCCTTTAAAAAGTCTTTTTGAACATTTAAAACAAGTACCTCTTGGATAAGATCCAGTGAGAATTAGGCGAGCATGCTGGGATACTGCAGATCAAATGATCTTAATTCATTTTATTTTTTTATAATTAACAGTTAACATTCTTCTTATTATTATATCTTTTTTAAATTA
This sequence comes from Leuciscus leuciscus, assembly GCF_965113295.1. Classification (NCBI taxonomy): domain Eukaryota; kingdom Metazoa; phylum Chordata; class Actinopteri; order Cypriniformes; family Leuciscidae; genus Leuciscus; species Leuciscus leuciscus. The sequence continues at coordinate 7,658,416 of NC_138737.1, forward strand.
AACTTGACTTTAAAATGTAACACTATTATATTATTATAATGGTTGTGGCTAAATCTGCCATTCATTGATGAGGTCAGTTTCAGAGATTGAGAAAGGGTAGTTTCTTTTTGTTTGAAAAATATGCCTCCTAAAAAACCTGATCTATTTAATTATTTGGGAAAGAAGAATAGACAAACAAAAAATAACAAACAAATAAAATCATAATAAGAATCAATAAGAAACAAAGAATAATTGTTGTGCATAGCTAAAGTATTAACTTCAGTGATAATCAAATAATATTAACAACAAAAATCTTTATTCATATATCAGCACATGACCAAGGCCAGTAGAATTGACAGAATATGTATATATAGAATGATGCATAAATATGTATATATATATACAGTGGTTAAATTGGGCCGGGGCTCTCCGGGGCTCAGCCCCGGCACATAAGCGTGCTCGTTTGTGTCCTGATGCCTGTTTGCAGTCAGTTGCCTACTGGAAATTATGTCACATAAAATTTGGTGAAAGTGATGCTTTTGAAAACATATTTCTGACAATAAATGAAATATTTTTGAAATGGCATGTCTATTTTGTCTCGGCGGAGCTGAGATGAGAACAATCGGAACACGGCCGTTTTCTTGTTCAGCTGCTTAATCTCGTTGTCAGTCGACCATGATTGATCTGGTTGATCATGTAAGACTCAATTTCTCCATTTCTTTGCACAAAACTCTCCAGAAAGTGCCATTTAATGGTTTATTTTTCTAAACAAAATTCAAGGGGGGCATACCCCCGGACCCCCCTAGGGACAGACTTGCTCAAGTCTAGCTGTGGTCCACACCCATCGGATGAACTCATGCTTTCTTTCTGAACTTCTCTGTATCATTGTACCTTTGTTCCTGGACAAACACATTTTGTGCAATATAGGTTTTGTTTGGTCACACTGATAGAAACAAATGCGGAAGAGTGAAAGGGAAGTCCAGCGTCCAGTCACATGATCTTATATAGACACTGAGAAGATGGTAGAAATTTAATCTTTATAGTAATATACATACATATACACACTTTTTAAGATAAATTAATGTATTTACATCATGGATCATTCAGACAGATAAACATAACAGTTACACACATATTGAACTGTCTAACAACAATGTAATTTGAATTGTCTTACAACAATGTTTGTGTGTGTGTGTGTGTGTTGTAAGACAATGCAATATATACATTTACATTATTTGTTATAAAAATAGCATTTGGGCATTTTAAGGATCAATAATGGTGAAGGTTCGGCCAGTCCTGAAATAGTTCTCAATTTCCTCCAGACTTCGGCCTTTAGTTTCTGGCACACATTTAGCAGTGAAAATTATATTCACTACAGAGACGACAGAGAAGAACAGGAAAGGTGCAAAAAGTCCATAGGCTTCCTATATGAAAAGATGTGAAAAGTTTGCCTTTTACAGTTATACTGTTAAAAATGTTAAATCACATAAGAAACATGGAACCGTGCATAATATGAGTAAATTATCAAAACCAGCTTGTATTATCTTTTAATGACCTTGAACAACGATGTTAAGTTCAGATATGTATCAGATAAAAGAATGAAGATTAAAAATATATCTTCATTTCCAGTGTAAAAATATATTTATCTCACCACCACATGCATGAAGAGTTGCGTCAGAACAAAGGCCGTGATCCAGCTAACACCAACACACAAACCAGATGCTACACCACGCGCACCCAAGGGTAAGATCTCTGACATTAGTAGCCATGTGATTGGTCCCCAACCCATAGCATAACCTGCATGGCAAAGTAATCAGTAATGTTATGCTTCATGGTATTCTACATGAGGAAATAGAACTAGAACTAATTCTATGGGCCAATTCACACTGCAGCAACATATGCCAAACAAATTTACCACCAGATTACAGTGCGTCACTCACTTCTCAAACATTTCATGACCCGACAAATGAACGTTCAATCGGCAAAAACAAGCGGTGACCAAATCGACACGGTTAAATCAGACAAAACCCGATGAAGTGTCTGTTGCTGTTGGTTGGCATCTGTCGGTTCACTGTGAATTGGCTTTAAAAGTAAGAACTTCTAATTCTGAAAATGATGTAACCCAGTCCCATTGCCAAAACGACGGCTTCCCTGTAAGTCCCTTTTAAGCCATTTCAAAATAATAATGTTAAGCTATAACAACTAAAGTGTCATAATAATCAACAAGTTCAAACAAAAAGATTCTACAGTGAGTAAAAGCAAACTGTACATGAACAAACAACCTGAAACTAAGCAAACTCACCAAATATGATGACCATAGTGCTAATGAGAGGAATTAGAGTCATTGGATCGAAGGCAGGGCCCGTTGAGCCTCCGTAGGCGCTCTTCAAACCCTCTGTTAAGGTAAGATTGCCATGGCTGCATGGTGTTTTGTGGGTGTACATGGTCATTGAAAGCATGGCTATATACATCAAAAATCCTAAAGGAAGAAAATAAGATATTTTAATCAGTGGTCTGTTTCTAATGAATTAAATTTACCAAGTATAATACTTTATTTTATTCTACACAAACCTGAAGTGAAGAGCAAAGCTTTTCGACCTGCTTTGTCCATCAAACTCGCTGCAATAGCGACAGAGATCAATCTTACAGCTCCCACTAATGCGGCATCATATTTCGGTTTCTGAATGACAATTTTGTTTTAAACTTTTTGGTGTGTGTAAATGTGCTTGTATGTTTTTTTTTTGTTTGTTTCATGGTTTCATGGTTTTTTTTCTCATGGTAATAAATAGGTAAATATACTCTATGTGACATACCAGTGATATAGCTGTCAGGTGGAAGATGGGCTCCAGATATACCAGAATTGGGGTTATACCAGTCATCTGCTGCAGAAATCTCATGAAGACTGAGATTAGGATTGGTTTATAGTATAACGGGGTTTTAAGATCACTCCATTGTGCGCCCTGTTGGTGAAAAGATGGAAGTCATTTAAAAAAAACAATTTCTATAATGCATGACCCTTTCCAAAAAAATTGAATTTAATGGAAACGTTTATTTACTGTATTTCCATAATTCCATTCAAAACGTTAAACTTCCATAGATTACAGATTCAGGGCCCACAACTTAAACGATTTCAAGTATTTAGTAGTTTATTTGTACATAACTTGGGCTTCCAGCTCATAAAACCCACGAAAACAGGATTTCAAAAAATTTGAATATTACATGAAATCACACAGTAATTACACAGTGATACCATGGTCATTGAACCAGGTTTTGGTTCTTTTGGCAGTGTGGGCAGGTGCAAATCCTGCTGGAAAATGAAGTCAGCATCTCCATAAAGCTTGTCTGCTGAAGGAAGCATGAAGTGCTCTGAAAATGTCCTGGTAGACGGCTGCGTTGACTCTGGATTTAATAAAGCACAGTGGACCAAAGTCCTCTTTTCTGATGAGAGCAAATTTTGCATCTCATTTGGAAACCAAGGTCCCAGAGTCTGGAGGAAGAATGGAGAGGCACACAATCCAAGATGCTTGAAGTCCAGTGTGAAGTTTCCACAGTCTGTGTTGGTTTGGGGAGCCATGTCATCGGCTGGTGTTGGTCCACTGTGCTGTCCACTCAACGCAGCCGTCTACCAGGACATTTTCAGAGCACTTCATGCTTCCGTTTTGAATAAACTTTTCCATGATATTCTAATTTTTTGGAAAGGATCTGTATATATATATATATATATATATATATATATATATATATATATATATATTTTTTTTTTTACAAGAATAAGTTTTAAATCAAACAATAATTGTCAGACCCCCTTTGAAGAACATTAAATATTTCAATTCAATCATACAATTTGCACTTTTTGAGATAACATGGTTTGGCTTAAATTCAAATGCATCAAACATTTAAGCAGCTTTTATACCTTAAAGGATTAGTTCACTTCAGAATAAAAATTCCCTGATAATTTACTCACCCCCACGTCATCCAAGATGTTCATGTCTTTCTTTCTTCAGTCGAAAAGAAATTAAGGTTTTTGAGGAAAACATTCCAGGATTTTTGCATGAAGTGGACTTCAATGGGGTCCAACGGTTTGAAGGTCCAAATTGCAGTTTCAATGCAGCTTCAAAGGGCTCTACACGATCCCAGCCGAGGAATAAGGGTCTTTTCTAGCGAATCGATCGGTCATTTTCACACACAAAAAAAGTAATATATACTTTTTAACCACAAAGTAATCACTTTGAAAGGTCACGCGTGGCATAAGCGGAAGTACCGACCTAGTGTTTACAAAGCTAACGTGCAAAGACTAATTCAAACGCAATTTACAAAAAAAAATTAAAAATAAAAGGTAAAACAACAATGTCGGACGATTTTGAAGTTGGAGGAGAAAATGAGATAGAGTTTTTCGCCTTACCCTACCTTTTTGGACCAGAAACCGGAACACGCGTGACCTTTCAATGTGATTACGTAATGTGTGGCACATCGCAGAGCTAGTGCCAGATGAGCATTTTTGGTTAAAAATATATATATATATAAAAAAAATTATAATTCAACCTTCAGATCGTTGTACCCCATTGAAGTCCACTATATGGAGAATAATCCTGGAATGTTTTCCTCAAAAATCTTAATTTCTTTTCGACTGAAGAAAGAAAGACATGAACATCTTGGATGACGTGGGGGTGAGTAAATTATCAGGAAATTTTAATTCTGAAGTGAACTAATCCTTTAAACTGACTGATTATTGAAGTTTGTGATTAAACAAATGGAACAATATGAATGACCCCATCCTCCCTAATTAATTATATTTGCATGGCCTTTTCTTTTATGGCAAAACCGCCCTGATAACATGATGTAATCCACTGCAATGTGTGCTTTACCTTAGAGTTGATACTGCGCTCGATCTTACTGAACTCAGTCAAGTAATCAGAATTGGGGCCCCTGAGCCATTCTAACGATTTAACTGCTTTTGCTCTGTTCCCTTTCATCGTGAGATAGCGTGGGGAGGTTGGCATGAAGCAAAGCAAAATCATCATGATAATCACAGGGACCTCCCCAGCCACAGCCAGCCATCTCCACGGCAAAATCAAGCCTGGAGAGAGACCATAAAACAGCATCATTCACAAAGGATGTACAGGACAGTGCTAGGAAATTCTTGAAAGTGTTGGAGAAAGTGTGTTTCATCATACAGCCAAAACAACCTGAGAAATATGAGCTCTCTTACCAAGAGCGTAGAGTGCTAGACTTCCAAAGACAGCAGTGATCTGAGGACATGAACCCAGCGCACCCCTCACAGATGGGTGTGAAATCTCTGACACATACACCTGTTTGAAAAAAACATCAGCTGATGTCAATGAGACCCATTAGACATTTCATTTATTAAAATTCCATTTGTTATAGTTAAACTCTAATGTCTTTTAATATTTAAAAGGGTCATGACATGGATTTTTTTAAATTATTTTTATATGTTCCTTGAGGTTCACTTATAATGTTAATAATAGATTTTTAGAAAATAGATTATTTCCAGCCCTCATTCTGACCCTCTGTTTGAAATTATCTGTTTTTAAGGGGCGGCTCTTTTAAGGTTTGTCAGTTAACGGCTACTGTTATGATTGGCTAACGTCATTGCATCTAGGAAACAGGACAGGAAACTATTTCACGCAAGTAAGTGTTTTGAAACATTATCCATATAAAACTGTCATTTACTGACAGAGCATTATGAAATTATTTACTTACGATTTGTGATGCAGCTTCTATCAGATCCAGTAGAGTTGGCTGCTTAATCTTTCAACAAAAGTGCCTTTTGCAAACTCCATTACGGTGTGCCTCGTTTACAAAACAATCTGCAGTCAAACGCTCTGAACGCTTTGCTAGTCCAACGACGGGAAAAATGGTTGGCGCACCCGGATGGTCTAAAAGGGTTGTCCTGCTTGTGCGCAACGCTAAAGCGCGCGAGCAGACCATCTACGGGACAAAGTGTACGCGTGTTGTGGACCCGCCTTAAGGCCAATTTATACTTCTGCGTCGGGTTCGCGTAGAAGGTACGGCGTAGCATACGCATTGACGTGTACCATACGTCGTACCCTTCGCCGTACCCTGACGCGCACCTCCCCAAAAATGTAACTACGCGTCGCGGCGACGCGGACCGCAAGATCTGTGATTGGTCGGCTGGATAGCATCGCGTTTCCTCCTACGCATTTCCGGAATGATCTTCTGCACTCTGCAACGCCCGCCCGCCATTTTTAAATTCCGAAGATCAGTGAAGAGCCATGGAAACAGACCAAGTGACCGAGAGATTGCTTGAAGAAGTGCGGAAATACAGCCATCTGTATGACTCCTTCAGTCGCCATTTGCTCGTAGAAACCTAAACTCAAAACAGCCGCGAGGAATGTAAACACAGTGGAACTGGAACATTAAAACCCACCCGCGCCAACTAGCGTTTCGGCGGTGTAACTGCAGAGCAACACAGACATTCGCAGAAGTATAAATGCTCACGACGGCGTCGCCTACGACGTACACTACGGCGTACACTCGACGCAGAAGTATAAATTGGCCTTTAAGGCCAATTTATACTTCTGCGTCGGGTTCGCGTAGAAGGTACGGCGTAGCATACGCATTGACGTGTACCATACGTCGTACCCTTCGCCGTACCCTGACGCGCACCTCCTCAAAAATGTAACTACGCGTCGCGGCGACGCGGACCGCAAGATCTGTGATTGGTCGGCTGGATAGCATCGCGTTTCCTCCTACGCATTTCCGGAAGGATCTTCTGCACTCTGCATCGCCCGCCCGCCATTTTTAAATTCCGAAGATCAGTGAAGAGCCATGGAAATAGACCAAGTGACCGAGAGATTGCTTGAAGAAGTGCGGAAATACAGCCATCTGTATGACTCCTGTCCTTCAGTCGCCATTGCTCGTAGAAACCTAAACTCAAAACAGCCGCGAGGAATGTAAACACAGTGGAACTGGAACATTAAAACCCACCCGCGCCAACTAGCGTTTCGGCGGTGTAACTGCAGAGCAACACAGACATTCGCAGAAGTATAAATGCTCACGACGGCGTCGCCTACGTGCGTAGCCTACGACGTACACTACGGCGTACACTCGACGCAGAAGTATAAATTGGCCTTTAGGCGCACATTACTAACGCGCTCTTTAAATAACAAAAAACATATTGCGCCATTGACTTTAGACCAGGTTTTTGTTGGTCAATGGCGCAGTCTATTTCGGTTGCCTCAAAATAGCAATGAACCAACAATGCACCAGAACACACCTCGTTTTCAGACCAGCATGGGCGAACAAATGGGCGCAAATGCATTTGCTAGTTAAACAACGTGGTGCAGGATGTGAAAATGATAACTGCGTCGGGCTGAAACTAGTATAAAACACTTGCGTTGCGCCTGGCGCTGCATTGGCGCAAAATGTATGATAGGACCCATAATCCTCCGACACAATCTGGGAAACCATTAAAAATAAACCATACACTTGTTTATGACTCTGAGGTCCTTTTGAAGTCTGTACAGAGACGCAAACAAACTTTTTACACAGGATGCGTCAAAGCGAACGTTCTTTCACTCTTCCATTTGTCCTGTTGTCAGCACACTCAAGTGCCTGGACAATATCAGAAACTGAATGTGCATCTGTGAACTGTATCCAGTGTAGACAGAGTCAGTGATTATATTGGGTTCTATTTGCTTTTGTCGTGGGGTGACGTGACGTTTATATCCAGTGTCGGCAAACGACTGGACGCCAGTGGATGGGGCCTATGGTGCGATGATGTATAACTATTCATTGATGTCTTGCTCTGGAGGCAGTCATGTGCAAATGTATTTGCCCGTTTTACATCACAAATCCCACAATATCCAAACGAGACATTTTTGGATCTGTTTTTAATAAATGCTTTGATTATAATGAGGAGGTAATTTTAAGCTAAGAAACTTGCAGGATGTTACACAGACGTCTTATGTGTCAAAAGATCAAAGCAAATTTTATATGTCATGTCATGACCCCTTTAATAACATGTGGTCATACAAAAATCCAATCAGTAAGCTGTCTCTACAACCAATTCATTAAAAAGCCATTTATTTGTGAATCAATGGTTGCACTGTGTTTTTGAGTGAAGCCAGCAGACATGTTAAATATTTAATGTCTGGGTATTATTTCTTGCCACCCAGTGTTTTTATCTCATCAGATTCAAATCAGACTGCAAACTTACTAAAAAACACAAAAATACAATAAAATTTTACCGTGGCACTGTAGATTTATAGAGGTGTGTTCATCAATCGATAAACAAGATGGACTAAAACAGATAACTTACAGGAATGGAGCCAGAGGTGATTCCACCAGCGATGCCAGTCAGAAATCTGCCCCATAATAACATCCAGAAATTTTGTGCGGCCCCCATCATAAGGAGACCTGCAACAGATGGTACTCCAGACAACATGATGCTCATCTTTCTCCCAACTCGGTCATTGAGCACCATGACACTAAGACCCCCTAAGGCTGCTCCAAGGGTGAAAATTGACTAAACGAAAGAAGAGAAACTAGCTAGACAGGATTCTGTATTCTCTGTATGTACCTGAAAACATCTTCTATACATAAATGATCTTACACCAAACCATGATATCTGATGGACGTCCATTTGGAGCCGAGGGTCATCACCCTTTTGAAGCTGGGGGATGACAGGGGATGGGAACACTAAGGCAAATCCAAAATTTAAATTGCCCAAAACAGCTGAAAACACAGCAAGGTAGAGCCTTCCATGTCTGAAAAGTACAAACAATCAAATTAATACAATACATAATACATTTTTTTTAAACAATATATACAATAAAGGAAAACAAAACAAAACAAAAAGAGTCACCTAATTTGGGTTGGGGTTTTTCTTATTAATGTGGTGGTTTCATCCGGACAGTCTGCCATCTCTCCTCCGTGTCACTCTGCAGACTGAATCGCTTTAATTTTCGAATGGGTATTACTGAGTAAGTAAGTGAAAGCAAAAGCATATTTTGCAATCCTGGGATTTCTTTAGGTAGAGAGTGGACAAAGAATTAAGGAAGCAAACGTCAGAACTTCCTCTCAACAAAGATAAGAGTACAGTGTTACGCAAACAGAACTTTCCCAGCAGCACCCACAAGGTCATTCAGAAAGAGAAGCTTCAATTTAGACCAATTAGGCGCCAGAACCTGCTACCGTCAGATTTCATATGATTGGTGTCATCACGGCCGGATGAAAACGCTAAATTTTCCAAATTGACAGAGTGTGTTAAAGATATAAAAGATTGGATGACGCGTAATTTTCTTTTATTAAATCCAGACAAGACAGAGGTAATACTTATCGGTTCAAAAAACCGCCCACAAAACCTCGCACAATACAACTTTAACATCATAGGATGTCCTGTTACTTTATCCTCTACAGTAAAAGACCTGGGTGTTATACTCGATTGCAACCTGTCTTTTGAAAATCATATTTCATATGTTACAAAAACAGCCTTTTTCCACCTTAGAAACATTGCTAAGCTACGTAATATGCTATCAGTTTCTGATGCAGAAAAGTTAGTTCATGCATTCATGACCTCGAGACTGGATTACTGTAATGCTTTATTAGCTGGTTGTCCTGCATCCTCCATAAACAAGCTACAGTTAGTCCAAAATGCCGCCGCTAGAGTTCTTACGAGATCAAGAAAATATGATCATATAACACCGATTTTATCATCACTGCATTGGTTACCTATAAAGTTCCGTATTAATTACAAGGTATTGCTACTGACTTATAAAGCCCTAAACGGCTTAGCTCCAGTCTATTTAACGGATCTTCTATCACCCTATAATCCATCGCGCTCTTTAAGATCACTAAATTCAAGGCTTTTGGTCATACCTAGGATATCCAGAACCACCAAAGGAGGGAGAGCATTTTCACATTTGGCTCCAAAACTCTGGAATAGTCTTCCTGATACTGTTCGTTGCTCAGACTCGCTCTCCCAGTTTAAAACTAGATTAAAGTCGCATCTCTTCAGCCAGGCATTCATATAATCCTACAGATCAAACTACAATCCGTCCTCTAGCTCATAAATGCCAGAGGAGAACTGGCCCCCGACTGAGCCTGGGTTCTCCCAAGGTTTTTTTTCTCCATTAGGTCACCTGATGGAGTTTTAGGACACCATTAGGTCACTTGATGGAGTTTTTCGGTTCCTTGCCACTGTTGCCTTTGGCTTGCTCAGTTGGGGATATTTTGGGGATATTTAATCTAATTTTATCAATCAATAAATTCCACTTGAAACAAACTTTGTTGTATTATTTTAATTTAATACTGTGAAGCTGCTTTGATACAATCTGTATTGTGAAAAGCGCTATACAAATAAACTTGACTTGACTTGACTTGGTGTAGCGATGTGGATTTTGATTCATCTTAGTGACTCGAATGATTCATTAAAACTTTTTAAAAAATTCATTAATATATGTATATTTTTAAATTCATTAAAAATAAAAATCATTCTGACGACCGCAGTAAGTCTTATTAATCCTACAAAAAATGTGTGTGTCTGCCACTACAAAAGAAACTCTGAGTTTCACTTTCCTCACATATGACAACAAATCAGACGTAACGCAACCTTTCTCTAAATTGCTGTGAACAAGATTGACTACATGATAAACTGATTGATATAGACCTCATTCCTCGTTCCCAGTACTTTAATTCTTAAGTTTGTATAGTTTATTTACTTATTTTAGGCCTACTTATTTTATAATTTATTATTCATAAACATGCTTATCTTGTCGACCTAATAGAATCAGTAAAGTTTAACAAATTCAAACAATTATGCATTGACATTAACCCCATTTTCTTTGCCTTTTTCTCCTTTTTTGTTTTAAGTAACATTTTATGAAATAATGTGAAGAAACAGAACATGAATTCAAAAGGGAATTAATCCCATCCACTCCTCGGGTCATTTTGACCCCAAATTTATTTTCGTTCGATTTTTAGAAATTGAATGTTCACTGGAGTGGTCCAAGACATTGGGAGATTTGTCACACTTGAACCTGGAATACACAAAAATAATTTGAGTGGATTCGAGGAGTTTATGTGGTTGTAATAAAAATAGTAGGCTAACAAATTCTTCGCAGGTCATTTTGAATGACCCCCAATGAATGGGAAATGGGGAAAATGGGGAATTTTCTTTTAATTTGTCAAAAATATATAAAAAATCTGCTACAATCCAGAACAAACACACACACAAATGAAGGCATGAAAACACACACGGTCACACACACACACACACACACACACACACACACACACACACACACACACACACAATTCCCATTAAAATTACGTGCATGGGCAAATAAAAATGAATCAGTCACAACTGCAGTGTATGAAATGGTTACATTTGAACACATTTACAATCCAGAACAACACCAAATAACAAAATATCTCCAAAAATTGCTTTAAAAAAAAAACATGTAGGCTAAGCTTTCTGGACAAAAGAACATTTATATGGAGGGAAGGATTTGTTAAACGTTTTTTTTTTTTTATATGTGGAATATATTTTTTCTGCCTACTTTCACTAACACATTTTATTTTTACCACACAGCAACCTTCCCGCTTCCACTGGTTGCTAAGGTTACCTAAACTGTCGATCACAAACCTCCAGCTGCTTCTAGCCAATCCTAGCGCAGAAGGCGGGACTTGTGGGTAGAAAAAAAAACACGCAAGTCGGACGTCCCCCGCGCACGCGCCCTGTACTCTCTCCCTTTATGTCTCGCGCTGTGGCCGCCTCCCGGTTTTGAGCAACACGGAACAACAAATGTAAAAAATTCAAACACAAACACTGTTTTTAGTTCACACACGCCCGTCTACCTGACTATTCCCATCGTCCCATAAATGAGACATGGCGGCGACCTTCGGCAAGATCGTCGTGGGGATTTTTGTGGAGATAAAGCGCAGCGATGGTGAGTTAATATTTGGGTCGCTTGTAACCGTCCGTTAAAGTCGTTTCCCCGGTTCGGCTAACGGATGCTAACGTTACCTCACAAATACACACGGCAGAAACGACAGTTTAGGTGGTTGAGCCTGGTATAAATCGATATATGGCGCTGAGTTTGGTCTGTTGCTGCTGGTTGCCGGGTAGTTAACGAGCTTGTGTCAATCAACAGTGCAACTGTCGGTTGACGTTAGCCACCTGCTAAACCGGGTGGAGTTTGTTTAGTTATTCGTAATGTGTGCGATTGTATTTGATTTGAGCTCAACAACATCCATGTCTTATATTGGTAGGGAATATAATCATGGAAGTCCTGGTGATTCTGGATTTAAGTGGGTTAGCCATCTTAGGTCATTTGCAAATGAATGAATGTTTTGTTTTACAGATTGGGTGTAAATAAGTGTGGAGAGAGGGAGGTTGCTGGGTTTACTCAAACCAGCTGGTTTAGCTTGGTAGTTTTGAGCCTTAAACTCACTGTAAGTTTTGATTCAGCTAACTTAAGTTCACATCAGTCACTCATTTGAAGTTATGATGACATCTGAGAGTTTACATATTCATAATAATATGGACAGATGACTCAGTAATGTCATGATTTGAAGATGACAAGCAAGTTCCCTAAAAGTTATGTAATGTGGGCTCAGAGATTGATCTCATCCTAATGGCCAAAAGAAATGCTGACAGCAGAAGCTTGGGACTGGTTGCATTATATAGACAGACAGATGATTAGTGACTGATTATTATATATATATATATATATATATATATATATATATATATATATATATACACATACATACATATACATATATTACCAATATTCACAGTTCAATCACTCATAAATAGTACCAAATAAAGACTTTTGCATGTGAAGAAGCCTATTTAATTTATTGTTTGGATAACTAATCAACTTTTTAAAGAACAGCAATTTATTTTAAGGTTAAAAATGTGTCCAAAGACAGATGAAAATTTTTTTCCCCTTTACAACTTTGCATAGATAACAATGATAGTAATAATACTACTGTTACTTTATTCTTGTTGTTAAATAATACAATTCCATTGTAGTTAATTTAATGTTGTGTCAAAACCAAACACGCATTGTTCTGAATATTTTTTATGGACACTTACAAATAATCTGTATCTTATTGGTCATAAAAAGACAATACATTTAAGATGTTTAATTAAGATTAAGACAGTAAATCTGCAATGACAATCAAATTATTTTCTGCTGATGTCTTAGTACAGAAATGTAGATTTAGTAAAAACTAGTGTAGTTTGTGTCTTGTGAGCATTCAGTGGCATTTCATTGGTATTAGCATCAATACAATGTTTAAGACTGTCAGAACAGATTATGATTTTATCTCTTTGAGAAGGCTGTGTTATATTTAACTTCAGTTTGCATCAAAGAAACGAATGAGCCTGGATCTGTTGACGTGTTAAACAAACCACTCCTGTCTCTTTGGGAAGTTTTGTGTATTGCGTAATAGAGATGACTGTTGACTCTGAAGACGAGCAGTGCTTGTGACATTTTAAACAGAGGAGGTCTCTTGTGCCTTTTACTTAAAGCAGGGTCTTGACTTTTTACTTTTGGCCTGATGTTGCATGCTGGGGTTTTAAATAGCTTGTTTTATGGCAGGATAATATGTGCTTTTTCCTGCTGATGCCGCTGTTGAATAATTGCAGGGATGGAGACGTGCGAGTAGGAATAGCTCTGCTGAATAATAGATACGGAAACATGGCTGTTTGTTTTCGGTGATGCTAGACTTTTCAGTAGTTGATAAGCACAACTTCTGATGCAGGTTTTTGCGTTCATGACCTCTTCAAGATCCACTCAAACTTGTTTAAAATTTCAAAACATATGAATGAATATTTTTCATTTGTCTTTCTCACTTAGAGCTGTTGGATTTCTTACAGGGCGAATACACCAGGCCATGGTGACCTCTTTGAATGAAGATAATGACAGTGTTACTGTGGAATGGATAGAAAATGGAGACACCAAAGGGAAAGAGGTAAGTCTAGTAGCCTCTCAGCTGCCTTTGTTATTAATTATGGATGGAACAACATTCTGGTGTTGTTAGGGTGCAGTATGCCCTCAGTCAGTGGACACGTGCCGTGTTCCTTTTAAATATGAATTCTGCAATCATACCCTGGCTGGCCTGTACCTTTTTTAATATTAGGACATTCTGTATGCTTTGGTATGAGCAGTGTTATTTTAGTTTAGAGATGCTTTTATAGTCTTTATTTCTATTTTGAATCAGTTTTTGTTTTTTTATTTTCCATTTTAGTTAAAAATTTAGTTATTTTTGAAGTTGAAGTTTATTTTAGTTAACATTTTTTTTATTTCAAAATGTTTTTTAGGGTTTTAGTTAACTACAATAACCCTGTTTTGGATATAAGTTTTTTTATTGTAATTTTAACTTTCTTTTTTTTTTGTAACAGATTGATTTGGAGTGCATATTCTCACTAAATCCAGATGTTGCTGCAGAGGAAGAGATTTCCTTGAGCCCTGTTACACCACCGCCTCCTACACCCAGCTCCGTGAAAGTCAACAAAATCCCTAAGGTTTGTACAAGATCACAGTTAAATGTTGAGTTTGCACTCTAATTGTTCGCATCTTTTGAACCTTTTTGTACGCTTTTGTTTGTGTGCAGAATCGTAGAACTATTGCACCGGGAAGAAGTGAAATCCCATCCAGAGACAACAGAGGTATATTTAGTCTTATATGACTCATGATTAGGGCTGCGCAATAAATCAGAATAATTTCTGAATTGCATTGATTTAATTAAATTTAATTAAATTTAAATTGATTTAATTAAATATGTAGTGTGCACTGCACGTGCTGGGTGCTTCAAAATGAAGGGGTGACACATGCATGTGTCAGGCTCAGTGTGCTCAGTCTGAGGCTGTGTAGTTTTCATAGATTGCACACTCCACAAGCACTTAATCTTGACAGGGGTACTCTTGTATAACAGAATTATAATATTCAGAGCTATAATTATTCTTTGAACCTTTAGACAAAATATTTAAAAAAATCGAGATAAATAAAGTTTGCATTTGTTTTTTGTTAAGTAATATTTGATGCATCAGACTTTTATAGAAAAGAATATGGAGCCAGAGGTGGACAAAGTACACAACTTCCTTACTTGAGTGAAAGTACAGATACTACTGGTCAAATATTACTCCGTTACAAGTAAAAGTTGTAAAGACTGATTTTTACTTAAGTAAAAGTACAGAAGTACTTGTTTTTAAAAGTACTTAAGTATCAAAAGTAAAAAGTAAATGTCAATGCTTTGTTTTATTATTGTTGCACTGTTGTATGTAATACTTACAGTACCTTATAGGGATGGGGCCGATCCGATCCAGTATCGGTATCGGGACCGATACCAGCGTAATTCACGTATCGGATTTTCCCGATCCAACCTGCGGAGATATCCGATATCCTTGAGTCATGTCTGCGCTTTAACGTTGTCTGCTGAAATGACTCCAAAAGTGATTCCCGCCGGCTAGTCTGCTAGCTGGCTGCAAACTGCGGAATGGATTTCCTGAATGGAGGCGCGGCTCAATGAGACAGAGTTATGAGACACGCCACCGCTCAGGAAATCCATTCCGCAGTTTGCGGCCGCTGTGTGGAAATTCTTCACACTGGAAACACCGCAGAGCAAGACAGCAAAATGCAATGTTTGCAAAGCCGTAATTCAGAGCTCGTTGAAGCTCCCTCGCGTCGTACAACACAACGAATGCAATCAAACATTTAAAAAAGCACCACGTTACTGTGCGTTCACACCAAACGCGAATAGCGCGTCAAATTCGCGTCTGCCGCGTCTAGTTGGACGCTTGAATATTTTGAATCCATTCGCGCGCCCAGAGCGAAATTGACGCTCGTAAAAAGCAAAAGTTTGAAGCGAAATTGACGCGCGTCTGAGGCGAAATCCGCTTGTCTGTTTGCACATGGCTGATGTTGATCGAGCATTCATCGATAGAGTTACAGCATCGGAGCGAGGATCACCCTTTAGATAGTGTGTGTGTGTGTGTAAGATGTTTACACTTGCACTTTTCTTATATTTCAAGACTCAAGTATTTGACATTTTGGGAATGTAATAAATATTGACATGACCTACAGTTGCATATTTGTTTTCAGAATGGGATTTTTCCTGTTAACAGGATTTACTGTTTTTCTGACTTCCTTTTCTGACCTTATACTTACCATACATGCATAAATATGTAGGCCTACATATCATACTTGCCTGTTGAGAGGAGTTTATTTCAGCATCATATAAAATAAACAATAATGATAATAATAATATTAAAGCAAACACAGCTCTGGTATCGGAATAGTATCGGTATCGGCCGATATCCAAATTCAGGTATCGGGATCGGATCGGAAGTGAAAAAATGTGGATCGGTGCATCCCTAGTACCTTATGCTGTTGAATCTATGCCTGCCTACCCTCATATCAATATCACATGTATTTCTAGAACACCGTTCCAGTAGTGGGATTGAATGTGAGATTGAATAAGTCACTCAATAACGTCCACAATGGTTTCGGACACCCAAATGGCTGTTCCCTCAAATAGTGCCCTATTTAAAGTTTTTTGGCTTTTAGTATGAATATGTTAGCCTTACTGTTATCTATAAGCTAGTGTGCTCCAAAACAATGACAAAATTTGCATTTAGAAGACCAAACCCAACGTTGAAAATGAAAATCGTGTTGACGTCAGAAACCAACATCAGTCGTGTTCTAACGTCAACCTGACTTTCATTTCCAACCAAAATGCAACCAAAATCATTCCCTGACTGACGTTACTACTTTCTACTCGAGGACCTTGACAGAAATGTAGTGGAGTAAAAAGTATGATATTTGTCTTTCAGATGTAGTGAAGTTAAAGTAAAAAGTTTCCAGAAATAATAATACTCAAGTAAAGTACAGATACTCAAAAAGTGTACTTAAGTACAGTACTCAAGTAAATGTACTTTGTTACTGTCCACTTCTGTATGGAGCCCACACTTCAGTTTTATTTAGAGGCCCTGAAATATACAATTTGGTGCAGTTGTTGACATGGGCAAATAGGAAGATGAAATTCTGACTTTTAATGTAAATTAATGTGATCTTTATAACAATATAGCAGACTACTACATAAAATGCATATACATTTGTAGTGACCTTATTTTTTCCAATAATATGTCTTAGTAAGATTTTAAGTTTTTATTGTGGGGGATAAAACATACAATGCGATGCACCTGCTGTGCACAATAGGTTTTTCAGCAAAGTTTTAATCATGTTGAGAATTAGGGTGACCACAGTCTCGAAATTGGGAGCTTACAATACAACAATAGCTAATATAATACTAAAAATGTGATTTGCTGTTTACAAATCTATTTTCGCAGCCGTCATGTTCTAGCTAGAACGGGAAAAATCCCTGCCAACGCATACGTAGATAAGTATTTTTCTGCTGATGTTGACTGGACGGCATGACTGGACTGTCGTTAAATACAGCTACACCAGCCGGGACTTCATCTAGACACATTCTGGATAAGAAAATCAAACCTGCCAGATCCCCCCCAAAAAAAAAAATTAAAAATGCATTGAATCCGTTAAAAATGCATTTAATGTTTGCATCTAGGCTAATAAAGGAAAATAAACTAGACGCTATGAGGAAATTAATTTTTTATAAAATGTGATTTTTTTTTTACCTAATAATGTAAATCAATATTTACATAGTATAAAGGCCCGTTCACATCAAGAACAATAACTGTAGAGATAACGATAACAATATTAGTGTCTACACCAGCAAACGATAATGTTCTGTTTATTATAAGTGCACGCTCAGTTTTGTCGTCTGCCGCTTTAAATGCTCAAGCTCTTTAAAGTAGGATGGATTCTGATTGGCAGTCATTGTTTTTGTGTTCTCTGTGGCATTATCGTTATGGTTGTGGTCTGGACTCTGCTATTCTTATATATTTTGAATGATTTTTAGAACTGTATCTTTATTTTTATAGTTTTCACTCTTGGTTTGAACGGTTTTTAATAGTAGAAAATGTATGTTTCACTCCCGTGTTCCACATTGTCCCATAAAATCACATCTAGTGTCCTGCTACAGAGCAATAACCAGGTGGTCACCCCATTAGCTGTAGAAATATGATATGGCAGGCTTTATAGGGTTAAAGTCGGCATGAAATTAACATTCACCCTATCTGTTTTCTAAATACAGTTTATTGATCTTATTGTGAATGATAAAAAAAAGAAGTAAAATCAACAAATTTGACCTCATATTATAATTTGTAATCAAAATGTCAACTTTTATTCAAATTAGATGACTTGTCTCAGCATACTACCATACTATGCCGGCTGGGCTGCGTTTCAAAATTGGGAAAGCTTGTCTACCTGAGTGCCATTTTTGTGCATCATAGGCATGTTTGAGTGCTCTTTTTAAGTTTTCAGACATGGTCTGACTGTGATTTGCTGACTCTTATGTGTTCTGTTGTAAAGTTGTCTCGACTCGGGCACGGCCGGCCCAACAGCAGCAGCAGCAGCAGCCAGAATCAGCACCCCCTCCACCTGCACAACAACCCTCTCAGCCCACACAAAGCCAGACCCAA
Source organism: Leuciscus leuciscus (assembly GCF_965113295.1). NCBI lineage: Eukaryota > Metazoa > Chordata > Actinopteri > Cypriniformes > Leuciscidae > Leuciscus > Leuciscus leuciscus. The sequence continues at coordinate 7,676,951 of NC_138737.1, forward strand.
AGTCAGCTAATTCAGCAACAGAACGGTAATATGACACTCCTCAGTGCTTTTCAGTTTGTTCATGTCAACCCCCTTTTCCCCATAGGAAAACATGTCATGCATAAAGACAAAGCGTCCTTTTGGAGTCTTAATTTTGCAGTAAACCTAACCTTGATAATCTGTTTGTATCTTGGCTCAAATCTTGTGGGGTGTGGTTTGGACACCCCAGCCGCCCCTCTGAATGTCTGTGAATGGCAGCGCTGACATGACTCTGAACTGTCCTGATTAATCCTCTTGCTTTGAATTTATGAAGCTTACAAGAGTCTGTCTGCCGAATTAATCTGGAATCAAAATGCTCAACCTGTTTTCTGTGCACCGCACGATACTGCACATCCTTTGGGCAGAACTACAAGCTTTCTTGACTGATTTGCTTGAATTTATTTGCTTGTTTATTGATTCACAGATGTGTTGTGATTCTTTGTCAAACAATTCTGAATTGATCTGATCCATGCAGTGTCTATTGTCAGGTTATTTCAGTCATATTTTAGTATGTTTATGCCCCTATGCTGTTGAAAATTGAGATGCTTAGAGAATAGTTTTGGAATTAGATCATAACTCTCCAAAAGTCAAATCATCAGGTGTTTAAAAATTCCTACCCATAGTTTAGTGTTGCAATATGAGTCATTGTTCAAATTGCACACTTTTTTTATGTAGATGAAATTAGAGTCTGAATGAATATTAATGACTGTTATGTGGCCTAATCTTTTATTCCATGTTCTACTGATACTATTGTTTGCAAGTAATAGCAGTCATTTCAGATATGTTGAGGACAATCAAGAGCGCATAGATAAATGACTTTGGAAAAGGATTGCTCATAGAATAGAGCTCTTTTAAGATGGAGAGGGCTGTTGGCGCTACCATGTGCCAGCTGCCAGAGGCTCTGGCTTGCCTCTATAGCCACTCTGTCTACACAAATACACACTTTTTTTTTAGAGGGAGATACAGTGGGAGGGGGCGGGTTGTAAGAGAGGAAGCGATTGTTGGCTTTGTTAAAATGGAATTGTGCTCTCTAACAGCAAGGAGGAAGTCGAACTGTGTGAAGGAAGTGGAAAAATTGCAGGAGAAGAGGGAGCGGCGCAGGATACAGCAACAGGAACTGAGAGAGAAACGAGCACAGGTGAGACTTCTCATCTTTCTGTCATTATATCTCTCTGCCTTGTCTCTAAGCTTCTAATTGTAATGTGTTTCTCAGGTTTGACTAATAGATTATTTCACCTGATGGTATTCCTATTGTGAATGTGCTTTTGTTTTGAAGGAGATTGATACAACGGTTCCAAACTATGAAATACTTCAGATGATCAGAGACTTCAGAGCAAGTTTGGACTATCGACCACTAACCACGACAGATTTGGTAGGTATTAATAAAGAAATATCTGGGATATATATATATATATATATAGTTTTAAGTAATTTATCTTAAATGAAATTTTATTAAAAAAAATATATATATTACCATCTTATATTTTTCCATATTTTCTTTATTATGGTAATTGTTATTTAATTTATTATTCATTGTTTTATTTTTATTATGATGATTATTTATTCCGCAAATTTTCTCTATTTGAGTTTGGGGTGGAATACTACCCGGACAAGCTGTATTTGAGATTCACATTTTAAGGATGATGATGATAATAACAGTAATACTGAAAACAAAATTACAATGTTTCATATTGTTAAAAAAATCTATTAAAAAGAAAAAAACGATAACCTGCAATATTTTATAATTCAGTCTTGGGTGTTAAGTACAACATTTTACTTTGAGAAGTAAAACGTAATTCATGTTTCGACAGATTGAAGAGCACAGAATATGTGTTTGTGTTAGGAAACGACCCCTCAATAAAAAAGGTAATGCCTCAGAAAGGACAATTGGCGTACTTTAATTTTTTTTTAAATAAGATAAACCTTTTTAAAAATTGATTGACTTATGTATTTTGTCATTTATTTCTCATTTGTGTTGTAGAGTTGACAGTAAAGGACCTAGATGTGATCACTATTCCAAGTAAAGATGTTGTCATGGTTCATGAACCAAAACAAAAGGTGGACCTGACTCGATACCTAGAGAACCAAACATTCCGCTTCGATTATGCCTTTGATGACAGCACAACAAATGAAATGGTTTACAGGTAGAGGATCATTCATTGCTCATTAAACAAGAATATTTCTCAATATAATTGATCATTGTCAGAGGAAAATAACTTCTATCTGCTCTCTCCAAAGGTTTACTGCAAGACCTCTTGTGGAAACCATATTTGATAGAGGAATGGCCACATGCTTTGCTTATGGCCAAACAGGAAGTGGAAAAACTCATGTAAGAAGTGTTTATTTAATATAATTGAGATTTTGAAAAATTCTGTTTGGATAGTTGCTACAAAAAATACCACAATACCTGTACTGCTCATTTTATTTATATATATATATAAATATATATATATATATATATATATTTTTTTTTTTTATAATTGGACATAAAGCTCATCAATTCCTTTTTGTTTTAGACCATGGGTGGAGATTTTTCAGGAAAGAACCAGGATTGCTCTAAAGGAATCTATGCATTAGCTGGTAATTTATGTTTATTTGGTCCTGTAATTTATTTCATCTTGTAATTTCATTCAAACAACTCATTTATATTTGTGTCGTGCACACAGCTCGAGATGTTTTTCTCATGCTGAAGAAACCAAACTATAAGAAGCTGGATCTTCAGGTTTACGCAACGTTCTTTGAAATTTACAGTGGAAAGGCAAGTGGCTCTGAGTTACATTCGCTTTCTGTTAATTGAAAATGTGGTGTACCATTTGTTTCCATTTAGAAAACTGATGACTCATGGCTGTGATGTGAATTAAAGCCTATTTTTTTAAAAGGACAATTTGTTTAAAGTCTTTGTCGTCTTAGGTATTTGATCTGTTGAATCGGAAGGCTAAACTGCGTGTGCTAGAAGATGGAAAGCAGCAGGTGCAAGTGGTTGGACTTCAGGAACGTGATGTCAAATGCACTGAGGACGTCCTCAAACTCATTGAAATGGGAAACAGCTGCAGGTAATACCCGTTGGGTAAAGCAATTAACATGTACACTGAATGATATGCTGCTGTATAAAATATGCATATCTCTAAATCGTTTCCAAAATACGATTCATGATCTTTGGTGTGTAATTGGTCCTGAATTTCCTTCCTATTTACCATTTCAGGACATCAGGTCAGACCTCAGCCAATGCCCACTCGTCCCGTAGCCACGCCGTCTTTCAAATCATACTACGAAGGAAGGGCAAGATGCATGGCAAATTCTCACTCATTGATCTGGCGGGTAACGAGCGTGGAGCGGACACGTCCAGCGCTGATCGGCAGACTCGTTTAGAGGGAGCCGAAATCAACAAGAGTCTGTTGGCTCTAAAGGTCAGCGCCTTAAAAATACCACCCCAGAGCAAACTAGAGCATGGGTTGGCAACCTTTTGGTCAAGAGGTGCCATTTTGAATTTAAGTTAATCATTGTGATCTTGCATGTCCCAAATATTAGGAATGTATCAGAGCTCTGGGCCGTAATAAGCCTCACACCCCATTCAGAGCGAGCAAGCTAACACAGGTCCTCAGAGACTCATTTATCGGTGAGAACTCCAGGACATGCATGGTAAGTTTGATTAAGCCCTCTTTCTCAAACATTGGGATTTGGCTAAGTTTACTTTTGCCTGGTTGCACATCTCTAATTGTGACTGTTGCCTGTTCAGATCGCCACCATCTCTCCTGGTATGGCCTCCTGTGAGAACACGTTGAACACTCTAAGATATGCCAACAGGTGAGGACTTGGCACTGTGTTGTGCGTTTATGAAAAAGAACTCTCTCGCCAATATAGCTTCTAGCTGTTGTTTTCTTTTTCAACCATTTTGAAGATATTTTAAATATCACTAAAAATGTTGCCTTTAGTGTCTTTTAAAAAAAGTATTTTTTTTATTTACCAATGATTTGATATGCTGATGGGAAAAAGTCTTGTCGTAACTTGTCTCTCCTGATTGGCTGTGCTCTTCTCTTTCTCTCTTGCTGTTTTTTTCTGTTCTTTCTTGACTGTCTTCAGAGTAAAGGAGTTTGGGATTAGCCCCTCTGACATCCCCTTCTCTCAGGGGGGAGGAAGTCGCTCTGAACCGTCTCCTACCTATGAGTATGAGCACATGTCTATGCAGCTTCCCACCTTGTTCTCAGTCAGATACACTCCAGCAGTGTTGGGGAGTAACTAAAATAATTAGTTGATCACTCAAATGATGTTTAATTTTATCGAATCACTGTGTTCTGTTTAGGGATGTCAAAAGTATCACTACCTCAAAATTGGTATCAAGTATTGTCAGAGTTCACTGGTATTGCTATCGATGACAACTACTATAATTTTTGTTTCGTGAGAACCTTAGATCAGATTGTTCATTTCATTTCAGTGACTACTTCAAAAAAATAATTTACTGATTAATTTGACCCGCTCAGTAGTATCTACATAGAATTTTACAGCTTGTTTGTATCAATATATTTAGTTAAATGCTGTTTATCCATGTGTTGAGGGTGATTTATTAGTTGTTAGTGTAATTATTTAACAGTAAATACTTCTCAGAAATAATACTGTTCTGATTCAAAATAATTTAATCCAATAGATTTATTATAATTAAAGTCATTAATTAATACAATCTTAAATTGATTACATTATGAGTGCAGCTTGTCTGGCAATTTCAAAGTAGCTTCCCCAGCACTGCTCAGTAGATAACCAACATCCCATGTTGGCTTTTAACTGATGCATGGAAAATAAATATTCATACACAGTAATGTGTATAACCACTGTCTGTTTCATTTTTAGACACATTGGCTGCACTCACGTCTCACACAAATGGTTGTGCTTGGTGTAAACATTTTTCATTTCCCCTCTGATGATCTGCTGTCATTTAATTTCTCTAACCCTGGGAATGTCTGGCATTTCTGTGGTGCTTTTGTCCTTCCTTCTCCTTTAGTAATAACACCTATATTAATATTAATGCACATAAACACTGTACATAATTCAAAAAAATGAGATGACACCATAAACAGTTGGCGTTAACTGCACAAATGGCTACAAATTGTATGACTCAGTACAATTAAAAAACTAACTTTTGTTCCTGTTTGTAGATTTTGTCACACAATGCTTGTTAAAAGTATAAAGCTTTAGATTTTTTGTACTAAATAATGTAATGTTCTGTTTTAAATAAGGTAAGACTATACAGTGTGACATCAGGTTACACTTTTTTTAAAAATAATTGTTCTATGTAGTAAGTACCCAGATTATATTGAAGCTTTTCAGTCCTTTGACCTGTGCATGGTGTCATTTAGGTCAGCATGATTGCTCTAAAAACATCATCATAAATGCTGTCAATCTGTGCATTTAGAGTGAAGGAGCTGACCGTGGATCCTAATGCTGTGACGGAGGGAATCCGCCCCAATGTCAACGCCATCAACCAGCTGGACATCATGGATGAGGATTGGGAGTTGGGTAACTCCCCTCAGAGAGATGACCTCAAACTGCTCTGTGAACAGAATGTAAAAACACATCTTTTCCTATTACTTATTCCACTTTAAAAATGCATGCTTGATGACATTATGACAACTACTTCAATGTTATACTTTTTATAAGTATATTTTGTGACCATCTGTCTACTTACAAGTGTGCTGCACACGTCCTAAAAAAAGCCAAAACATTTTGATCCCCGTCTGTGGCTGGCTGCAGTATAGAGCTTATGCGCAGAGAAACAAGTGCGCAGCCATGTTTAGATATTTTTTTTTTTTTACTTCAGTTTTTGTGGTTGCTGTATATTTTGGTGTAGGTCCAGGAGTAATTAGCTGGTGAAGTGGATTTACTTATTGTAGAGTTACCAAAAGTTGTCATGAGCACTATAATGTTTGAAGCGGATGTCAAGTCAAGTCAAGTTTATTTGTATAGCGCTTTTCACAATACAGATTGCATCAAAGCAGCTTCACAGTATTAAATTAAAATAATACAACAAAGTTTGTTTCAAGAGGAATTTATTGATTGATAAAATTAAATTAAATATCCCCAAAATATCCGCAACTGAGCAAGCCAAAGGCAACAATTTGTTAGGATGTCTAACAAATGTCAGTTGACCGGGAAGATTTTAAAACGAGCTGTTCATTCATAAATCCGTGAGATCTTATATGTCCATGCTGTGGAAATTCAAACCGGAAGACAGAACACAACGAGCACAGAAAGGGGGTGGGGCTAAAAGGACTATAGCTGATAAACCCTGCCATCTCAAATAATTTATATTTAAATTTTAGTATTTTTTTTAATGTGTTTATAAAGGCTGTATTTGTCACCAATGTATTCATGCTTTATAAAGATAAGTATTGCTAATCATTTGTAAGCATAAGACTGAAACCATAAACAGGAAAATTAGACAGGCAATCGATTGGTTGCCTCACTCCTTTTAGATACCGTGGATCATACATTGATAAATGCTTGTGTTTGAATATTGACAGGAAGAGGAAGTCTCCCCTCAGCTCTTCACGTTCCATGAAGCAGTGTCTCAGCTGGTGGAGATGGAGGAGCAGGTTTTGGAGGACCACAGGGCTGTGTTTCAGGTGTTTGTTTTGGTTTTAACTGTGCTTTCACTCTAGAGCTTTTCAGGCTATTTTATATCAGCGTTTGGTTTGCTGTGCTTGCTTTTTTTCTGTTTATTTATACTCTGATAAGCTTCTGCCCCAAAACTGAAAAAGGGAATTGCTAATGATGATGTTCACACTGTTTGTGCTGACAGGAGTCTATCAGGTGGCTTGAGGACGAGAAGGTTCTCCTGGAGATGACTGAGGAGGTGGACTATGATGTGGACACCTACTCCTCTCAGCTCGAGCAGATTCTTGACCAGAAGATCGAGATCTTTATTGAGCTCCGAGGTAATGCAATGAATTTTTAGTTTTTCCTTTAATCAGAAGAGTTCAATGTTTTCCTGATGGAATGGAGTATTAATGGATGTGTGTCTGCTTGTATTATCAGATAAAGTGAGGTCATTCCGTTCTACGCTCCAAGAAGAAGAACAAGCCAGCAAGCAGATTAACCCCAAGCGGCCCCGCGCGCTGTAGTCTGGAACTTGCTCGCGGAGGAACAACAAATACAAGAGTCTTGTAGGCTTCATGATAGTATTCAGAAGTATTCTGAAGAAACTCTTTCCTACTTCCACATGTGAAATAACGCATTAGGTGATTCTCTTACAAATCAGCAGAGGATAAATAAGGGGATTTTGCTCATCATTAAAACCCTTGATGAATGATTAAGATTCTGAGGAAAGTGTTAGAATTCTTTTTTTTTTTATTAGTATCGATTTTATTTATTTACTTTTTCATTGTAGTTAAGGGTACAGATTTGTATCAGTTGATACTCACATTTTCTACCCTTTTTTTTTTTTTTTGTTTTTTTTTTTAGTTGTACCACTGAAATCCTTCCTTCGAAGTTGTTCTTAATTGTATGCATGAACACTCAGCAACTGATTATCACTCCGTTCCCAGCATGACTGACTTGGTTCATCTGCACTTTAAATAGCCTTGTTTTCTGGGGGTCCGTTTGCCGTACTCGGCACGGTGAAGGTTTCTGTTGATTGGCTGTTATAGCATTTTACTCCGTTTCACCTTGCCTTTTCTTGAAGGCATACTTATTGAAGTTTAAGATGTTCTCAAAGAAGCATTTAATGCACTGGGGGAAAAAATGTTGAGGTTATGTGAATGAATGTGAGAATATTCAGCAGTCATGTTAGTTTGTTGGTTTCTCAAAGACCGCTATTCCTTTTCCACATAATATTCTCTTTGCCGTCTCTCTCATCTGTTTATCTGTAGAATGCTTTTGTGCCATATCATGTTTCCTTGTGGAAAGGAAGTTAACAGTCCACCAAAACACTCATCCCTTGGTGTTTTACTTTGAAAACTTCCCAACATTCTCACATTGCCTATTAAAATGTGTAAGTGTATTAAATTACAGCAAGATTCTCATAACAAATAGGGAATACCACTTATTCGCTGCTGATGTTTTCAGTGTTGGCACCTCTCAACTCAGTGGTTGCTAAATAAAGAATTATTCAACAAAATTCTGCCTTTTTATCTTGTTTCCTTACTTTCCTTTTGATTATTGTTTTTAAGAGTACTTAAACTGTGATTTCTTGCCTTTGTAAAAAATAGTTTTATTCAAGAGATTGTGGCGACTGTCCAATAAGGTTGAGAACGAAAGTGACCCAAGGGTAATAAGTAGTGTAAAGATTAAGTTAATTATTAAAATTAAAAAGCATAGATGGATAGATGGACAGAGATAGATAGAGACCATTTGAGTGGATGCAGTTCCAAAGCTATTGTCCTAGGGGGCGGTGTTTTATAATTTGGTCCTGTTACACTGAGCTAAAAGGAGAGAAAGTTTATTTTTGTAATTTAGTTTTTGTTCATAAACAAGTTGAACAATAAGGGCAGTATGAAAAGCAATAAAAGCCCTGGACCAAACTGTATACGTACCGTCACATTTCACTATTAGTTTCTATTGGGTTTTGTACGCATTGCTGACATCTATATAAGAAACCTAACTAACACTTTTTATTTCTGTACGAATTAATGGCTGGTCATTTTTTTATTCCAAATTCAAATAATGAAATTTCAATATGAACAGATCTGATTAATGTAATTTAAATTATATTTTATATTTTTCTTTTATTTTGAAATGCCTACTTCCGGAAGGTGTTGTCGTTTCTTTATTGAAGCGTTTTTCACGCCTCTGCATCTTATCCACGCCGTTTGCGCTGCGGTCGGTTAACGATCCTTCACCAAAGCCTCTCCCCCTTCATGCGAACGGTTGTTCGTCTTGGCATTTCCTTATCCAAGTTATTTATCATTTATTTACGAATTCAACTTTTAGCATCACACGGGCATCTCCAGGGTAATGCTGCGAGGAGAGAAGACATCTTCACCACTTAAACAAAGGTACTGTTGTTCACAACTTTATTAATCACGCTGCCTGTAAAAATGTGTTTAATGTGATTACAATTATAAACGTATATCACATTTCTATTGCCTGACACGTTTGACAGATCGCCATCAAGTTGACGACGTCACTCATCCTGCTATCAAGTTGACGTCATCATCCAGTAGAAGGATTTTAATGGGCTGTTACAGATCTCATAAATAGTCAACTGGTGAGTTCTTCATAAAACATGTAAGACAGATCAATGCCACATTGCAAGGGTTTGGTTTTATTAGATCCCAATGAATCATTTCTCTTATCTTTCTGTCCTGCCCTTTTTCTTTAGTATCAGGTGTATTTTGGGGTGGCATGTATTGTTGAGCTCAACCGAATTGTATTAATCACAATGACTCTAAAATGCGTTTACTGTTTAATTATTTATATCACATTTATAATATTACCTGAAATAAAAATGTATGTAAAATGTGATAGGGACTGTGAAGATCATATTTAAGTTTATTTATATATATATATTTTAAGAGGCCTCAAATAAAGTATAAAAGCATGGTAGAACATCTGCTATAATGAAATCTGAATTGTGTGTGTGTGTGTGTGTGTGTATATATATATATATATATATATATATACATATATACATACATACATACATATACAGTCGTGTGTAAAAGAAAGTACACCCTTTTGAATTATATGGTTTTCAAAACAGGACGACATAACAAAAATCATTGGTCCTTGGCAGGTCTTAAAATGAGGTAAATACAACCTCCGATGAACAACACATGACATATTACACTGTGTCATTATTTATTTAACAAAAACTAGGCCAAAATGTAGAAGCCATGTATGAAAAACTAAGTTACTGTCAGGCGCTGCTAATCAAATGCCTTTGATTAACTGATCATCAGCAAGCGTGACCAACTATATAAAAGCAGTAGTTTTTGTCAGTTTGCTGGTCTGGTGCCTAACACAATGCCAAGGAGGAAAGACAACAGCAATGATCTTAGAGAAGCAATTGTTCCTGCCCATCAATCTGGGAAGGGTTATAAGGCCATTTCTAAACCATTTGAAGTCCATCCTTCTACAGTGAGGATTATTCACAAGTGGAAAACATTCAACACAGTTGATAATCTTCCCAGCAGTGGACTTCCCAGCAAATTCACCCCAAGGTCAGACCGTGCAGTGCTCAGAGAAATCACAAAACCCCCAAGAGCTATATCTCAAACTCTACAGGCCTCATTTAACATGTTAAATGTTAAGGTTCATGACAGTACAATTAGAAAAAGACTGGACAAGTTTGGCATGTTTGAAACGGTTGCCAGGAGAAAGCCTCCAATCTCCTTTGGACAGACGAGACCAAAGTGGAGATGTTTGGCCCAAAATGCACAGCGCCATATTTGGCGAAAACTAAACACTGCATATCAGCACAAACACCTCATACCAACTGTCAAGCACTGTAGTGGAGAGGTGATGATTTGAGATTGTTTCGCAGCCACATGTCCTGCTGGGCACCTTGCAGTCATTGAGTCGACCATGAACTCCTCTTTATACCAAAGTATTCTAGAATCAATTGTGAGGCCACCTGTCTGACAGCTAAAGCTTGGCTGAAATTGGGTCATGCAACAGGACAATGATCCCAAACAGCAGCAAATCTACAACAGAATGGCTGAAAAAGAAAAGAATCAAAATGTTGCAATGACCCAGTCAAAGTCCAGACCTCAACCAGATTTAAAGCTGTGGTGGGAACCTTGAGGGAACTGTGTATAAAGAAATGCCAGCAAACCTCAATGAACTGAAGCAACATTGTGACGAAGAGTGGGCCAAAATTCATCTACAATGATCTGAGAGACTGAAAAAGTCCTACAGAAAACAATGACTTCAAGTTATTGCTACTAAAGTTGGTTCTACAAGCTATTGAATTTTGTTGAATAAATAATGACAGTGTAATATGTCATGGTTCATCTGAGGTTGTATTTACCAAATTTTAAGACCTGCTGAAGACTAGATGATTTCTTATTTTGTACTCTGATACGAATTTATATAGCGCCTTTCAAGAACCTAAGGACACTTTACATAATGTTGATGGATACAAATATACAATCAGAATACAACAATATGAACAGGCAGACTGACAGTGATCGTATAACATACGAGACAAGAACCAAAGTAAGCATTGAAATTGAAAGTAGACAATCAGAATCAGTTAACAAAACATAATGTAAATAAATTATTTTTGAGATCAGTTTTAAAGGTCTGGAGTGAGGAGACAGCACTGAGGTTTTGTGTGGGAGATTGTTTAGGAGCTGAAGTGCTGAATGCCCTACCACCAACAGGAGATAGTTTGAACTTAGGTACCGCAAGCAGGTTCTCAGAACTCGATCTCAGAGTACGGGAAGGGACATGAGGGTGTATTCATTCTGAAAGTTAAGAAGGTGCTAAACCATGACGAGCTTTGAAAACTAGGACAAGTATTTTAAACTGAAAGCGAAAGATAACAGGGAGCCAATGCAATTGCTGTAGAATGGGAGTGATGTGAGCTGAGGGGTACGAGCAGCTGAGTTTTGAATTAGTTGCAAACAATCAAGGGCTTTAGTGGGTAGGCCGTAAAACAAAGAGTTACAATAGTCCAGACGTGAGGTTATAAAAGCATGGACAACAGTTTCAGCATCTTTGAGGTTTAACAAAGTTTGTATACGGGCAATATTATGGAGATGGAAAAAAACAAGACTTAAACAAGCTGATTGATATGGGGTTTAAAGCATAATTTAGAATCAAATAGTACCCCAATATTGCTTCTAGTAGGTGACGGATAAACCATAACACCGTCAATATGAATTGAGAAGTCATGTTGGGTGGAGACAAGGGATTAGGGCCTACTAAAAGGATTATTTTTTATTTTTGTATTTTTTTGTATTCAGTTTTAAGAAGTTTTTTAGCCATTATACTTTGAGATCATATAGCCAAGATGTAATTGAAGGGGGAGGAAAAACTGAATTAGGCTGAGCGGTAAGATAGATTTGTGTATCATCAGCATAACTGTAGAACTTAAGACCGTGACGCCAGATGATCTGACCCAGAGGAAGCATGTAGATTAAAAATAGAAGTGGACCAAGAACAGATCCTTGAGGCACTCCACGGGAAACAGTGACAGAACGAGATTTGTGTTTATTAATGCTACTGAATTGTTGCATGTCTGAGAGATATGAGCTTAGCCACTGAAGGACAGTTCCAGTAATACCGATAGCTGTTAGATGAGATAGGAGTACAGAATGGCAAACTGTATCAAAAGCTGCACTCAGGTCCAAGAGGACCAGAAGGCTGAGGACACCAGTATTAGAGGCGAGGAGGAGGTCATTCACTACTCTTAGAAGAGAAGTCTCTGTACGGTGGAGAGGACGAAAGCCAGACTGAAATGGTTCATGCAGATTGTTTTTGTCCAAATGGATATTCTCAGTTGTCCCTGAGTAATACATTTAACTATAGAACTATAGATTTTTTCAGATCTTAGTGCAACTTGTTCTTTGTATGGAAATCATTTACTAAATAGCAGTTAACTATTACTCATTTAGTTAAATATCAGCTCCTGTTTTCCAGTGGTGTCTAGAGTTGTTCCATATTAATTTCTGCATGCTAATGGTTGTGTTCCCATAGATCTAATCCCATAAACTCATTGTGGATTAGTCACTCACCACATCCACACAGATCCTCAGAGAAGCATGAGCTCACACAAGAGACCTGTCCGGGCTCAGCCCGATTCTGAAACCAGTTCCTCTGTGGCCCGTGACCTGACCGTGACAGGTGGAGAAGAGTGCTCCGGTCTCCTGACCAAGCTGATGGAGCTTCCCGTATCCCGTCTGTCCCGGCAGCAGCTGAAACGGCTGGAGGATCATCAGTACAGCAGTGCGGGACGGTCCCTCATGGAGACCTTCATGCAGGGATACTGGTGCTGGCTGGTGAGCAAAGTGCCTCTCTGGATGGCTCCGAACCTCATCACTATAGTGGGACTTGCTACCAATATTATCACCACTCTGATACTGGTATACTACTGCCCTACTGCCACTGAACAGGTATGCTCATGCTTTACTTAAATAATCACTGTTTCAGTATATTGGATTATTGGTTTAAATGGATCAACTACAAATCACCTCCTAATTCATTTTATTTTCACCTACTAACAGTGGTATAATGCAGACTATCATCATATAGTTCAGTTTAAAGGAGTTTAGCAGAATTTTTTGCGGTTATTTTAATATGAGTTTTAGTTGAATTATCAATATTTAATAGTGATTGCAGTGGTCATTATCAGGACATTGTCTTTTTGTTTATTTTTAAATTGATTTTAATCTACTTATGAATATTTAGTAGCTTTTATTGTAGTCAGCTTAAGAATGTAGACTTTTTCAATTGATTTCAACCGGTTTTATTTTAATTAGTAATATTTATCAACCCGCTATTGCATTTGTAAATGTACTATAGTTTTTAATTATGGATATTAAATAGTTATTGCAGTGGTCATCATCGGGACATTGTCTTTTTGTTGATTTTAATATCAGTTCAGTCCACTTATGAATATTGAGAAGCTATTATTGTAGTCACCATAAGAATATGGTCGTTTGTTTAGATCGATTTTAATCTAACTATGATTTAGTGGCTATTACAGTGGTTACCATTAGGACATGACATTTTTGATGATTTATAACAGTTTTATTTAATTATGAATATTTAACTTCTCTTACAGTGGTCACCATTAGAACACTGTCTCTCTTTTTTGTCCTTTTATGTCAGTTTTAGTTTCATTATAAATTTTAAATTGTTTTAGGGGTCACAATTAGGACATGACCTTTTTGTCCATCTTTATATCAGTTTAATTCCACTTATGAATATTTAATAGCTATTGAAATAGTCATTAGTAGGATGTGGTCTTTTAATATCAGTTCTAATGTAATTATGAATATGAAGTAGCGATTACAATGAAGTCTTGGCTTTGCATCTTACCCTGCCTCACATGTAGTCTATGAAGGCCATACTTTATTATATTCTGAGCTCTACTGAGGAGATAATTGCTGTGGTCTGTTTAAACAGCGTGATAAGATACTGTGTATTGTCAGACAGCTTGTTCTGTTGGCTGTAACAGTCTCTGTTTATCAGATATAACGGTCTTATGGGTCCTGCTGCTATGGAAAACATTATGGCAATGTGGAAACCACATTGCTAAAGTCTGCAATACGACACTCTCTCTCTCCATGTACCATTAGTATTTATTAGGAATAAAAGAACAACTTAATGTCCACCTTTGTGGCTGTCAGGATGAAGTTGAATGTTGGTCATTGGCTCACAAATTCCTGTGAAAAGCATCCAAGTCGACAGAAATTTAAGCCCCTTTTATTTAAATTTGTCTTTTTCAGGCACCAACGTGGGCATACTTAGCCTGTGCTTTGGGTCTGTTCATCTACCAATCACTGGATGCCATAGATGGGAAGCAGGCACGACGGACCAATAGCAGCACGCCACTCGGCGAGCTGTTTGACCACGGCTGTGACTCCCTTTCTACAGGTCGGCTCACGTTTGTGTATGCAAATACAGTCGGCTACTAATATAATATATTTCTTGGCATTACTAAAATAACATCTAGACTATTATTTAATTTAGATTTATTTAAAAAAAAAAAAAATTGTGGAAAAATAACTTTGCTAATTCTTTTCCATCAGACATTTCTATTAGATCCAGTTCAATTCACATTTATTTGAATAGCCCTTTTCACATATCACATTACATATCGTTTCAAAGCAGCTTTACAGAAAATGCATGTTTCTACATTATAAATAAGTGTTATCTGTTATCAGAGGTGACTGTTTCAATGTAATGTCCATATGACAGAAAGGTACAGTTCTAAGATAATACAAATCATGGGGTTAGCTCAAATTATGCATTCATTTAAGCAGAAACAATGAGTATGTTAAGGCAATGATTGCATGGATCTGATGTACACTGCTTTGTTTTCCATCTCTCATACAATGTTAAAGTAAGTTTATAATCATATTTTTGGCAAGATTTCTGTGCATCCCTAAATAGATGGCCATATGTACATGCCAAATGTCTTACTGAAGCCTGTATTGTTGTTTTTTTGTCTTTCTCTGATGCAGTGTTTGTGATCCTGGGCACATGTATAGCAGTTCAGATGGGTACTCACCCTGACTGGATGTTTTTCTGTTGTTTTGTGGGCATGTTCATGTTTTATTGTGCCCACTGGCAGACGTATGTTTCTGGAACACTGCGCTTTGGCATGTGAGTGAAAACTCGCCTTTTAATCATAATTCATGGCTCCTGTACTTCACTTTCAGAACACAAAGATTTAGATTAGGGAACACTATTCACTGTTACCTAGTTGCTTATAAGCATGCATTTTACTAGCATATTGGCTGTTTATTTGTACTTGTAAAGCACATAATAATGCCTTATTCTGCATGACCATATTCTACATCCTTTAATCCTACCCCATATCTAAATATAACCACTACAACAACAGCAGTAATTAGAAGTTTATTGAGGGGAAAACTCCTCGTTAATAGTGAATATGTGTTCCCTAATCTAAAGTGTTACCCAAATATTATATTTGAACGGTCTGGTCTACTCATGGGAAACCGGCAGTTTTCAGACTGCTGTTGTACTGTTGATAAAGCACTACAGATAAAAAGAATGAGATTAATACATAACTAACTTTATTTCTTCTTTTAATCTCTCTTTGCTCTCTGCTTGTGCAGAATTGATGTGACTGAAGTACAAATCTTCATTATAATCATGTACTTACTGGCTGCCATTGGAGGAACAGCTTTTTGGCAATCTGTGGTAATTTAAATCAATCTTAATTCTTTCAAATTTTTGTCATTTGATTAAAGCATATGCTCAAGGTCAAATGTGCTTAATCTATATATCATGATCAGGAAATCTCTAGCTTGCTGCATGTTTTGAGGGAAATGCAGAATCCCTTTCATTTTAAACATTTATGGCCCGGTCACACCAAGAACGATAGCTATATTAGTGTTTATTAGCACATGCTGCAGTATATGCTGCTATATATAATGAAACAGGACATCAGAGATTTGTTTTTAATCTTTCAGATCCCTGTGATGAATATCCAGGCTAAAATAATACCAGCCCTTTTCACTCTTCTGGGTGCCATTTTCTCCTGCACAAACTACTTCCGGGTTATTTTCACAGGTGGAATGGGCAAAAATGGATCAACTATTGCGGTAAGTTAAAAAGCTAAAGTGTGTGAAAATAAAAAGGCAAAAAGATGAAAATAAAAATTATAATGTCTTTTAATCATTTTCTGTTATTTAATTACATTTTAATTCTGTTTAATTCTACAAGTAACCTGTTTTTTTAATTGAATTAACATTTGATTATTATTTTTTTAAATGGTACGTGTCAGGCATTTGCATTGTTTATTATAAATACATGAGTTGCACTAAATAAAAAATAAAAAAGAAGCTTGTTACTATATGAAGTCTAAATTAGTGGCACAACTTTTTTTTCTTCTTTTTTTCTTAGGGAACAAGTGTTTTGTCTCCATCCTTCCATATAGGAGTGGTCATCACACTTGCTCTAATGATCTATAAGAAGTCATCGGTGCAGCTCTTTGAGAGACATCCCTGTCTATACATCTTAGCATTTGGTTTTGTCTCGGCCAAAATCACCAACAGACTGGTGGTAAGTTTATGGCATCAGTATACTGTATTTATTTCAGCTTCACTAAATAAGTACTCTAATAAATTGCTCCCAACACATGAATACTACTGGCAGATTATTGATATACCTCTACCCAGGGCTCGACATTAACCCCCTATTTCAGCAGTGGTGTGTAACGCAGTCACTCCAACTAGCCACTTTGGCGGTTTGAATTTGATGTATAATATAGAAAGTTTTTAATTGTAGTCTTTTAAAAAGGCATCTGAAACAATAAACTAAGTGCAATGTACTGTTGTCAAAAATATTGATACTGAAATATCTGAAACACTTCCAATACAGTTTCATTTGCTCCAGGTGAATATTGTTGGTGTTACAAGGCTTGAATTTCAGCGTGAGATTGCACGTATTGCGCATAATTTTACTCATTCCTGCAGATTTTGTGCTCATACCCAAAGTGCGTGCACATAAAGCCGCCTCACAGTAGCTACTAAATTTATTTATTTTTCCGCTGCTTATTGCGCTTAAACAGTCAAATACACACAATGCCATAATGTCAAATAATGTCAAAATGCCGGTCTTGGTGAGGATTCACATGAACACAGTATAATGGATCCGTGCGTCAGGTCTTAAAGTGACAGCAGCCTAATTTCCCTGCTGCCAAATTATGAGATAATATTAAAAATATCTATATGGCCATTTTTCCCCATGGTATCAATGTTAAAATTGTGGCTTGTAACTTTGGAAAACCACTAGCCACACTGGCTGGTGAGCAAAAAAGTTAATGTCAGGCCCTGCCTCTACCTGACCTTTTGGTCTTAGCTTGCTTTTTATAACTGGTAGGAAGAATTATGCCTTGAGCTGCACGCAAGCATAAAATTTCAGTTAGTAAGATTTTCTGCACATTTTAGCATAAATAATTGACATTGTCTGTAGTTCATATCTTTTAAATATCTCAATCTGTCAGACTCGAGCTGCATTAGTATCAGTTAATCTGAATGTCACTAAAATCACGTCTGGTTTGTTTTCCAGGTTGCTCATATGACAAAAAGTGAAATGCCGCGTAATGACCTGGCCTTCACCGGACCAGCGCTGCTGTTTCTGAATCAGTACTTCAACAGTTTCATTAATGAGTACTGTCTTCTGTGGGTCGCTCTGGTACGTTCAGGATCTGTCTGAAAACATTGATTCTCCTCGCTCTTTTGAAATAAAGAGCTCAGTGTAGTATGTAGACATACTTTAATTTTCACATCGCAATGCTACTTCCACGGTCTACTGAGACTGGTTATTGAAACTAAGATGAAAAAAAGGTCATTCAGAGACAGTCAAAAATCACATTATAAAAAAAACATGAAATTAAATTGTACACAATTTACTTTCTTAATAAATGTCTCCCGGATGACATAATTATCTATACACAAAATATTGATTTGAGTTTAAATATTTTATTAGCTCACCAAAAGCAAAACTTCCACCTCTCATTGAACATCCTATTTCACCTAGAAATATGTCTGAATACAGAAGCAAAATTGATTGTGAATGAGGTTTCGCATTGAGTGCCCCTATTATGCTTTTTCAGATATTACCTTTCATGGAGTGTTTAAAGGGATAGTTCACTTTGAAATCAAATTTTGGTATGTTTTAGCTTACCTCAAGGGCATCCAAGATGTAGGTGTCTTTTTTTCCGCAGTAGTTTCAATTTTGAAATTTTTAGGTCAAACCGTTCTTGTCTGTCAGTCATATAATGCAGGTCTATGGTCACTGTCTCAAAGAGCATGCACAGAGTCCAAATTAAAACAATTCCCCGTCGTCCAAATTAAACAATTCCCCATCGTAAGTACACATTGATGGCCTAAGACACGAAACGAGTGGTTTGTGTGAGAAAACGAACAGTATTTATATAGTTTTTACCTCTTGAACACAGCCGCGTCCAAATGATCTGAGGGCGCGGGCGGGTATAGATATATACACTAGATGTCGCCTTGGCTACTGCAGTTCATTGGAACGAAACCGTAGCTGGGCGGGTATAGATATATACACTAGATATCGCCTTGGCTACGGTTTCGTTCCAATGAACTGCAGTAGCCAAGGCGACATCTAGTGTATATATCTATACCCGCCCGCGCCCTCAGATCATTTGGACAAGAGGTAAAAACTATATAAATACTGTTCGTTTTCTCACACAAACCGCTCGTTTCGTGTCTTAGGCCATCAATGTGTACTTACGATGGGGAATTGTTTAATTTGGACGATGTGGAATTGTTTTAATTTGGACTCTGTGCATGCTCTTTGAGGTGGTGACCATAGACCTGCATTATATGACTGACAGACAAGAACGGTTTGACCTAAAAATATCAAAATTGAAACTACTGCGGAAAAAAAGACACCTACATCTTGGATGCCCTTGAGGTAAGCTAAAACATACCAAAATTTTATTTCAAAGTGAACTATCCCTTTAATATAGCTATTTGTGAATGTAAAGGGTCTACAAAGTTTCTAATGGAGTTATTGTCTCCAGAAGAAAGAACTGATTCTGATCTGCCTGAAACGAGTCGTCAGGAATTCTGGTCTCACTTCCTGTTACATATGTATGTAACAATGTAACATAATGCCAGCCCATGGTCTTCATTGGCTGCCCGCAAACAATGTCTACTTTGACCCGCCCTCAAACACTGTAGTTGTAGCTGAGCCTGGTAGATCATGGCTTTTTAACTTTAGGAAGCTCATGATCTTCACCTATATTTAACCTCAAAAAGCATACCTCTTAAAAAGCTCAAACGGTTTGCCGCTTTTAAATTTTTCATCTTGCAGTATCAAAAATGCATATGTCATGCTTGAACTTTTTCCTTTTTGCTCGTAGGTGCTGTCAGCGTTTGATCTGGTGCGGTACTGCGTGAGTGTCTGTAACCAGATCGCCACACACTTAAACATCCGTGTCTTCAGCATCCAGCCTCCATCTCCATCCAGAGTTCAGGCAGACAGCAAAAATCACCACTAACCCCTGCTCCTCAAACACCTCCAGTAGGTCACGCACTTCAGTGAATGTGAAACACAAATCACAGAGACCGAGCCCAAATGGCCGAGGTTACAAACTTTGTTCTCGTAAAGAAGAGAGGATATTTGAAGGCTGAAAGGGAATGTTAAAAAGAATAGGCATCCAACGGTTATAACACCATTCAGTTGTCAGTATTGCAATGTTAGATGACCAGTTTTGTTTTGCCATAGTTTATTTGTAAGTCAAAGAATAGAAGATCTGCCACAGAGGCCACAACTATGAATGTCCAAAGTTGATATATTTTTCAGTTTTATTTTTCATTGTTTGTTTTGTGTTGTTTTTTTGGCCAGCAGTGTATAATTTATTCCGTTTACGACCAACGATACATCTGAATGTAATTATGTAATAATTACAGAATGCCATAGGTATTAATTGTGAACTTTGCGGCCATTCGCTTCTAAATGAAATTTGAACCAATTTAAACTTGCACACCAGTACACATCACTGTTGCCAATACAAAGCTGTGCTGCTGTCTGAGAGGAGCTTTCAGAGAGGTAAGAGATAACATTGACATGAAAAACAAGCCACAGGTGTTTCCATCAATATTGCAGAAACATCAAGAATTTCACATAATGCTAATTCAGCCTCTCTGATGTCATTCGGTTAACTCATTTATACAGTTTTTCTTTCTATGCATATGTTTCTTTGTATTTGTTGTGTTCTGGAGGAAATTATTATTATTACTTAGGTATGTCCATGTCACTTAATAATAAAAAACTGTATTAGAAACAGTATTTTGATAGTGCCATATTTTCCTAATAATAACTGGGCCCAAGAAAGACGTCTAGAATGGTAATGAGTTACACTGTACATATGTGAACCTTTAATAATAGATTATTAAAACCTAAAAATCGTGTTTGTGGTCTAAATACTTTAGTTAATGTGATAACCTGTGCTAAATTATTTTTGTGCCTTTTATTTGTCACTGTCATTATACTCCTATGCACAGTAAAAGTTGGACTCAGCGATTTTGATATTTTTTTTAGCCTCGTGTAAATCGTATTTTGTTTGTAAGTAAATTATGTTCACAGCATCAAACTCGACAAAGATGCAATTTCATATTCCTGCTTGTTTCATTGAGTTCTTATAGCTAAATCAGTCATTATATATATATTTTTTTTTACCTTCATGCCAATTTGTTTGAGGAAACTGGATTTTTGAGACTTTTATTTTGCAAAACAATGGACATAAACCCTGCAGTTCTGTATCGGGTGCTTCCAATTGTAGAATATGAACAGAGTGGCCAAGCTCAATGTAAATTTCTCAAAACGCGTTATTGTTTTGCATCTACCTCTGAGCAGTTGCTTGTACATGTTATTTTAGTCTATCAGTGCGAGTCTTTGATTGGAAATGTTTTAATCCTGTTGTGGATCTTATGTCAGTGGGTTTCTGTGTATTTGTGCTTCTCCCTTTTTTTAAGCATCATCCGTTCACCGGGGCCGCGCTGAGGTCAACCAAAGTTGCAAGACACACACAGTTGAAGAAAATGATGTCTGTCGCTGCAACTGCATTTGCATATTTGTATTAATTTGTACTTTGACCAGGATTTTGTTGTTTTGTTGATTTACAGCAAATACCTTTCTTTTTAATAGATTAATGGTCATGAAATAAAGATTGTTATATTTATGTTAGCAGATTTCTTGATCACTGCCTCAGTTTGTTTTAGTATAATTCTTGTACTAGCAAAAACATACCATGGTTTTTGTACCATAGTAGTACTGTAGTATTCTTTGAAGTACCTTCGAGTGCAATGCAAATGTTTTTTGGAGCATCATAGTGTAAAAATAAATGGTAAAACATTAAAATCATGTAAATATAAAAGCAGCTAGTGGGAAGTATGTCTTCTGTGAGGGCTGTAGTGATATGGCAAGTACTGTATTTTTAACATGGCAAGATATTTTAATATGCTTAGTGCAGATTTAAGGCCTGTTCACGCCAAGGACGATAACTATAACGGTAACGTTAACCATAAATACATCGTTTTAAAAGTAGTTCTAAATATAAAAGAATAGCAGAGTTCGCACCACAACTACAACAATAACGGCACAGAGAAACGGTATGGTTGGAATAACTTTCAGAACGATTTATTATTTTTTTTCAACTGAGGGATGAACGCTAAAAACATTAACAGCCAATCAGAATCCATCCTGCTTCAATAGCGCGAGCATTTAAAGAGGCAGACGACATATCCGCAGCGCGCGCTTATAACAGAACGATGTGTGAACGCTAATATAGTCATCGTTATAGCTATCTTTATAGTTGTCGTTCTTTGCGTGAAAGGGCCTTTATTCTAAATAACCAGTTAATATTCTCTTTATTAAGTCATGCATGTATTTGAAATTTCATTGGTATTTTATTAAACTCCAACTGTGTATTGCTCTGCTTTTTGTAAATGAACAGTGTTTGTCTTTCAGCTACAGTCATACAGTATTTCACAAATGAATCATCTGCATTGTGGAGCAGTTACTGCCCCAAACCCTAACCACCCTATAGTGTTTTGTGAGGCCTTTCTGACCACAGTGGCTCTTTCCAAGTGGAAGACTTTTTAATCCTAAATAAAATCCCTGCACTTATTCTACAATTCTATAAAACTGTTGATATAATCGCCTTCAACAAACCTGAAACATTTCACAATATTATTTTTTTTTTTTTTTTTTTTTTTTACTATTTTCAACAAATAGATTGAGCATAAGAGACTTCTTTCACAAACATTTATTTTTTATTTTTTATTATTCCAAACTTTAGACCATCAGCATAGCCTATATGTGCTATATCCAGTGTGGTTAGCATACTGGCCTTCAGAGGTGACCGTGTGCAGAGGACACACTGAGTGCATGCGAGTGTTCATTTCTCTGAGTGCAGAAAGTGAAATCACGCTGAATGAGTGTCAGCTGACTTTGGTCACAGGACTTTGGGGAGAGCATCTCACAAAAACACACCCGACCAGTGCAAGACTTCAGATTCCACAGGCACTAACCCACTCTGAACTACTATCATGTTTCTTCTCTCTGTTTCTGTGTTTGTGCACAATAATTTCTGTGTAACTAATTCAGCTTCATCAGGTGATGTTCATCTCCTTTTCATTTGGTAATGCTGAGCCTCGGTCGACCTGTGTTTGCATGAGGAAATAAGAGCGTTGGTTTTGTTCAGTTTTGATGTGTATCCTGTCCTCAATGTGTGTGTAACTTTCTCTGTTTGACCTTTAAGCTCCATGTTTCATGTGTTAGTGATTCTTCTTCATGTTGGTGACCTCAGTAAGTGAGTTTCCTCTGACCGGCCCTATGTGAGGGCAGTATGTGGTGGTTTCAGCGGGGGCTTTGTGCTCTACCGGTGGCTCTGGTTACCTGGTCATCTGCTACGTTGCTCATCTCTTATGCCACAGCGGTCGTGTTGGGCCATGCTGACCTGCTCTTTCCATACATAAGGTAAGATCCTGAGAGATTACTGCTTTTTCAGTTTTATTTGTACCAGATATCTATGAGGAGTCATGCATCATTTTAAAGGATAGTTCACTCAAAAAAGAAAATTCTGTAATCATTTACTTTTCTTCTGCTGAACACAAAAGAATATCTTTTGAAGAATGTCAGTAACCAAACAGTCAATGGGAATGACTTCGATAGTATGGGGAAAAAATACTATGGAAGTCAATGGTCTGGTTGCCAACATTCTTCAAAATATCTTCTTCTGTGTTCAGCAGAAGAAAGAAATTCATACAGGTTTGGAACAACTGGAGGGTCAGTAAATGATTGACAAAAATTAAATTATTGGGTGAACTATTCCTTTAAGATTTAAAAATAGTCGGTGAGAAACATTTTATGGAGAGCAACCTTATTGAATGAATTAGGGTTGTCAAGTATCTGTACTTCAGTACCAAGTCTATACGACAATTTTACAATTACAGCCTTTTAATGTATTATTTACTAATTTCATTTAGTTAATATGCATTATTTTCAAGTTGTTAAATATGTTTGAAAAAAAATATTAAAACAATTCAGTTACAATTGTTTTTGCTATAAGAAAAAAAAAAAAAATAATGGACAAACCCAATCCTTGGTTACAATGTTTTAACTATATTTCTTAACCCAAGTGTGGGTTTGTCCTTATTTACAACCTAGCATTTTTTTTAAAGAAAAAATTTGTACGAAAAAAACCCCATGGAATTTGGCTGGTATTAGTACTAGAATGAATACCTGGAATGTATAGGGTGAAAAACCGTGCATTTTATAGTACTGTGTGTATTCACTATATTACTATACTATATTATAGTATAGCATTCGCTTTTAAGAGTTTGATGGCTGTAGATCAGCAACATTCTGTGAAACACCACCTTTTTCTTTCAGATTTAGTTGACTGATTCAAAATCTGTTTTTATTTCCATCTGTCATACTTTGCCTTTCTCATTTTGCTTGTAGTGACACGGGCACTGAGGTTCCTGAACGCTGTGTGTTTGGCTTTATGCTGTCAATCTCAGCTTTCTTAGGTAATGCGGTGCATCTTTTCCACTAGAGTTCTGAATTTTTGCTTCAAATTGCTACCAAAGGGTTTTAGTTCAATGATAAGTTAACTTGTTTTTTTTGTTTTTACATTTTGAAATAACTTTTAATAGTGTTCCTATAGTTGAAGTGTTGATGTTTGCAGCGCAATATGTGACCAGAAGGGTAAAAATGATGGTTAGTTTTGTCAGTTACTGGTTAGATTAGCATTCTGCCTGCTTTTGATCAGACACAGAGATAAAGTAGTGCGCAAGATTACATTTATTTGAATGAATGAATTATATTTATTTGAAGTCATTATTGAGAGAGATGAGAGATTAGTGTGTGAATTACCTGCATTTTTCAGTCTCTCACTATTAACATCGCAGCTGTGAGTTGAATTACTTCAAAAACAAAACCCCATCGTCACTGAGAAATATAATGTAGCGATACAGTAGCAAAGCTATTTTGTTTTACTTTATTTTGATGGTCCACTTTAGACATTCTACTAATTGCATTAAACGGTTTTATTGCACACATTCCAGCCAATCAGAATCGAGTATCCAGACAGACCATGGAATAAATAACTTTTAATATAATTTTATGCATTTTATTTTATATTTTAGTATAATACAGTCCAATGAGTATAGGCTATAAGAGAGAGCAGGGATAATTGTAATCCGTTTAGGTTATTACTAATTTATTCAGAAAATGATCCACCTAAAACTATGAAATGTTGCCTCAAGCATCTTTGACATATTAACAGCTCAATAATAACTTAATGTAGTCGGATAAAAATGAACTAGAATTTATTAAGGCAGATGTATTCATTGCACCCATGCTTTGTAAATGAAAAATCTCAATAAAATGATTACAAAATTAAATGTTTTGTTTAAATTTTTTGCTTTTTTTTTGTAATACTGCAACCAAATCAGGCCAAAAGCAACACACATAAAACATATGTAACTTCTAAAGGGGAGATAACTTAAGAATTATGTATGTTTGATTTTTTTTTGTGTCAAAAACTAAAACCAAAGATGTTTTTTAAAAATGTTAGCGTGGATATTTTGGGAGGATGTAGAGAACTACATCATTCCCGCTCTCCCGTTTGTGTGTTTGCAGGGTTGGGCACCATGTATGTACGATATAAACAAGTTGAGGCTTTAATTTCGGCCTCTGAGTCGGGCTTACAGCTGCTGAACTACACAGGCCTCCTGATGGGCATCTTCAGCACTGCAGGGATGTGTGTTGTGGCCAACTTCCAGGTGAAACCCACACTTTTGATTCTATGATCTGTCTGTTTAATATTTCTTTCTCTGAAACTGTCAGTGTAATGTTTTTTTTTATTCTTTCAGAAAACAGATATGATATCCATCCACCTTTTTGGGGCGGCGTTGACCTTCGGCCCTGGGACATTGTATATCCTGGTTCAGACCGGCATGTCATACCGCATGCAGCCGCGTTTCCATGGCAGAGAAATTCTATGGGCACGTATGGCTGTGGGAATGTGGACGCTCATTAGCATAATTGCACGTATCCTTTTCCTCAATATATGATTGTCTATATTTATTATTAGCCAGTTGTACTTATACCTGTTCTGCTCCTTGACTAAATCTGTCAGTTTTCATATCCTCTGTGCTAATGTATGATGACTTGCCTGGTGTGGATGTCACTAATAAGTTACACTGGCGGCCAGGGGAGAGAGTAAGACAGATGATGTGCTTTACTTTTAATAATTCAAATATACTACCCCATCACAATAAAACACGAGTTGCATGAGGATGCTCCAGAGCGGTGTCTTCGAAGGCCTGATGAGAAATATAATAATAAATGCATCTCTAGCACAGTGAAGGATAGAGGAGTTTATCATTGTGTGGGGAGTCTTTTAAGCTGCTGGTGTTGGTGAGCAGCTTCACTGTGAAAAGTCATTTAATGCTTTGGAGTACAGGAGAATATTGCAGAATGGCTTGCTTTCCAGAAATGAAAAGTTATCTAAAGAGGAATGATCAGATGTTATTTTTTAACAAGAAAATACTCCTGCACAAACTGTAAAGACAACCAAGAAGTGGCTTGAGAACAAGCCCATCAGGCTCATGTTTTGGCCTGGTCAGAGTCTAGACTTGAACCCTATAGTGAATATTTGGTCACTCACATTAACACATTAACCCCCCCCCCACCCACACACACACACACACACAAAAAATGGTTTTACGTCAGTTATTTATATCTTTTGCTGTAGTGTGTCAGTAGGAAATATCAGTTTACATTTCCAAACATTCTTTTTGCCATTAATTGTAATAATCCAGTCAGATTTGTGTATGCACAAGGAGTCTGACAACAGCCGGTATGATCTGATCTCACCATCATCGAGTCCGTCTGTGATTACATGAAGAAAACAGAAAAAACTGAGACAGACTAAATCCAGAAGAACTGCGGGAACGTCTCCAAGATGCTTGAAGAAACCTTCCTCCAAAGCTACAGTACTGTGAAAAGTACTGGCACTCGTGTTAAAATGCTGTAAAGTGAGAATGCTTTCAAAAATAAAATCACAAATTGAATTTATTTATGATTTAACTTCTATTAACTAATTCAAATCAATATATGGTGTAACGACCCTTTGCGTTTAAAACGGCTTTTGTCCAGGTACACTTGCGCATAGTTTTTCAGGAAGCTTTGCAGGAAGGTTTCTTCAAGCATCTCGGAGACGTTCCCGCAGTTCTTCTGGATTTAGTCTGTCTCAGTTTTTTCTGTTTTCTTCATGTAATCACAGACGGACTCGATGATGGTGAGATCAGATCATACCGGCTGTTGTCAGACTCCTTGTGCATACACAAATCTCACTGGATTATTACAAATAATTAACATGCCTAAGACTTTTGCACAGTACTGTATTTCAACTACATATGAACTATTTAAAGCTGTTAAAATTGGGTGGTACAACACTGTTGACCAACTTCCTGTAAAAAGCTGTTTGCAAGTTTACCCACACAGCTCAAAGATTTCAAGAAAATAAAAGGAAATGGCTATTCCGTGCCAAGTTCATTTATCAGTATTGGTGCAATTCTTATTAATTTCCTGATCAGTGATTTGTGATTAAAATGGTTAAGACCATTAAAAGACCACTAAATATTTTGCCATATTTGGCTTGGTCCCTTTTTTTTGCCTAAGAGTGTATAAAACTGCAGCTCTGCTAATGGATATGTGTAGATGTAAATGTAAACTGTACTGTATTTTAGGGTTTTATACCGCACCAGGTCAGTGCTTCAGCAGAGTGGTCTCTGGCATTCTCCTTCATCTGCTTTTTCTTCACGTACATGCGTGATTTCCAGGTATGATCACCAGTTCATAAGTCTTTTTTTTAAGTCATCTTCCCATATAATTTAAACACAAAGTTTGAACAAAACGTGTTTTTGACCAGAAAATCACTCTGAGGGTCCAGCCTGTACTTCAGAGTAACCATCTCTACGATTATCCTCACTATGAAGAGCGAGAGCACGTGCATCATGAAGAACGCTCTCCTCTACTGGCTGGTGCCATTTGACAGACACTTCGAACACTGCAGCCGACATTCACTGGAGGTCTACTTCACAAATCTGAATATTCCCAGAGAAACGGTTCATGTTCACGAGAAGCTTCTGTAATGATACATTTTCTTGCCATGCTTTTATGTAATATTTTGAAAATATCAAGGGAGACTTTTTCCAGGTATAAATATTTGACACAAGTTTTATCAGCATAGTTACATCACAAATGTTAATAATGTGAAATAATCACTTTAAAGTAAGTGTTTTTTCCTTTTAATTTTAGAATAAACACATGGCAAATTTGGACATCTTTCAGTGCTTTTACAGTAATTTGTGATGATCTATATGGAGATGAAATGTTCCATTTAATTTCATAGACTGAATCTGTGGTTTCCATTTAAAATGCATTTAGAAATGTATGTTTTTCAATTCAGCATGTTTCCACTGGCTCAGTTTCTGTAACATTGGACATTCTAGTCAAAACGTTTCTAGCTAAAACAAGCCTTACATACATAAATACAGCAGCTTATCACAAAATAATTACCCCCCGAGACCAGACAAGACCCCAACACAAATGACAAACAGCAGTAAAAGTCTGACAAACCGAACACATGAGAACTTAAATAAAAAATAATCAGACATTTAATTCTATCTACATTCCTTAAAATTATTTTACTACAAACTGATGTATTTCACACAAGATTTACAACCTGGTACTTTGGTGAGAGCTTCCACTAGTGTTTCTTGACTTTCTCTCTCATCTTTTTCTGGTATTCAGCAATCTTTTTGTCAAAAAACCCTGGAAGAAAAGGAAAAATAGTAACTATTAAGTTAATAGTTGTATTATTATTATTACATATTTCATTATTATTCAAGATCATTTTATATTGGAACCATCCTCTTCTCAAGCAAAATCACCTTTTTCACCTTATTGCCTCCACAGCTCATTCATAGTCTCGCAGTTAGAGCTGCACGATTAATCATTAAAATATCTCGATTCAAACACCCACGCGATCTCATTCTTAAAATGACAACGATTCGGCTGTGTCTATTAAACATTTGACAAAATGACACCGCCTCTGAGCCAGAGAATGTATAGGTATGACCCATGTATTGGTGTGAAACAGCTTCACAGTCTTTTCAACCACACAGTATCGTTATTTCTGTGTTACAAATATTTATATTATCACAGAAGTACTGGGATTAAACGTTTATAGTTTGGATATAAACACTGATGTCTACAGAAGCGATCGATTTAGAGATGATTGAAAGTAACTTTTGAAAGTAACTTGGCACTTCAAATAATGATTGTATCAATTACATCGTTTCACCAGTAGGTGGCGACAAGTGACTGTTAAAAAATGTATTTGTCACTGAATCATTCATTCAAGAGATTCGTTCAAAAAGGCTGATTCTTCCAGTATTGAAGTATTTATGTGAGAGTCATTGAATCATTCATTCAGCCAGTTTTAATTAATAATTCATTCAGATTAATTAAACATTTAAAATAGAGTGCAGCAATTAGCATTTTGTCAGGACCTCTATTAAATTGCATGATATTTTGTTTAGTTTTCTGTTCAGAATCGTGGGAGAATCATGATCTCTGTTTGAAATAGTGATGTTCAATTTATCCAGAATCGTGCAGCTCTATTGGCAGTGTGACAAATATTCCATGTGGCCTCTTAATTAATAGGTCATAAAAAGTATAATAATTACAAAAGAACTATAATAATGTAATGCATGTCAAACTACTAATTTACTGATCACTGCTAATAACAGTAAGCCAAAGGGGTCTCACCTGTGCCGTCCTGAGAGACGGGTCTCTGTTCCATTTCCTGAACGAAGAGGTCAAACATCTGCGTCTGTACGAACTTCTTTACAAACCGTCGCGTGCTCTTGGATTCTATAGCTTTACAGAAATTTGTTTGCTGGAACTCGCCCCGCTTGTCTTTGCCATTCTGCACGATGTATTTAGCGAAGTGGCCGACAGTCTTGATAAAGAAAGGCAGGAAAGCTTCTGGGACCACTCGATTCAACTCCTCAAGACCTGAAGTGATGAATGACACAAATACATGGACTATTAGTTTGAACTAACTGTGTGAGGAAAAATAAACCAGATTTATTCATTGTTATGAGTGGATTATATGCAGTTTCTAGGGTGCAATTGCAACATTCTGGCATCTCTTGCGGCTGTGTGAATACGCAACTACAAGTTTAATCCTTTTGGTGTCCGCTATTTTCAGAAGTAATATTAGCGCTTAAAGTGTGTCCGGAAATTTCCAATAAGCAAAGACAACAGAGGCGCTGTGTTTTGTTTTTCGCTCGTGACATTTTGTCTAATTTTTGTCACAACAAAATCACTTGTAAATATTGCAGGTTGTGGATTGCATTTTTAGGCTTATTTACAAAAGCCTTATTTGGGATAATTTAGGCTTGTTTGATGTGGTAAGTATTTTGAGCTTATTTGTTAGACTTGGGTGCTGGGTTTTCTAGCGAGATCTGGCAACACTCTTTAGACCGTTATGTATTTGGTAAGATTTGGTAATTCATGTCTGTAGCACAAACGATGTGGGTCAATTTTACGCGCCACCATCCACGCTGATTTGTTTATTGCGTCTGTCACATGACAAGCGAACGAAGAACTCGTCCGAAATCGAACACTTCCCTTCTATATAGTATGCGAAAAACAGTACGGCAACTGAGAATTACATCCTAATACATAGGCTGCGTCTGAAATCGAATACTCTCTTGAGTAGGTACTTATTTTGAATAAGTTATTACTTCACAACCGCTAAAAAAGTATGTTCTATAAAGTACGAATGTGTGTAGTATGAATGTAATCTGGACATACTACATCCACCATGTTGTCATTATCATGTGACCTACCAGCCTCAGTTGGGTTGCTTCACTGCCATTCATAAATCCTCTCCCGTGGTCTCATGGGATAGTAAAGTATCCATCTTATGCACACTTCAGAATCTCGCCGGAAGAAGTAGGTCATCCGGGTAATTTTTGATTACTCTTTTATGAGTACTGTGAATTCGGACATTTTGTCACAAACTGTTTTTTGCCTACTATATAGTAGGGAAGTATGCAATTTCGGATGCAGCCATAGTATTCGAAAAACAGTAGGCGAAAGGTTCCCGGACTCAGACAGTACGCAATTTCAGACGCACCGTTGGGGTTGAACTAATCTCACATGTTTTTCATAATTTATCTTTGGCTGCTTTATAATGATTTCCTAACTTGAAATATGATCAAAGATTGCGTATTTGGACAGAAATTTCATATTGAAAATATAACAAATGAACAAATTTACTTGAATAAAGATCCGTTTATTTGGCTGAATGAGATTCAAAAATCAAGTTAGTAAAATGATCCAGTCTTCCCAACGCATGTATGAGTGCACTAGATTAGAAAAAAATTTCATCCGAGCTCATGGTCAATGTCTTATTAGGGGTTCATCCAAATACTTAGCTGGCAAAGTCGGCATGAAACGAACGTTGCGAGTCTTTTCTTCCCTATTGTGATGTACATCAGAGTGAAACAGCTTCTCGAACAAGAAAAAAATGTAGGGTGGGACTTGATTTTTGTCCATAGGGAATTGGGAATTGATTGGATCATTGAATGATTGTGGTTTGCTATTGCTGTGATGTCATGTGAGTGACAGGTGAGTCACCTGTCATCGCACCAGTAAGAAGGAGGGGAAGTTATTTTGATTAAAGATTATGAAGGCACATGAATGAATAATAATAATAATAAAGATGTGCATAGATAAATCATTTTTAATAAATAATGCAATATTCCATAAAAATAAGAATTGTCAATATTGACTTCATGGTGACATATGCTTGCCCAAGCAAACTCCACTAAATATAAAGTAGGATACAGAAAAGTGACTTACTTGAGTTCTCATTTTTGGCACTGAGGGCCTGCTTGATTTCCTCTTTGAGTTTGTGAGGTAATATTGTGTCCTCATCTCCCATCTGTTTGGAGAAACATTTCAAACACAGTCACCCACAATATATTCATCAGTCACTTTTCATGGCAACAAAATAAAAGATGTCCTCTATGATGTACACATGAACTTACACACTTGATAAATGTCTCCTTCCTGCCTTCTGATAAGTCAACAACAAGCAGCTGGGTGAGTAGATGAATTCAGATGTCAGCTTGCAGGGTTTGAAATGTAAATCGCTTGTAATGTTTTACCATTGTCAGGAGTCTGGTCACTCACCTCAGTCTGGTCAGTGACCTGATCTGCGAAGCGTTTCTGGACACCCAGCAGATATGGTGTGGGTGCCATGATGACGTCAATTAGGATCTCGGGAACGATGGAAATGAGCGTGTGCTGCCAGATGAATGGATGCAGGAGAACAGCAACTGCATGGATGACCTGAGACAATGTCCTGCAGACACATCGTATGGGTTTGATCAATGTTATACATATAAATCGAAGCAATACCTAAAACTAGTGTGTGCATTTATGTTTTGTTTTTTGTACCCGAGCTCCTCGGCGATGAAGATGATCCTCCGCTCAAGTACAGCAGCAGCAAAGACCTTGAGCACCGCCTCATCTGACAGGCATCTGAACAGTGTGCTGAAATCTACATGCTCCAGCCAGGAGTCTGTCGGACGAGTCAAACTGATGATCTATAGAGAGAGAAATGTATACTTTTTTATAAGTAGATGTTTTATTATAAAGAAAGAATATAACTGCACGCTAAGTGCTAAGTGTTTCTTTATAAAGTATTTTTCCTTAACTTGCACCTCCACATGGTGTGTTTGCTTCAATACTTTGTTAAAGTTATTTTTTTGTTATAAAAACAGTGTTGAGGGATAACTAAAAGTAGTGATGCTACTAAATTAAGCATTTTTTGTGACTTGAGGCAAAAAGAATCAGATTCATCTTCAGCAAATTTGTTTTGATGGTTTACCCCAATGAACTGGTACAAAATGATCTACTGATTCATTCGAATCATTTCTAAACTATGTTTTTGTCACTGTTTTCAGTACAGTAATATAAATTGGGTTAGTTTAGTTGCATATAGTGTTAACTGTTCATGTTTGATGTTTTCAGCCTAACTGTTTTTGTGCTGCGCTAAATACAACATTGATTATTTTTAAATAAACCATAGACTAATGTATGGCTAATATGTTATTTAATTTAAAGAAAATTGCTTTAATGTAGCTAACTACCTTTACAAATTATGAGTACCCTGAATATTTTCAAGTTAGTTTCTTGCCGATAGATGGATGGATGTATGGACAGAATGGCAGAGATAGATAGATAGATAGATAGATAGATAGATAGATAGATAGATAGATAGATAGATAGATAGATAGATAGATAGATAGATAGATAGATAGATAGATAGATAGATAGATAAAATTACAGATAGATAGATAAAATTACAGATAGATAGAGCGACAGAGATAGAACGACATAATAATATATCACAAATAAATATGTTATACTAATGTAAGTTATGTGCAGATCACTTGAATGCAGTGTTACATAGAAAATGTGCTGGAGGAGAAATTTAAGCAGAACCAAGTCAAGTTTGTACAAGGCATGAGGGCATACCTGCATGAAACAGCTCATCTTTGACCCTTTCCCCTGAACTATTACATCACTTACTTTAATTTCCTGCAGCTTTGACAAAGCAGAGGAGGTGTGTGTTTGTGGATAGCATGTCTCTGCCTGCTTCTCTGCTTGTTTGGAATTAGAGATGTATTACTTTACCCCTCTTTTAATGTACTGTAATTAACTGTAATTACTGGGAAAAAACATGGAAAACCAACTTTTATTCTCTTGCACAATTTTACATCCTCATTTAATTTCCACTTCCTTTTTGGTTGGATATGATTGACAAATACCAGTTTTTCAGTCTATGCTGTTGACTCAAATACAGTGGAAATGGAAAGTGTAGCAGCTGCTGGTTTGCCCAACTTCACCTCGATATTTAATTTCTTGGAAATAAACACATTGGTTGTGTGAGTCATTGTTCAGTCAACGATTTCAGGACTAAAAGTGTGGCAAAAAATGGTGTTTGTGTATAATAGAGTGCTGCAAAGATTACATATTTTTGTTGGCCAACGCTGAAGTGAACATCACCCTGGTTTCCTCGACAAAAAAACGATAGGATTTTTCCATTGGCTTTTGGGATACTGCAAGAAAATACGGTCTGTCACTAACAAAAGCTTCTGATTCTTGCACATTTTATTCATTGTGATAATCTTCACAAATGAATTTTAAACCATAAATACAATCGGAAGAAGCCAAAAGTTAAACTTAGGCTATAAACTAAGCTTCCGCCGAATCTTTCAGTCTTAGTTTAAAAACATTTTCCCTGTAAATGTTCTTGTTGTAACAGTTGGCAAGAGCATGATTATAAACATGTAACAACAAGGCTGTAAAAGTGAATGAGTTTTCCTGTTCGGCTGATGGCGTTTAATGTCCCTGACAGCCTTTTTCAAGACACGTAAAAGCTTTAAAAAAACATAAGGTATTACTGATGTATTTTATATACTGTAGTAGAATAAACCATGAAAAAATCTTGAGCTTGTGTTCACCACAGACCTTATTTCAAGCATTTAACCAAAACCAAAAAAACTATACGCATATAATATATAATAAATATACGCAAGGATGCCTCTCTATCCAGCTATTTTTCTATGCAAGAACATCCCATAGGAAACATGCAGGATGGGCATGACTATATAGGTTTTTTTAAGACTGAGTAGCCATTCAGACAAATTGTAGTTTTATCTCTAGTTCTTACCTCAGTGCCTCTTTCTGGAATAAAGCTTTTGATGTTAACAGTGTGTCCAGGGGCAGGAAAAGCCGCTTCCCTCAGGCTCTGCATAATGGGTAAATCATCGCCATGGAGATCTTTCTGCGTTGCTCCACCTCATCAAAAATCTAAAAAAAATAAGCAGACAGATTAAACAATGCCGGGAATGCAGATTAAAAAAATAATCTCTTATCACTGAGAGAAACCAGTTTTCATTGTAAAAAAAAAAACAGGTGAAAAACTGAAATATACACTACGTTTGGGGTCAGTGTGATTATTTTTATTTTTTTTAAATACATTAAACTAATTAAAAGTGGACAGTAAAGAATGTATAATGTCACAAAATATTTATATTTTACAAAAAACAGTACGATGTTGAACGGTTTTCAACTGATAATAATAAGAAACAATATATTTTTACATTTATTGAGCACAAAAACCCATCATATTAGAATGATTTCTGAAGGATCATGTGACACTGAAGACTGAAGCAATGATGCTAAAAATTCAGCTTTGCCATCACAGGAATAAATTAAATTTTAATATGTATTCAAATAGAAAACTATTAAAACTGTAATAATATTTGACAATATTACTGTTTTAGTGTATTTATGATCCAATATATATATATATATATATATATATATATTATAACAGCATATATTTCTGAAGTATAAGCAACAACTACTTTACAAACATTTTGAATGTCCATTTATTAAAGATCACATTAGCTTGTCCTGTTTGTCCTGAACAAACAAACTCATTTCCAGTCATGAGAGAGCATTCACCCCCGAAAAAGTACCTGCACAAAGTTCAACTTAAACAAACAAAACATTCTCTGAAACTGAAGCGTTGAGCTCAACCACGGTAGACAACACATTTTCAGACACTGAATTAATACGTAGTCAGAACAACATATGGCAAATTTCTCAAATATAGATCAAAACATGAAGTACAAAGACATTTACATTGACTGTGCAGTAAATGATGCTGTTTTACCTTGGAAAAGAGTCCAAAGCAGGCTACATTACTGATGATACAGTAGGCCTCAGGCAGGCGAGCACCCTTCCCATAAGGCTAAACAAGAAAAGACAACAACAAGAGAAGTGAGCACACACTTAAATTGCATATTACATTTCTTGACCTTATTTGTACGTCTTCTCATGCGTTACCAAAAAAAGAAAAATGGTGCTTTCCCTGTTGCTATGTTGCTAGAGTGATGTGAGTTGTTGTTAGCGGCTTGTTATGC